>NC_090926.1:972107072-972409607 GCF_040938575.1 Ambystoma mexicanum
CCATCTTCCTATGTAGCTCCGGGGGTTCCTTGGGTTTTCGATCTTCACTGATGGTGGGTCTAGATGATTGGTGATAATTTGGGTGCGCAACTTCTCCCTTTCTTGTATTATCACACCTGTATGCTGGCCGTCATCTGCTGGCATTAAGGGGTGCATTCCCACCATTTCCAGCAACTCGTCAGTCGTGCGTGCCTTCCGGGCCTTCCAAAACCTAATTATTATCAGGGCAGCTCCAGCCAAAATAGCACATCCCACTATTATTTTCAGTCCATCTGACAGCCAAGATGGCATCCATGACCATAATAGTGAAAACCAGCTCTTATCCTTGTTCACACCGTTACTTTCGTCCATCATTTTGGAGTGCATCTGGGCCAATTGTGAAACTGCTTCTGTCAGCGTACCATTGTCAGCATCGTTGGCAGGTATGAACGTGCAGCAAGATTGTCCTATCTTTGCACAAACTCCTCCTTCCATTGCTGTGAGGAGGTCCAATACATATCTGTTCTGGAGTGCAACCATCCTTACAGCTCGCAGCTCCTCTTTAATTGCGTTGAACCCATTTACTGTTGAATTGATGGTCATCATTAGTTCCCACCTTGTTATTTGGAGCCATTTTGCGTTTGCGTATGCCTGCAGTCCCGGATGTATTATTGAGGAGAAGAACATTGCTGCTCTGCTGAATAGTCTATGTTCTGGCGGTATTGATGTTAGTTCCGTTTCCGATCTTCCCCACAGGTAATTTCCTGTCAATGGCTCTCCTTGTCTTTTTCTCCTGTTTAGGACAGTATCATTGCTGTTGGTCCTGTTTCCTTGCTCCTTCTGGAGTGGTGCAGATCTCTTCCTTCTCTTATCCCCTTCATCCATTTTAGGAAATTTCGCCACATCGACATGCTTCTTAGGTACCACTAGTGATGGCACATTGACGTGTACCATTGTGCACACACCATTCCACAGGGGAGGCAATGTATGATATGCCTTTTCCCCACAGGCCCAATAATGGTCCATTATTACTGCTGTTCCCGCTCCCCCCTCAGGTAACTCCATCACGTTTGCACAATTGGTGTTATATCCTACGTCCACCTCTCCTTTATGCTGATAGCATACTTTGGGTGCAGTCAATGGTAGTATAGTTATCGGGTCTTCATCTTCTTCTACCCATGTGAGCATTGGTACATACTTGATCCACGTCGTCCAACATCGATGATTGTGTGTCTCGATAGTTGAGATAGTTTCTTTTGTTACCATGTTGCTGCCAATCACTCCTATCTCCCAGCTGTTGCCCAGGAACACCTTTCCTGTTATCGTCAGTAGCGGCCTTTCCCAGCATCCTTGTTTACCCGGAACTTCAGTGGCGTACCAATCACATGGTAGGTACTGCAGTGTTACCTTCTTTGTTTCTCCTTTTGCAGGGCCACTTGTTATGTACCTGAATGCTTCAGCATGTAAACTGGTCTTGTGATAACTTAGATAGGTCTTGAGGAAGTTGTTTTCATATGGGTATGAGTCTCGTGTTTTCCATGTCATGTGCACTACTGTTCCTTGAAATCTTCCTTTTGTTTGGAACAGGGCCAAATATATTACGCACTGTGCTGTTTTTTCATCTATTTCTGTGGCAACAAATGTTCGTGAAGCGCTCATGGCGTATGGTATTAATGAGCAAACGTAACAGCTATCCTCAGTTGTCTGTTTACCAATGCGGGTCATGTGTTGGTACCATATGTTGTTTGTGACGTGTGCTGAGTCTTGTACATAATTATCAATACCTTTATTGTCTGAGTATGTGCTGCGTTTAACTCTATTTTGCTTGGGTGCAAAATTACTATTACCACCTGACGTATCACCTGTTGCAGCAGGGGACGGGGGTATATTAAGTTTGGGTGCAGCAATAAAATCAATAGCATAGCTGTACTGCCAGACAGAAGCAGCCAAGAACCCGGTGATCATAAAAATCCCTATTATTTTTATTACATATGCTAATTTCACCGGCATTTTGCTCTTACCTTGCTGCGGTCCTGGCAGCTTATTCTTGCGACGTTACAGTTGCCCGCCTGAAAATTCTCAAAAGTGCTGGTTATTAGATGTTAGTTTTGTTACTTTTAAGCTCTCCCTATCAAGTAGTCATTCAGTGCCCAGGCGAAGAGCTGCTCCCACGCTACTCTAAGTGATGGGTCTCTTAGGACTGGCAAGTATGGGCGGAGGTGGGGCATGTGATATTCTATGGCCAGGAGGAAGGCTGTGTAGTATACACGTACCCTTCTCCTTTTTAAGTATGTTGGCCTCTTTATTTCGTATACAAATTGGTGTGACAATTCTTCTGGGTAGTTATCGTCTGGCAGCACCATTTACACCTGCACACTGAATTTGTTAATTAGTTTTCTTAACAATACAATATTACGCAGTTCCTGTATGTGCGAGAGAAAAAAGAGAACATTCACGTGTTTACATGTGTATTAGTGCAATCATGTCCTTCAGTTTTAGTTACAACTGTACTTAGCAGTCAATGGGGGGGTTTGTGCTCAAATGGCGGAAGTATTTTTACTCTTTGAGCGAGTGATCATGGGGTGGGCAGTATGGGGATCACTCCCTTCTTCGTCAGTTATTGTCTCCGAGGGAACAATTGGGTCGTTGTCTGTGGTTGAACTTTCTTCCGCTGTAGGGGATGTGGTTGCTGTTCTTCCAATTGCTCTGTCGTTGGCGCTGGGGCGGGTCTGCAGTTTGTAGATCTTTACGTCATGTAGGTGATTCCAGGCACGCTTATCCTTTAGTTTTACTGCTCTTGTTGATACGTCCTCTACCAGATGGGGGCCAGTGAACCTCTTCTCATGCCACCTTCTATTGAAATTGCGAAGTAGTACGTGGTCACCTTTGGCAAGTTTGCAGGAGTTCTCCTTTCCCAATTCCGTACTTTCGTCTTTTTCTTGATTGCTGGTGGACCCGCCCCTTATGCGCTCGAGCTGTTGAGACACAAACACGACACTAGTAATCAAAGAAGACACATATTGATACATTTCATCACCTAACACATTCGCTGAACTGTCGTGGTCGGTGAATGCCCTTGACGTTGGTGTTAGGGGAAGGCGCATTTGGTGTCCAGTAACCACTTCGTGTGGGGTGAGGTGGTGGTCGGACCCTGGCCTGTTTCTAAGTTCAAACAATGCTAACGGGAGGCAATACAACCAACTTTTCTTTGTTGTTTGTTGTATTTTAGCAATTGCCTCCTTCAATAAGCCATTTAGGCGTTCACATACACCATTAGCCTGTGGGTGGTATGCACATGCAAATTTGTGTTTAATGTTCAGCAGGGATGTGATATGCTGGAACATTTCGTTTGCGAAATGGGGCCCATTGTCTGATCTTAACACCTCGCACACTCCCCATCTGGGGAAGACCTCCCTTACTATGAATTTGGCTGCTCTAAACGCATCAGGGTGTGAACAGGGCCCTGCTTCAATCCACCTAGAAAATGGGCATACTACTACAATCATATACCTATTGCCTTGACAGATGTTGATCATATCAACATAGTCAATGTGAAGGTGCCGAAAAGGCCCTTCTGGCCGGGGTATTGTACCTCTTATCACTTTTAAAGTATGGCCGGCCGTAAACTGTTGACATGTGAGGCAATTGCTGATAAAATTTGACACATGAGAGGTTAACTCGGGACAAAACCAATCTTCTCTAATTCGTGCTGCAATTATTTCCTTGCCTGTATGGGCAGGGTGATGTAATTGGCTCAGGGCGGTATTTAACAGTGCCAACGGTATTACAACTTTCCCAGTGCCACCCTGGCGCCATAGTGCGTCAGTTGGTGACATTGTGCATCCTCTTTTCACCCATACTTCTTTTTCGGCCATTGGTGCAGCCGCTTGTAGCTCCATAATCTGTGTGGCTGGGAGATGGGTGTACCCTTCTCTTATTAACATCTCCCTCGCTATTCCCCTCCCTCTCCCTCTCTGTGAGTCGGTGGGGTTCCATATCTCACCAAAATATGCAGCATATTTCGCATGTGCGTCTGCTGCTGCATTTCCTTTTGATACATAGTCTTCTCCATTGGTGTGTGCGGTGCATTTTACTAGGGCTAGTTCTTGGGGATCGTTTATTACTTCAATTAGTTCAGCCAACAAGAGGGCATGTTGTACTGGAGTGCCATCAGCTCTCCTAAACCCTCTTCTTCTCCATTTTGATAGCCCTGAGTGGACAGTGGATGTAACATATGCACTGTCGGAATATATGGTTACTCTTTTATTAAAACTTTCCTTTAATGCCAATATGAGTGCAACGAGTTCCGCCGCTTGAGCAGAGTAATGCTGTGGTAATTGTACACACTTCATAGCCACACACACCGGCGCCTCCATCATTTTTACTACAGCTGCCCCAGTCCTTCTAATCCCATCTCCTTGATCAATAGTTGATGACCCATCAATAAACAAAAGCTCACCTCCCTCTAGTGCGTTTTCTTCAACTTTCCTAGTACATGAGTATAGTTCAGTTACTTGGGTGCAGTCGTGGGCGTAATCTCCTTCTTCAATTACTTCTGCTAGGAACCTTGCAGGGTTAACCGTGCTACATCTAACAATTGCTAGTTCAGCTTTAGACAAAATAATCTCATAACCTGATGCCCTCTGTGTTGTTAGTGTGGACTTAGGTTTATTCAATATCGCAAATAGTGCATGTTCCACAAATAGTGTAGTTGGACACCCCATAGTTATTGCTGATGCTTTTTCTACTGCAAAAGCAGCTGCAGCGAGACCTTGTTCACAAGAGAATTGGCCTAACATTATAGGGTCTAAGTGACCGCTGTAAAATGCTACTGGTTTATAGCCCATGCTAGTTTTTTGGGCCAATACTGCTTTCATCACTGCTGAGTCGCAATGTGAGAAAATAAAGAAGCGCCGCTCATAGTCTGGGGATGCCAGTACTGGAGCAGTTGATATTGCGTCTTTTAATTCGTCAAATGCCTCCCTCATTTCCATAGTCCATCCCAACTTTTTCTCCCCTTTATTTGCTTCCTTCAAACCCTCAAGCAGGGGTCCTATGTATGAGCTGTAATCAAATACCCATGCTCTACAGTAGTTGCACAGCCCCAAAAATTGCTGTAGTTCTCTCACAGTCTGTGGCACGGGAGTGCTTGAGATGGCCTGTGCTCTTTGTGGTGCAATCCTTCTTCCATGTTGAGATATCAGTTGGCCAATGTAAAGTACCTGTTCCTGACAGTATTGTATCTTTTCCATGTCTACCTTATACCCCTTCTCAGCCAATATTGTCAACATTTTTAAGGAGTCCTGTCTACATTTGCTTTCGTTTGTACTACAAATTATTATGTCATCCACATACTGTAACACTGTGCTTTCCACCTCAACGTTACCCAAATCCATCTGTATTACTCTATTGAAAATTGAGGGTGATTCACAATACCCCTGTGGTAATCTGGTATGTTTCCACTTTGTATTTCGGTAAGTAAAGCTTGTCAAATCTTGTGAGTCTGGGTGTAATGGTATTGAGAAAAAAGCATTTTTAAGGTCAATCACTGTAAAACGTGATGCTTCTGCCGGAATGCCACACAATATTGTGGCCGGGTTTGCTGTTACTGGATACTCTGCTTCTACTATGTTGTTCAAGGGTCTGAGGTCCTGTATGAAGCGCCAAGACCCCCCTTTAGCCTTGCGCACCGGGTACACAGCTGTGTTATATGGTGATTCTGAGGGGACCAATATGCCATTGTTTATAAGGGCCGTTATGGTTTCATATATGCCCTCATCTGCCTCTTTTGACAATGGGTACTGTTTCACTCTTGGTAATATGGCACCCTTTTTCAACCTTATCCTTACACCCCCTATGCTTTTTATGCATCCTACGTCATAAGGGCTAATAGTCCATAATGATTTGGGCACCTTTGACATATCCTCCTTAAAAAATGGGACTGGGGTGCCTGCGGGTGCCTCAAGTGCCATTGCAATTTTCTGTGCTACTTGTTTGTGAGCCACTCTTAGCCATATTTCTACGCTCATCATGAACACCATTTCATTTTCTTCCTTTTCTTCTGAGAACAGCTCTTCATCTGACACCTGGGTCAGCCTACACCCTTCTGCTAGTGCTATCACCGCCCTCCAAGCTCTCCCTTCGTTATCTTGGGCGTGCACAGCAACATAATCAGCTGTTGCAATAATGCTCTCAATGTCCACTGCAAACACCTTCCCTTCTAGTTCATTACCTGGTGTTTCTGGTCGGAATAGATAGGCTGCTGGTCTCCTCCATATTTTCCCTTCTATCCCTGGCATCCATGCAAATGCCATGTCAGTGCCATATTGAAATATCTCGCCATCTACTGGCTCCGCCCTAATCGCTGTCTGTCCACAGTATGCTTGCAAAATCTGTCGTGCTGCGAGCATGTTAATCCCTGGAGTAGAGCAAATTATGCCATCCTCTGTAAACGAGATCGTCATGTTCAACCTGTTCATTATGTCCCTCCCCAGTATATTTACTGGCGAGGCACTATAATACAAAAGTGGAACTGACAGATCATAATCTCCAATAGATAACGGAACGTTATCAGTAAATGGAACCAACCCTTTAGCCCCAGAAAATCCTTGGGTGTTCATGGCTTCGCCTGACATCTTAAATTTACCTTCCCTTATGCAAGACCGGGTCGCCCCGGTGTCAACAAGAAATGATAATTTTTTGTCACCTATCGTTACCTCTATGCGTGGCTCCTCCGCACTATTAGGTGTTACTGACAGGATGGGACACACCAAGGCCGTCTGTGGGCTGTCCTATTGGGGGTACAATGATTGGCCATTCCCTGTGTAAGGGTTGTGTCCCAACACCGTCACCCCACCCAATTGTGTTCGTTCATTTTGTGGTGGTGGTTGTATTAACGCTACTTGTTGTTGTGGCGGTGAATAGGTTTGTTGCTGTTGTGGTTGTTGTGGTTGGCCACTCCCTTGTTGTGACATCTGCTGCTGTTGTATGCCCTGCTGTTCTTGTGATGTCCTAGGTTGTGCTTGCTCATTCCATGCTGGTGTTCCTGGCCTGACCCTACATGTACGTGACATGTGTCCTAATATTCCGCAGCTCCAACACACGGGTGGTTCCCTGTTTTGCCATGGGAAGCTCCCTGCGTTGTCTTGGTATACGGGTTGCCCTGTGGAGTAGTTATTCCTGAGTCCCCCAGCCTGTTGTTGGGTATTATATCCATATCCTCTCCCTCTCATAAACCCTCCTCTCCCTCTGTTATAACTATAATACCCAGTTCCTTGCATTGGGTACCCTCCTCCCATGTTCGGTGTGTGTAATTGCAGAGGCGGCACTTGCTGTATTACACCTTGTGGGGGCGCTATTTGAGCTGGATCTTGTGCAGCCACTACTTGCGTTGGGCTTTGGGTCATTGGTGTGGGCGTAGTTATTAGTGCCCCTTCCATTGTGTATTTAGTAAGTTTTTTCTGTACTAATTTGGCCTCTTCTGTTTTCCTGTCCTCCTCCTTTTGTTTCATCTTTCCTTGCCATGTCCTGCAGTGATGTACTATAGTCAGTTGTATTTCTGGCCATGGTTTTGCTTCCATTCCTACTACTTTCTTTAGCTGTTTCTGAACTCCTTCTGGGAGCCCTTGTACTAGTATATGATAAAATATGGCTGGTGTCTTGTCCCATTGTTCTCTAGTCTCCATGCGCCACTTCTCTTGAATGTCCTGGATATAATCAACAGGATCCTCATTTTCACCCATCTTACGGGAAGTAATGGCTCCTATGTCTGAGGTGTCTGGGTACTGCACTCTCAGTGCCTGCCATAGCGCATGTCTGCAGTTTGCAAATGGTGCCCCATCATGCGATGTGTTTGTTATTGTTACCCCATGGAATCCCGCTCTTTTCCAAATGTCATCCGCTCTATCCCCTAATATTGATATTAACAGGCCCTTCACATCTCCTACTGCTAGTTTCTGTCCTGCGGTGTGTTTTTCCATTTCATATATCCACTTACCCGCACCTCCACTTAGTGATGGGAGCCTACATTTTATATTTTCCTTATCCGTATGTTTCCAAGGTACATATTGTGGTCTAACCCCTCCTCTCTCCAGCAGTGGCATTAAATTCTGTCTTGTGTCACCCTTTACGCTCCATGATATTGAGTCTTCACACCCCTCCTCTTCCCCCATTTCTTTTACTACTTCAAATTCTTCCTTACTACCTCTGCCCCTACCTCCCTCTTCTTCCTTTCCCCTTCTTTCATCATTTCCTGTGTTCAATAAGGGTATGTTTATTTGTCTGTCTTGCCTGCGACTAGGGAGGTCCCTAAGCCGACATGCATACGGTGTAAGTTCGTTCATGAAGGGCGCGAGCTTTATTCTGTGCAGAGAGCGTGCGGTGGTTGAACACGTAGGTAGTGACGTGGGAGGGCGGCGTGATGGAGATGTTGGTGGCGTGGTTTCATTGGTTTGTGTTTCCTCTATTCTTTTCGTTTCCTCCTTACTTCTCTCCAGCTCCTCCCCTCTTCTACTTATCCAGGGCGAATCTATGTTTGTTCTAGTGAGGTACAGTTTATCTAAGCTTTCCCTTTCACTCCTTCTTCCATCCTTCTCCACTCCTTCTTCCTCCTCACTGCAAAAATCATTTATAAATTCCACCCCCCACTCTGCCTTTTTTCCTTTTATTGTTACTGTTTTTAAATCTATTAGGTCTCTTTCTCCCCTTTCGTTTTTACCAACTGTCCCCCCTAGTGCTGATGTCGTTGCTACCTCCCTACTTTTATATACATCTCCCCATCTTTCACTCTCTTTACCCCTCCCTTCTCTTCCTTCTTCACTTCTTTCCTCCATTTCCCTACTATTTTCCTCTCTTTTCCTTTTTAATTCCTCCATTACTTCGTTGCTCATCTGTTCCAATATCCTTTCATCCTCCCTCTTTCTTTCCCATTTCACCCTTTCTCTTTCTACTATACTCTCTATTACCTTCCCCTCTTCATATTTTTTATCTGTCTCAGATATTATCCTCCTCCTCCATATTTCCATTTCTTTTTCCTTTTCTTCTTCTTCCTTCTTCTTCTCTCTCAGCACTACTCTTGATACCCTATCTGCTGCTGCTTTTACCCTTTCAGCTTCTCTCTTTTGTTCCTCGCTTCGTTCCCTTAATCTTTCCAATTCGTCCTTACCTTCTTTCCTTTTCCTCACTCTCTCTCTTTCCTCCCTCTCAAGTTGTTTGATCAGTTCATTCTGCTCTTCCCTTAGTTTTGCTAATCTTTCCTCCAAAATCTCTTCCTTCTGCCGTAGTAGCTCCTCTCCCCTCATTTCACTCTCTCTGGCACTATCCTCGTTTGTTCTCCTCACCGCCTCCCTTTCTTCTCCAGTTAGTGAGCCTCGTAATTTCAACAATATCTGTGCAGCTACCCACTCATCCTCTCCTATCTCTACAGTCTGCTCTTCTCTAATCCTCCCTTCCCCCATTGGTATCTTCCCATGAGCTACATATGGTGGTATCTTCCCATGAGCTACGTATGGTGGAGGGCTGTATGCCGGGTTTGAGTATCCTTCAGCCGCCCTTAACCGTCCTTCTATTTCTCCTAATTCTCTTAAAGGGTACAACCCTCCTCCCTCTGTTTTCACTCCCGGTGTTATGGGTATCTCATTGCTCGGTTCCTTTTTTATGTCGTCTAATTTATCAATCTTTTCTCCTCCCTGTCTTTCGTTCCCCGTATTCTTTGTGCTTTCGCACTCCTTTTCCCCACCCGTTCCTTCTTTCTTAATCTCCTTTTCTTCCGGTGTTTCCCCCATAGTGAACATTCCATTTGGTCCTGGTCGAGACCCCTGGAACATCCTCCATAAGTTAAACACCTCCACGTGGTTTGCCAACTTCTTCCCCTTGTATGTATTGTGCAGATGGTTCAGTAGTGAGTGTTGGGCATATGGATCGAAACTACCATTAGGCGGCCATGGTGTTAACATTTTGTTGTCTGTCCCCTGGGTCCACTCTATGCTGTACTTAATTAACTTCTCCCTGTGTGGTGGCAGTGTGGTGCATATGTGCTGTAGTGGGGTAGTGAGGGTGTTCCCCCACCCTCCCGACCCTCTCCCCGATGACCCTCTCCCGGATGACATGGTTGTACTCCCCTTGTTACCCTTCCCCTTACTACCAATTTATAATATACAACCTTGTATTGCTTACCTCGCCCCGCAAGTGTGGGGACTTACGACAATCCTTTGACAAATTATGCAATAGTAATAAATGTGATGTTATATTATATTCCTTCCCCTACGGCCCCCTGCGGCCGAAGCGCACGCAGCCCCCTGCGGCTGCGTACCCCTTACGACGATCTTATACAGTTGTCCTGTTTCTCCGTTCTCCTCCCCCTTTTACACTTGCCGTGGCCGGCGTTCTCCGTGCGCAGCCACGCCCCTTTCCCCTTCTTCTTTCGATCCACTGGTTTATAGTTTATCTCCGTATCAGTTCCTTTATCATACTTCTCCTCCCCACCACTCTCGAACCCAAGGTTCCTTGTGCTCACGATATCCTATTAAATCCCTACTGGTGACGTCACCGATTTCTTCGAGCTACTGGTATATTCGTGTTATGTTCTTTAAATTCAAAATACACTTGTAATCTACCCCGCTAACCCTACAGCTGTCTTCCTGTCTCTCCTGGAACAAGGTAATCTCATCAATACTATAACCGGACTGCGCACGCTGCGTCGCCTCGCGTGTGATACGCCCCTCAACAGGAGGGCTTAACCAGCCAATTATCTTCCGTTTTGGGCAACTACGTAACTAGCCACCGCCCACAGGGAAACGTCATCTACCTATCGAGTTTCTTGCTCGAACAATAGGGAACCTCATCTACTCATTCAATAATAAATATCAAATCGTAGGAAACCACACACCCATCCTCACACGTAGTCGCGATTTAGGCCAATCAGTGTCTTACGAGCTGCTGCACGTGATGTTTTCGTGCCCCGCCCTCCTCTTTCGCGTAACGTTAGCTCACTATTACGAGCGGTTTCACGTGATGTTTTCGTGCCCCGCCCCCCTCTTTCGCGTAACGTTAGCCGCCTGCTTTCGCACTCGTTTCGCTACCATTCATTCCATTAGCAACACTCAACTAAACCCTCGCCACTTTACAATTCCTCCCTCCTCCCTTATTTACTTCCTCCCCCTCCCTCACAATTTCGCATTGCTTGTTGTGCGTGTCATGCTCACCAAGTTCTCTCGATGCAGGGCCGCTCGACTGCGTGCACCCCTCCAAGCGGCTCGCCACCTCCCCTCGTCTGGACCACGTCTGGACACTCGCCGACCGCGGGCGGGATACTTCTCAACCGGCTCCCGAGGGCCAATATCCGGATTGCGCTGTCCGGTCCTCTCGCAGCTCCGCGATGGTCCTGTAGTCCTCAGAAGGGGGCAACGGCAGAGGGGGCCGCGCCGCCGGGCCTCCTCGCAACGGGAGTGCCTGGAAAAATTAAAAATAAAAGTCGATCTTAAACAGATCTCAGCAGTGCCTCCAACTTGTCGGGGGGAAATTCTGCCGGGGTCGGCCGGGCCGCCCGCAGACCTCCGGGCAGGGAGGCCCCAACTCCTCCCGTGTATATCTCGGATCGAGACAGAGTATGAGGCACACACAAGGAGCAAGGCAACTTCTGCTGTTTATTATGCAAACGGCAGGGATGGGTCAAGGAGCGTACGCGTTCGTCCTGACACACACACAATCGTGGGGCTCGCAGGCCCTTTTTACTGTAATATGACGCGCTACTTGCGTCACTTCAAAAAGTTAACAAAAACCTACCGCCACTCATAATTGGTTGCTCGAGTGGTAGGGTTAGTATAGTACACATATAGAGAATGATATTAGTGGTCAAGGTGTAGTCAGGTGGTATATCTGGGTTGTCCCTTCAATTAGATACATAAGAATTGTTACATGAAGACCCCTGAGGATTGGCTAATGTTAATGACGTGTGAGATAAGAGCCCCATGTTCTGATTGGTGCATCCGTGAGCTCCCCAGCCTGGGACCACCGTTGTTCCCAGCTCTCGGTGTACCCGTGTTTGCAACAATGTTTCAATATGGGTACATGCAGACAATGTGAGGATTTATTTATAGGTGGGAGCTGACCGTTCCCACTGTAGCAGGTGTCCATGGAGCCTTTCAAGTGTCCCGGCCTGTGTCTCGTAGTGCGGGACCCAGACGCCCTGTCTCTCCTGGGTTTTGGCATCTCGTCAGGTTCGGCTTGGTCACGTGAGGCGGGACCGTGTTTGAGGCAGAATTCTGCACAATTAATATTGTTTTTCCACTGTGTGTCTGGTTTAATTTGTAGATATGATTCTAACGTTGGTACGCGGAGTGCAAGGTTGCAATATCGTGCCTTTGATGATTTGTTCTTGGATGTGGGTTTGCAACATTGCGACCTTGGCTGGGTGCTCCACCAGGCTCATTCTGCAGGATCAGCAACCTGACTTTTGCTTTGTTAATGTCCACGGAACTCTTGCTTGAGGCCTACTTGGGCCTGGTGCATAAGTGATCCATTTCGTGCATGGGTGCTTTAGATTATAGTGGCATATATTTCCATGACCAATATCGTGTTTCCATTATACCTCTCACGGTGGTAACGGGTTTCAAGGGAAGCATGAGCAAGCGTTATAGATGAGTTCATGATGCGTCTTGCGTTTCTGTACTCTGAAAGCCTATGTAAAAATAATAAAGATGCACGTCCGTGAATATGCCTGTCGCCTACGTCAGAGCACTGAGTATATTCTTCGTGTAGATTGGTGTGGGAATGTTAAGTGTGTATATTTATACAGATGTGCTTCCCGTTGTCTAGGTCGTCATGGCATCTCTAACGACGTGTGGTTTTTAGTCTAGCTGATCCGAGCCGCAGGTGTCGGCACGGTCAGTGCGGGCTGCTGGGCAGGCAGGTGGACACATCCGTATGTTCCTGTACCATGGTACCTGGTCGTCTGGTAACTGGACGAACTCTTCTCGCGGCGGGTGTCTGGGCCGTGACCCTCTAGGCCAAGCTCGAGAGGTGAAGGACGGGAGCCTGGTCTTCCATTCTCCCACTTCAGTATGTTGCCCTCTCTTCCGGTGTCCTCTGGTAGAGCCTGAGTTTTATTGGCCCCTTCTCATCTGCAATGTCTGTGCATATGTCCACTGGCTCTAGTGTGGGCACTTGTTTGCTTTCATCATGAGTTCTAGACAGTCGCCAGTGGAATGTGCCAGTGCGGTCTCCTCTCTCCCACGTCTTGGGAGATCCCTGAGTCTATTGACATATGTATTATGCGCAGTGCACCTGTCGGTGGCCTGCTGTGTTCGTTCTTCTAGATTGGCCCCTCCTTCTGCCTGTCCATATGATCTACATGCCCATAATACTCCTGCCCCTGTCCCCGTGGAGTGAAGCCTGCTCTGCTCCCCTTCTTGTCACCACTGTCTGTGTCATCATTGTCGGACTCCATGTCCATGTTGTTGCAAACGTAATCAGAAAAATTCAACCTACTTGATGTCGAATCGGTGTTGGATTCTGACCTTAGATCGATATGCACCAGGTTATACTTGCTTCCACCTGCCCATACACTTAGGCGTGCAGTGCCACTTCCTCCTGTGCTCCTCCCTGACGTATTCGTACTGTCTGGTTCTACCCGCCTCTCCTCCTTACATCTATTTCTCTCCAATTGCAGGGTTACTTGTTCGATGATCACCTTTATAGCTCGCTTATTCTCCTCCTTTTGTGCTCGCTCCTCGCCAGTCTATCCAATTGCAACTTCCTCTGTTCTCTTTCAGCTAACATGCGTTTTTCTTGCTCTAAAATCTCCCTTCTTCTCTCTTCCTTCTCTATTTCTCTTTCCCTCTTCTCCCTCATCTCTCTCTCTCTGCCCTCTTTCTCTCCTTCAGATCCTGTTCTATCCTTCCTTCCTGCTCCCTTTCCATCTGTTCCTTCTCGTCCTCCCTTATCCATTCCCTGTCTTCCCATTCTAGTTTCTCTTCCCTCCTCTTTACTCTATCCTTGCGCTCCAACCTTTTTTCCCTGTCCTTCTCCCTTCTCTCTGCCTCCTCCATCTGTTCAGCCCAGTCAAGCCTTTTGCGCTCCCTTTCCAAACCCTTGATTAATTTAGTCGCCCCTTCTGCCTCCCATGTGGTTTTCCCCTTGAGTTTCTTGAGTATTGGTGCTGCTATCAATTCCTCTGTCCCTATGCCTTCTGTAGAGAAGGAGCGAAGTCTCCCCACCTCAATCACCTTGCCCATATTGCCTATATGTTGGGAACCAGAGTGTGAGACACATGCGGTACCAGTGAAAATACTGATATCAAGGACAATCCTGGAAGCAAGGTTCCCACTGAGAAAAACATAACAGCATGCGAGAAAGTATGATGGCCATGTGAATGAAACCCCAGAAGAAACAGGACAAATGAATGGCGAAGATGAATGGTGATGTCATGCAGAGCTGAGTTGACGTACATAGAAAAGATGCAGAGACTAGAGAATGCAGATTTTCTATTAGGCATTGAGAAAGTATCGAAGATAAGTGGCATCTTGGGATCAAGATGAAGAAGCTTATGTTACAGAACAGATGAAGATATCAAGCTGTTTTACACGTGTACATATGCAAAGAAATGCAAGCAGACAATGTGTTCTTCAGGCTAGCTTTAGAGTGAATAGATTACAGAATGCCCCAACATATACATATATATTCGAGCCAGTGAAGAATGGATATTTCCACTACGTGTTATAGCAGAGCTGGGCTAAAGAAGAAAGGTCTCTTTTCCAGTATGTCGCAGTTAGAAAACAAGTGAATTATATGTGAATCTCAGAAAGGCAAGGCTGGATGAGCCAAGAAGCCAAGGCCGTATCAGGCTGGGGTGAGCAGACATTGGAAACAAATCTTGTGAAAGACCAAAGCTCCTGTTCAGGAGGCATGAACAAAATAAGCAAGGTGTCAGAGGTCTATTAGAAAATAGTATTTTAATACACAAGAGGATCGATTTTGTGGTCTTCAGTCTCGTGGAGGGATGAAGTTGGACGAGCATGATGGTCACACCTATGGATGAGGGCAGAGCATGCATTCACTTCACTGAATTCTCCAGAGCAAGAGAACACTCCCAAGGACAAGTTAAAAGCCCTAATTGACAGCAGACCACTGAGGTGATGTTGGATGATTATGCTAACTGGTGGGAAGCTATTATTAAGACTAGCTCAACGGCACCTGGAAGCCCTGTCTGTGTGCTGCTAGACGTAGGTGGAAAAATACTGACAGAGGTTAGAAGCCAACCAATGGTAGAGGACCGCATGATTATGAGTCCTATAGTTTGTGTAGCCAATGGTACGTTGTGTATTTAGTGATGTTCATAGTGACCTGTTTAAGGGGAGGACTTAGTTGCCCCACCTGACGTTAACAAACAAATCACTTTCTCTCACTGCCTTAGACGAGTATGGATCTTATACTTAGATGTTCCCTTAGACCCTATCACAGTTGCCACTAGGTTTTTGTAGTTTGCCACGTAGGATGACGCTAGTAAAATGTAGGTTGACGTCACCTATGATGAATTTTTGTAATGAAAGAAATGTTTTTTGTTTGTACTCCCTGTTTTAGATATTTGCTATTAAAACAATTATACTTTTGCCAACTACCTGAGTCGTTTTTATTATTGATGTTTGAATACATTCTGGATCCCCATTCATCTCAAGGGTATTGCTACCTCATCTTAAAGGGCTGGAAACTCCAGTTCACTGCTGCTTTCACGTGCTGGTCACTCCTGCACTGCTAGCAGGGTGTTCTATACCCTTTGGTTTGTCCTCTTTTATATATGGTGGTGGTTTGTATGTTGGGTTTTAATATCCCTCTGCCACTCTTAGTTCCCTTACTGGGTATATCCCCTCCTCAATCTTTGTGTCATCAGAAATTACACTTGGAGGGGCAGGGGGAGATGTGGAAGGGTGTGATCCCTCTTCCTTCACCTTATGCTGCCTTAGCATCCACTGGTGCCTCACCGCTTCCCCTCTCCCTCCTGAAACATGCACCACAATTCAAATATAGCCATGTGCTTGGTCAAATTCTTCCCTTGCTTTGCACTCTGTATGTGTGTCAATAGCGATTGCTGCACCTCTCTGGACAAACTGCTGCAAGGCAGCCGTGGTTTGGTAAATTTGCCTTCAGTTTTTTTGTACCACTCTATACTGTACTTGACATTTTTTTCTTTGTAAGGTGGCACTGTCTTATACACATGCTGAAGGGGAGTTACTCCCCACTAGTTCCCTGATACATTTTGTAAACCCTTGTTTTACCTGACCTCAAATCAAGATTTTCGATAATCCGCTGTTCAAGGAATAAAGGTCACAATGCAGTGATAGTATGTTCCAATTTCTACGTGCCTCTTCGGCCCTGCACCTTACCAGGTGTGCTCTGCGCACAGCCTCTCCTTCACTATCGCTGCCTCTCTCTGGCACATCACCATAATCCTGCGCATGCACCTTCCGTGCACCACCACTGGTTCACCTCGTCTGCCAATCCCAAGTTCACAATACTAGCTCCTGACCATCCAAAAGTTCCCAGTCCTATGTGTGAACCTCACGATGATGTCACCAAGCTACAATCACGATGTAGGTGAATAAACAATTGTGCACACACAACAATGACCAATAATGACCCGTTGCTCCAACCCCACACATATCCCACAGCTTTCTTCCTGTCTCTCCAGGGTAGAGTATACCTCTATTCTCTTGTGATTGAACTGCATCTGTTGTGTCGCCTAATGTGTGAAACGCCTCTTTCCAGGAGACTTAACCAGCCAATTCACCTTCGCACTCTAGGATAGCTTCAGCTAGCCCTCACGGGAATACCATCATCTATGACCCAAGTTAAAACGCCCAACCCACAGGAATACCTTTATTCATAACCTATTGTCAAACAAACCTTCTAACCCCGAATGTGGCCTAAACACAGAAAAGGGTACTTCTATCTCCGCTCCAGTCCCCACTCACAACAATGATACTAAACAATGCTATCAGACACTGGTAGACAATGCTTCACTAAAACCTTACAATACTCACTCTTACCCCACAATACTCTGTACCCTCCCATGGACCCACAATTACTGTTAGTATGGACCAACACTTATGTTCCATGCTGCACTGGCGCTGGTCGGCTGCCGGCACTTCTGTCAAGATGCTTGCCTCCCCTTCCTGGTCTGCCTAGACAACTCAATGATTCCGGGCGGGATGATTTCCAAACAGCTCCCGGCAGCCTTTATCCGGTTACGTTTTTCCTGGTGTTCTTGAAATGCACGCCAGGGTCCCGCAGCTTCTCAGGTTCGGCTACAAAGGGGTTGGCGTGGTGCCGGGGTGGCGCAGCCAACCATCCTCTGCATTACCATCTTGTTAGGATAAACTCCCAGGTAGGCAGGCAGGGCTACTAGGAGTTCGCAAATCTCAAATTCATGGAAGGCCTAACTCTTTCCCTTTGCAAAAGGAATGCCGACCCAGACAGACAGCAAGTTCAAACTGCGGTTCATTACAATCAAAACCAACAGGGATCAGAACAAGGAACAGGCTCCTGGATCATCTCAGAGAACCCTGGCTCACAAGCCAGTTTTCAGTCAAATCTAGGTCACAATGACATCACAACTTGGGCCCCTCTCCAGAAAACCTATCGTACAAGTGGAGTGGGCGCTGACTGATAGTCCACCTATGGTGGACCCCATAGCTGTTAGTTTATTGGCTCTCCCATGTCAGATGGCTGGCCTTGTTCGTCCCCAAAAAAGGCTACTTCTACAATGTTGCAATGTGAGGTTCTGGTGATTGGTTCTAACCCCTCGCAACCCACCCCTAGGGTCCTGTATTATGATTGGTTAGAGCTGTTGCCCCCAGGCCTGGGACCCAAGTCAGTTCTCAGCTCAAAGTGTACCTTTCAAGGTAACAAGAGCAACTATGTGTCTGCATTGTATCGTGTGTGCACCACCAACAGATTTTGAGAGTGCTCGTTCTCATCATGCAACACTCTGCTTCTTCTGTAACAAATTGTTGCAAGCCATAGTCTGGCCGCCATAGACTGCTCCGCTTCCCCAACTGCTAGTTTTGGTTCGTCATCAGCTCGGCCGGTCACGTGTTTCTGGGTTTTGCAGCTCTGAATTAGTCTGAATAAAAGGATGTTTTCATATTTATTGCAGTCGGTGTTACTGTAGGTCAGGGAATGTAATGTCACTCGAATCTGGTAGCCTTGTCAGCAGACCCTGTTCCACGCGTTCGCTCTTTTGGGCAGCCTTACTCCGCTTTGTTCAGCTTCAGCCGAGGGTCTGCAACCTGTTGTAATTTTCCTAAGCCATAACAGGCTTCTACATTGCTATTCTATACTGTCCGTAGATTAGTCGCTTTATGGCTCTGCCAGGTCCTGCAGCTCCATACGGTTATTTGCATCTAAGCATCTGCAAGCCTTTACACAGGATCTCTTGCTTATTGTGGTTTCTGCGTTGCTGCGTTCAAGCTAATGACGAAATAATAAACGTGAAGACAGTATGTATGCATCTCTGTCCTCTAACTTATAGAACTGTACGAATGCGTTTTTCAGGAATTCTGGTGCATGACTGTGTCACGATGTGCGGATGGCACATGTGCTTCATGTCTAATGCTGCTATGTAGTGATGTCTCTAACGAGGTTATGCATGGCTTCTTGGCGCTTTAGTCAAGACTGTCAATGGAGGTGTCCTTTGTCGCGTCTTGTGGCTCCACATCCATTTTGGGCAATGTTTTCACTGCTCCTGGCCTGCAGGGTTCAATAACTGGGTACCGCTCTACAGACCTATCCATTATGTGGGCGCTGGGTACCGGCCTGAAATGGTGCGGACGGTCATGGTTCTTCCGGTTCTTCTTCTGACTCAGGTGTCTGTTTTTAGAGGAAGCAGGGGTAGCCCTCGTCATTCCGTCTTCATTGTAGGCAGGGCAGGCTTTCTCAGGTGCTTCGATACCTCAAATATGATAAGGAGCAACTGGTGGCTGTGCCATCTCACAGTTTTACCAGATCCATCATGGGTATTTCTTCTGGACAAAACAGTGGCAATATGTGTCACTGAAATGGCCTTTTCAAGAATCAAAGAGTGGTGCGTTCAAATGTGGCTCCCATGACCAGCACAATCTCGGTAGCCCCCTGCTCTTACTGGCTATGAATCATGCTCGCTTGGAAAAACTAGGACAATCATTAGATTTTGGAATGTAATGAAGTCGCTAAAACCTAGTAGGGCTGATGAAGAGGCAGGTGACGTGTTTAGAACTTTAGAATGTACAGCTAAGCATGTGAAGCTGAAAGAGTAAAACATGTTTGTCCTAACATGCACAACATATGTTTTTTTGTCTACCCCAGTCACCATTTTATTTCACCACCCCTGATATTACAACGTTTTGAAATGTGATCATTGTATGACTAAAATGTGGCTTTTTGGAGAACTTCTGGTGGCTACCTGGGCAGTACCTATAATTAGCTAATGGTTTCCTTGAAGACGGCCACAACTTGTCTCCTGACCCAGGACGCAGACCCTAGTAATGCCCCTTGTGCTCGAGACCCAGCTTTACCAAAATGGCCTTTGTGCAAAGGTGAGAAGGCCATTTCCAAAGCAAAAAAATCCAGTCCTTGTTCCACTATGCCAGGGGTCTGCAACCTGGGGCTCTCCAGCTGCTTCCGAATATGCCTCCTAAGATCTCTCGTAATTGACTATGCTGGACAGGGCTGATGGGAGCTGTAATCCAAAATATCTGGAGTGCCAAAGGTTGCAGATCCCTGCCCTCTGCAATTGGCTGGTTTGTCCTGGCTACTTGTTTAGCTCACTCTTAAGGCATATTTAGAGAGACTGCCTTTGGGGTACACTCACTTATTCTACCATTTTAAGGTGGGCAATTTTCTAGAAACAAATCAAGTGCACCGGTGTCCAGGTCTGCGTCCATTTTTTACGAGGGCATGTGTAAGTCGAGGACGCATAGGTCATTGGGTGGAGGAAAGTGTACGCTACACACCACGACTGTGCTTTGCAGGTCACTTGCCATGCAAGGCGCTTATTTCAGCCGAGCCAGAGCTCGCAGTATCTAAATTGAACTATGGCAGGTGGTTTTATTTCGGACAAGAAATGCAAATGTAATCTCCTACCGCGAGAATTATGAGCTCGTTTTACATAAGGTGTGTATAAATAAGGTGGATGTTCTCTGTTGCTAAGATAGTTGTGCAGTGTAACGACGGGACGTGCGATGCGTTGACAAGTGCAGTCTTCGCTGTGTGGAATACAGAATCGGAGCAGACTAGGCCCGGAATAATGCAGCGAGTGGGCAAGGCGCACACGCATATTTATACAAAGTCTTCTGGTTTGATGGCAGAGAGTGATGAAACTCCAGAAAGAGGTGCATTGGTAGAGCCTTTTCTGGGCTCTTGGCACTTCACTGGTAGGAGGAGCAGGTGTACAGAGACTTGGCAGGAGTCGGATTCAGGTGCACTGACAAAGATGTATGCACATCCTGGTACTAGCAGGGTTGTCAGGGAGGAGTTGAGGTGTAATGACAGAGCTATCTGAGCCTGCTGCATTATAAAAAGCAGGTTCTAAATCAAGAACAGGTTAGATGGATAGATGTACTCGGTCGGTGCTGCATGGTGGCACCTATGGAACGACGTCCACTTACAGAGCATGTTCCTTTCCCTGGTCATGAGCAGGTTTGATATAAAGTCAGGATTGAAGTGCAATGGCAAATGTACTGCTTGTTTGTGCTGGTCTGGAATGGGGCGGGTGAGTTTCAAGGGCAGTGTTTGGATGAATTGGGAGAGCTGTACCTCACCAATGGGGTCCCCCTAGCAGGTTGGCCTGCTGTAGATAACAGACCCAGGCATGACAGCTCACTCCCTTTATACTGAGGGGCAGGATCTAGCTTCAGGTTGACACAGATGCATATGAAAAGATGTTGGGTTTCCTGTCTTCCTTGTTATCCTCTGCAGGAAGGCCCCCGAAAGGGGCCTGTTAGAAGTATCCTCTGTTGGTATGTTTATCGCTGCCACCAGCTGCAGGGCCTAACAAAAGTGTGGGGTCGTTCCAAGGAGTTGTTGTCAGTTAATCAGGCTATTAATGGCAGGGAGGTGTTTGGCAT
The DNA here is from genome assembly GCF_040938575.1 of Ambystoma mexicanum. Classification (NCBI taxonomy): domain Eukaryota; kingdom Metazoa; phylum Chordata; class Amphibia; order Caudata; family Ambystomatidae; genus Ambystoma; species Ambystoma mexicanum. Next base: position 972,128,147 of record NC_090926.1, read on the forward strand.
CCCCATCTTGGGTTGACATTGTGCCCCCCTTGGTTGTCATATTCAAACTAAACATAACAGGGCGGACCTTGCCTTTAGGCAGTGTCCAGCCCAGAGTACACAGGTCGTTGCTTTTGTTGTCGCATGAGCATTGTTAAATAAGTGTGGATGAGCTCCAAACATTTTCCAGAGGTCGGTCTCCAATCATTTATTTTAATTACACATTTCAAAAAGCTTAGGCGAGCACACGCCCACCATGCGGATGGTTGAATTCCTCAAATCTGTTGTTATTATTTCCTATGGGAGGGAGTTCCAAAGTTTTGCTGTGATGCAGGAGAATGCTGGTCCCCCAAATTTCTGCTTTGAGTATTCTTTAGCTTTGAGGCCAATGTTGTTGCTGGACCTTAGTGTTCGGTTTTGTTGGTAGATGGACATTTTTTCCTGTATGAATTCTGCTCCCTGGCTGTGGGTTTCTCAGTGTGTTATGCAGAGCGTTTTAAAGAATATTTTTTTTGTTGTCTGGGAGCCAATTTAGGGTTCTCAGTGCTTGTATGTTGTGTTCTCTCTTAGGTAGTCTGAGGAGTAGTCTTCCTGATGCGTTCTGTATTTGTGGTCGTTTTTTGATTAGGTCCTCTGGCATTCTGAGATAGATGCTGTTGGTCTAGTCTATTCTTGACTTGACGAGAGAAATGGCGGTAAGTTTTTTATGTGGAAAGGTGAAAAGGGGGAGTATCCGCTTGATTGTGTGTAGGTAGAAGAAGCATTTCTTTACTACTGCATTTACTTGTGGTTCAAGTGCTAATTCGTTGTCCATTAATATTCCGAGATTGTTGACCAATTTGGATGGTTCCATGTGGTTTCCCAATTCAATAGGCCATGGAATGTGCTGTTGGTTCAACAGGTTATTGGGAACAATCATGATTTCTGTTTTTTCTGCATTTAAGGCTGTTGATACTCATCCAAAGGTTTTTTTCTGTGAGACATTTGTTAAGAGTTAGGTTTTGTTCTTCACAAGTGTTTATTTTGTAGATGATTTGTGTATCATCTGCATAATTGCAGCAGGTGAGGATGTATCTTTTGATGAGGTTGATGAGAGGTTTCATGTAAATGTTGAATAGAAGTGGATCGGGTATTGTGTTGAAGGGGGTTAGCAAGGTTCTTTCAGTTCTTTCTCCCAAGAAGCACTTTAGCCAAAGTACCACTGTGTTGTCGATTCCTATATCTTTGAGTCTTTTGAGTGAGTGTTGCGTTTTGGACTGTCGAAGGCTGTTGATAGTCCATGTAGTATTAATGCTGATTTGAAGTTGGGGGTCTGCATTGGTTTTGAGGTTAATCCATATCAATAATAATGCAGTTTCCATTCCTCTCATTGGTCTGAAACCTACTTGTCCCTTGTCTAGCATCCAATTGTTTTCTACATGTTCCAGAGCTTGTTCATACACATAGCTTTTTGGGAGTTTCGCCAGGTATGGGATGTTTGAGATTGGTCAGTAGTTGGTTATGTCTTCAATGTTTCGTAATGGGTCTTTAAGGAGAGGTTTGAGGTATGCTGATTTGAAGGCTGGTGGCACAGTTCCTATTGCTAGCGAGCAGTTTATGAGAAATTCTGCAGCTGTTTTCTGGATGAGGATACTCTTTTATAGGTCTGGTGTGGAGGGGCCTGCTGGATATCTGGCTCTGTTGCTGTTGATCACTAGACACCTGAATGTTTCTGTCAAAATTGATGGGTAGTTGGTTACTCTTGTAGATGGACCCAGCATTGGCTGGTTAGGGGGTTTGTTGGTGTTCTTGGGCATGTTCTTAATGAATTGATGGATTTTTTTATTTAGTTTTTTAAGTGGTCTGCAAGGTCATCATATAGTTTTTGTGATGGTGTGGGTGTGCTGGTGCATGCTGTTGGGTTTCTTGTCTTGTGGATTATGTTAAAAATCTCTTTCTTGGTGTTGCTTGAGTTTGTTTGTTGTAATATGTCTTTTTTGCTTGAAGTATTTCTGCTTTGAATAGTCATATCCGTCTTTAGTAGGTGATTTATTTCAGTTGATCGTAGTTTTTCCTCCATTCATGTTCCAGTTTCCTGTTAGTGTTCTCCAGTGCTCTGAGGTGTGGCATGAACCATCCCACCATTGTTTTCTTTGGTGAGGGGGTGAATGGTTATTCAGGTGCAAAGACATCTAGTGTTTTTGTAGTACATTTTTGGATTACCTCAGTTCTTTCTTCATTGCTGGATGAGTCCAAGATGGTGATTGATGGTTGTGTGGCTTCCAGTCGGGTGTTTAGGTCAGCAATTTTTATGGCTGTCCAGTTTCTTTTGTAGTATTTTTGGGTAGGTTATTTAATATTCGCATTGGCCGATGGATCACAAAGAGTATTATGAGGTTGTCCCTCCAGAGGATTTGCATTGGTGGGTGCAGTTTTGATGAGGTTTTTGTTGCAGAAGATTGCATCTAGGGTGTAGCCTGCTTTGTGTGTGTGTGTCGCTCCCTTCACCAATTGTTGTAGATGCATCATTGCTAGCTGATTTGTTGAGGTTTGGGTGAATCAATGTTTTCTTCTTCTAACCAGATGTTGAAATCTCCCAGTACGATCAGGTGATCATGTTTTAGGGTGTTGTTGGTGATGGTATCCTCAAGTGTGTTCATGAAAGTAGGGTTGTATGTAGGTGGTCTGTAGATATGTAGGAATGGTAGGTTTGTTTTGTGATCTAAGGCTAAGTGCAAGATGAGTGATTTGCAGTTTGGAATATTTAGTGGTAGTTTTGTTATTCATCTTTAGCTGGTCTTTGTATGCAACTGTGAGACCGCCTCCTCTTTTTCCTTCTCGTTGGCTTGTTTTAATTTGAAGTTTTTGGGTAGGGATATTGTGCGTTATTACCTTGAAGTTTTGTGTTAGTCAGATTTCGGGGAGGAATATGATGTCTGTCCCACCATCGCTTAGTAGTTTCTATATGTCTTGTGTGTTTTGACATTGATCTGGCATTGACTAGGGTTCATTGTATCTTTTTTTTCTGAGTGTTGTTTGTCTTTTGACTGTGGAATTGGGAATTTGAGGTAAACTGAATTAATTTTTTCATCAGATTGTGCCTTTGGTTTTGTTTTTTCTGTTTCTTCGTTGAGTAGGTCAAGAAGGTGGCGTGTTGGATTGATGTTTTCATCTGCGTTGTCTGTCTGCTTGCCTTGATCATTCTGTGTTTCTAGCAAATTTTGTGTGACAAATGGTGTTTTGGGGTTGTTTCACTCAATTGTGCTTCTGTGGATTTCACATATGTCTGTTGTGTTTCTGTCCATCCTCTCTATGTGATTATGGTTTTTATGGTTGGTTGGTTGTGTCAGTGGGTGGTAGGTTGATAAGTAGCATAGGTAGTAGAGTGATGTTGGTCTTGTTCCAGCAAGTAGAGTGCTCGCCTTGACATCTGTGCAGAGCCTGCTAACACAGGTTCAAAACCTGGCAGGGCCAAACTCAGCCTTTCATCCTTCTGAGGTTGATATATGAGCACCACACACTGTGGGTAATAATAAGCAACACTGGGATACCTGAGGGTTTGTAGCGCTATATAAATGCTAAATTATTAGTATTATTAAAGGGGCTCTCTTCTGTTGGGTGGGTAGGTGTGCTATTTCTTGGTGTTGGTTGGATCCTGGGTGTGGTGTTTTGAGAAGATTGACCCAGATCTATTTGGTTTTCTCTGTTTTGTCTGTTTCTTGCCCATCAGTCTTTTGTGGTATGGTGTATTTTGCGGTGTGGGCTTGTTGCTTGGAGGTTGGGTTTCGTGTTTGTTTCTTTTCTTATTTCCGATCCAGTTAGTTGTTTGGGTTTGTTCCTGGTGGATTGTCTGTTTGTCTTCAAATTTTTCCCTTTTCTTGGGCTGTTTGTGATATTCCAGCATGGAGCAGAGGTGTCACAGGGTATAGTTTATAGGATGATATTACAGGGCTATCCCAGTGGTTGAGCTGTTCAAGGGGCTGGACTGCTCCAGGTATAGAACTGTCCAGAGGGTAACCCTATCCCGGGGGTTACCCTTGTCCCGGTGGCTAACCTCATCTCGAGTGGTAGCCTTATCCCTGGTCTGAAACCATATCCCAAGGCCAGAAAACATATCCTTGCTCTGGGCCTATCTCAGGAGTGGGGCCTATCCCGGAGGCATGACCTATCCCAGGTGTGAGTCCTATCCCAAGGGTGAAAGCTACCCAGCAGTGGTAGCTATGCCAAGAGTGGGAGCTATCCTAGGTTTGGGAGTTATCCCAGGGGTGAGAGATTTCCCCGAGGCGGGAGTCATCCCAGGAGCTGGAGCTATCTAAGGGGTTGGAGCTATCCCAAGGGCTGGAGCTGTCCCAGGGGTTTAGCTATCCCAGGGGCTGAGCTGTTCCAGGGGGTGAGCTTTCTCTGGGCCAGAGCTGTTCCCGGGGCAGAGCTATCTCAGGGGCAGAAATGATTCCTGGGGTGGGCTGTTTTTATTATTTTTTTATTTGTGGGGGCATGGGGTTTATGTTTTTGTGTTTATTTTTCCCCTGGGTGGTTTTTCTGTGATGGAGACCTCTTAGTGCTAGTATCCTATGATGTGGTTGTCTGGGTGTGTCCCAATAGCAGAATCTCTGAGTGTTTAGCCTTACTGTGGTAGGGCTTCCTGGTTGTAAGCACCTGTAACAATGATGCCTTGTATCGGTGAATGGCTTAATGTGGCTTTAGCTTCCAGATGGTTTGGGCTCACTTTGGTGGGGCCTTGCATAGGTATTGGGTTCACAGTGGTGAAAACCTCTCTGTGGTGGCTGCATCTCAATCTCGGGAGTCTCGTGGTGCTTGCAAACCCCAGCTTCTTAGGGTTGTGTAATAGTATTGGTTTCATAGTTGAGAAAGCCTCTCTGTGGTGGTTGTATCTCAGTCTCAAAATGTAAACATTGGGAAGATTCAAAGTAGCAATCTAAACTGGGAAACCTTCCAAGGCAAAATGCCAGCGTGGCAAAATACCAACAGTGGCAAACTTTCAAATAGTAGTCTAGATTAGGAGTCCTAGTCAGGCCAAATGCAAGTGTGGAACAGCACAATCGGTGAGGATCTTCACACAAGTAATCTAAATTGGAAGACCCAACTTACTGTTACCGGTGCCCAATATCATGGTGTTACCACGATATTATGGGTGCCGGCAACAGCGGAAGGTTCCCATTCCATGCAGTCCAATAGGACTCTATGGAATGGGTTTGCCGCAATCACCGGCACCGGTATTACCGGTGCCGGTGATTGCTACAATTATTTGCAGGTAGGGACCTGAACTCCCGGCAGGTCAGGCATCCTGACTGCCCCTAGCAGTAAACTTGGAGTGTTAGAGCCGGTATTACCAGCATTTGTTCTGCCTTTTTTACTGGACCGGCACACTCGTAATGGGGCCTTTAGTCTGGTAAAAAGGCGAATGTGGCGAAATACAAACTACACGAGAGGCAAAGCAGCAATCTAAATTGGGAAGGTTAGCCTGGCAAAAAGCAAAGGTGGCAAAATACAAGCTGGCAAGATCCAAAGCAGCAATCTCAACTGGGTAACCTAGTTGGGCAGTGCAAGTGTGGCAAAGTAAAAACAGTGGCAGGATTTAAAGCAGCAATCTAAACTGGGGAACTTAATCAGGCGGGGCAGGTGTGGCAAAGAGCTGCTCTACCACTTGGATGAGTAGCATCAGGCATGCTGTATGGCATACTGTGCCATTGCTGATGATCTTCAGCAGACATTGTCAGTCAAAATGCATGAACTATGCCACTCAGAGCATTTGATGGCCATGCTGTACCATTTAGAGGAGTAGGTGCTGATCCATTACCTTTGCAGTTGTATTCATAGCAGGCGCTGTGAACGTGCTCTATTGTTTCTGCTTGTTGCTGTGTTCCTATGACCGGGCTGTGCTTCACCATGAAATGCCAGTGTCATTCAATCGAGAGAAGCTGCCTGTGCTTTGTTGCAAAGGTTCCAGTGCCTGCACAGTTGTTTGCAGCACAGAGGCTGTGGCACAGCTCCCTGTAAAGGTGCAGACCCTGTAGCAGGTAGTCCTCTGTTTTTCTGCCAAAAGGCAGCAGTCATAGCACCTGTTTGGCGCGCTGCTCTCTACTTTACACCTAGAAACCTCGGCTACAGGATGTCTGTGCATTTTTTGATGGACTTTCCAGTACTTTGTGTTTATATAGTGATGAATGATACATACAGTGAGATAATTGATGTGTTGGGGAGGGTACATACCTGGGAAGGGTCCATTTTAGTTAATGACTAAAACAATGAGGTTGCATATCTCTCAAAACTTGGCCTTTTTCTCGACAGCATAGGACGATGGAAAGATGACAGCCCAAACGCTGACTACTCCATCCTTTAAAAATGAGTGTGCCTCTGCTCTAGAACTTGGTCTGAGCTTTAAACAATAAAATCAAAATAAGTGCATGCAGCTACAATAACTACACAAAGCACGTCTGTGCTTGTTTGTTTGTTTGTTTATTTTATTTATAAAGCGCACCTGACCCAGGGGTAAATGGGCGCTGTTAGGACATTGCTGGTTACATGGACAGTACTGTGAGAATACAGATAGCAATATACATATTATACACAAAATACAGTCAATCAAACGGTCATGGCATTAGTACAAAGTATATACAAATTATGCAGTCACCCCAAAGCCAGTGGTAATTAGAAACTATGGCAGTAAAATTTTGTTGAGTAGCCAAGTGATAACATGGCTCCTGAATTTTGTTGAACGCTTGAATCATTTGTATGTTCTGAGGGAGAGAGTCCCATAGCTGGGCGGCTAATACCGGGAAGCTAGTGCCCCTTGCTCTTTTTAAGTTATATTTGGGTACCACCAGACATTGTCTGTTAGATGCTCTAGTGGTTCTGTTGGACACTTTCCATGTGAACTTGTCGGTAAGATAAGGGGGGGCTTGGTGGTTGAGCGCTTTATGAGTAAGGCAAATAGTTTTCAGATCAATTTTGTCGTGTATGGGGAGCCACTTGTGTTGTTTTCTCACTTCTGATATGTGCTCTCTCTTAGGAATATTTAACGCTACTCTGAGCGCGTTATTTTGCAAGATCTGTAATTTCTTTAGGATGGCTTTATTGGCACCTAGGTATAGACTGTTGCAGTAATCCAATTTGGATTGTATGAGCGCTCTCGCCAGTGTGAGGCAACTGGTGGGGGATCGAAAGGGTCTGCATGCTCTGATCAGTTTGCATGTGTAGGCAGTGGCGGATGAGGTCATATTTATCTGTTTAGTTAAGTTAGAGTGTGCATCGAGGTAAAAACCTAATGTTTTTACATGTTTAGCTACAGGTATATTGTTCCCGTCAATGAGAATACTTGTACAATGAGGGCTTAGTTTGAGCAGGTTATTGGGAGAGCCAACTAGGAGTAACTCTGTCTTATCATCATTCAGGCTGAGGCCATGTGTGGCCATCCATGCCTGAATGATGGTGTAGACTTCGTTAATCCGCGCGACATCTGTTTCATAGATTCTTGATAGGGGTAGGTGTATCTGGGTGTCGTCCGCATAGTTTGTGTAGGTGACACCCAGACGATCCAGTTTGTCGAATAGTGGCTTTGTAAAAATGTTATACAAAGTGGGCGAGACGCATTATCCTTCGGGGACTCCACATGTGATGGGAGTAGGATCAGCAGCTGCCGACGGTGAAAACACGCGCATTGTTCTGTTTGCGAGGAAGGATTGGATCCAAGAAACTGTGGAGCTGGAGAAATGAGCTGCTGATGATAAGTGGTCACAAAGTATCGCGTGATCCACCAAATCGAATGCCGCTGATAGGATGTGAGTAAAAGCAGTGGCTGCGAACTCTCAAGTGGTTAATAACCACTGAACAGGTTATCATGTCTGTTCTTGCGAGAGAGGGGCGCCCGCTACCTTTGTAAAACTAGGTCCAGAAGCAGAAGCATGGCCATCTTTCCATTATCTTTCAGTTCATCGATCTGGCTCTTAAGGTCTACAAGGGCGGTTTCTGTGCCATACTGAGGTCTGAAGCCAGATTGACGGGTTCCGGGTAATTTGTGAGTTTCAAGATAGTCTTTTATTTGCAAGTAGGCAATTCTGTCCAAAATTGTCAGTAGAAAGGGGACTGTAGTAATCGGTCTATAGTTGGTAGGAATAGCCAGGTCGAGGGTCTGTTTCTTTAGTAGAGTTAGAACCCAGGACTGTTTGAGGTTACTTGGGACGGAATTACTAGCGAAGGAGGAATTTATGAGCTTAGTAATAAATGGAGCAAGGTCTCTAGCTGCATCTTTTATGATCTGGGCTGGGCAGCTATCACCCTTGCAATTGGAAGGTTTGAGGGACGCAATGATTTTTTGAACTACAGGTACAGTGACTTTTTTAAACATGAAGCCTGAGTTAGTGTGTATGGTAGGGGATGGTGCTGGAGTGTTGACTGTAAATTGAGATCTTTTGTCAGCTATTTTCATCTGGAGACCTTTAATTTTGTTGGATAGGGCATTTTGTATACTAGTGCACCATGCTTTATCCTTCGTGCAAGTGTCTGGCGGGGGGTTGGGGTTCTCTAGTTCTCTCAGAACGTTGAATAATTCTTTAGTGCTGGAACTGGCTTGGGCTATTATGTCATTGTATGTTTCTTTTTTGGACTGGATTATCGTGTTTTTGTACGTAGCAGTGATGGTGGCTAGGTTAGTTTTATTTTCTGGTGCGGGGGAGGATTTCCATCGTGATTCCAGTTTGCTTTTTTCTGTACAGAGAATTTTTAGCTCTGCAGTAAACCACGAGTTAAGATGAGCTAAAGGTTTACTTTTGCGCAATTTTAGCGGGGCAATAGTATCAATGGCATTAGTCATGGACTCATTATAGGCAGTGATCAGAATATTAGGATCATTGGTATCTGGTAGGGCATTGACTGAGGGGGCTACCAATGGGACTAAGGCTGCTGCTGTGATATTGCGTTTACTTCTCGTGAGGCAGGGGGAGCAATGATAGGCTTTTTTTTTTCCGGGTTTTTGATGTGCATTGCAAAGGTAATAAGGTGGTGGTCTGACTATACTAATGGAGTAGTATCAAGTAGAGAGATGTTACAATTGAGAACAGCCACCCAGTCAATTATCCTGCCCTTTTCATGGGTAGGTTTGGAGCTGATTTGGGTGTAGCCATGTTCTGTTAGTGCAGAGGCTATGAAGGTGGCATGTGAGTCACTAGGGTCATTGTAACCAAGGTTGAAGTCTCCTAGAATAATATTTTGTGCCATAGGTTTAGTAGTGTCGAGAGCTAGGGCTGTGATATCTTCTTCAAAGGATCCCAGAGGTCCTGGGGGACTATAAATGCTGTGTATTGTGATAGTGTTACTGGGTGAGGTTTGGAATTTGATTGTGAGGAGTTCACAAGAAGCCAGCAACGTAGGTGTGGCGAGTCTTATGTTAAGAGTAGCTTTAAAGATAATGGCTATTCCCCCTCCGCGTGCAGTAGGCCTGTCTGCACAGAGAATGGAGTAGTTATCCGGGACGGCTAGGGCAATGGAAGGGCCTGCTGCCTCATGCAGCCAAGTTTCTGTCATTACGAGGAAGTCAAGGTTATTGTTTACTATAATGTCCACAATCTCTGATGCATGAGCTACCAGGGACCTGACATTGAGTAGTGCTCCTTTTTTAGGCTGTGTCTGTGAGTCCTTTAATAGTGGGCTAGGTAGTGCGACTATGTGCATTTTCTTTTTTTGGCTCCGATTGCTGTGGGTAGGTCCAAGGTGAGCTGAACATATAGGTTTATAGGAGTGAGTGTTAATACAACGTACGTGATACACCATGTGCGGCTCGATGAGCCGGCTCTCACCAGATCTGAGAAACGGCATCAGATCGATAGCTGTATCTTGGGATCTGGCTTGCCTCTGCCTCAGCCCTGGCACACAACCGAAAGCGATTGCCACGCTGCGGTATGGAGTGGGGTGGGTGGAGCTGCACACAGCACATTGGCGCCATGAGCACTCTTCTGGCTCTGGCACCCTACCTATGTCACAGCAGGAGCCACGGCAGACCCTTGACAAACCTGGGGGCTCGGTTCCATGATCTAATCTGCTCTGTGTAAGCGCATTGAGCAGATTAGACCACTGAAGCGAGCCCCCATGTTCGCTGAGTGTCTAAGACCCTGTGACAGAGCTGAAATTGCACTGTGCGCACAGAGCAGAATCCATTTGGAAAACAAAATGATCACTGAGCCCGCAGCTTCACAGGCTCTGTGATCATTGCCTTTTCCAAATGAATTCTGGTATTTGTAGTTTTGGGTATGTACATTTTGACATGGACTGTACATGCTCTGCTCAGAAATATGGCTTGAAAAGAACATAAACCATAGTAAAGTGCTCCAACAAATATATAAATCCTTATATTTATATATTAGTGTTACAATGGTTTGTGTACTGTTCAAGCCATGAAAGAAATTGCACAATTTTTAAACTGTTAATTTAGAATATTTCCTTTCATCAGTGTTTAACTGCTAAATCCGCCCCTTCTGAACTCTGCCTCCTCGAAACTCAAACCCTTGCTCCAAACTGTGCCCCCACCCTTGTGGGATCCTGTGACCAATCAACTTCCAGGGCACCAGTGGTCCATTGATGAATTTCGGTTTGTAAACCATCAATCAGCCCACACCTCTAGTACACCAGAGGGGATCCAAACAGATTGGAAACACAAGCACATTTTCAACCTCTTTGTCCAATTTTGGTAATGTGACGGAACAGCAGGCAGGCAAGATCGTGTATAGTTGGTTAGTTGCAACACAGCGAAAAAACTGTTATTACCCACTGATAAAAGGGACAGTCCAGTCAATGTTGTATACAAATATCTACTTTATTATTATCACAACAGACAGTTCTAGCACACTACAAAATACAAACCACCCTGTACAGGAATGCAGTGGACAGAGTTTCAGAAAGGAAAAGGGATGCCCTCTGGATACTGACAGGAGGGTAGTCGGTAAAGCAATGAAGTACAATAGTTCAAGGATAATTGGTTTCAGCAGAAAGGGAGCAATGGGTCACAAAATGTGACTAGGGCCCTTGTGCTTGTAGACGTACTTGGTACTCGACAGGATCAAATTAGTTTCAGGGCACTTTGCAGCTTCTGTGACAGAGTTCAAGACGGGAAACAGCTGTGGGTATATGGTGGCAGGCAGTTCGGCCAGCAAGGCTGAAAGATGGCTGCAACTGGACTACACAGCGGCTCGGGCTCAGGATTCATTGTCTCAGTGCTGGTTAGTGGGCCTGAAGCACTGGTTGAGGTATCTTGGATGATGTTAGCGACTGCGACGTGACAACAGTCAGTGGTGTTGTCGGTTGCAGCTCGAGGGGCTTGACTGGCTTGAAAAATGTCCTTTAAGTTGGACGCTGGTTGATGCTTGTTGATGCACTCCTCCTAGCTTCTTCACTTGTCACGGATTTAAAGACACGTCACACTCCATACCAGGACTCTTTCCACTGGCCAGGGATGAGGTGCACAATAAAAACGATTTCAAGTTTATTCATTTCAGATTCAGCTTTGAGAAGGCACCCAACCCGTCTCACACCCTCCTTGATGTACACCCTGTGTCGCAATGGACCATGAACCAGGCCGGTGTGTAATAATACAATATTGGTTTATTTTTAAATTCAAATGGAAATCAAACAGATTCAATATATGGCAGCAATCACCAGTGTGGTGATAATTACACAGCATAATGATAGGAAACTGTTAATTTAACTTTCTAACATCAGACACATCAATGCAAAAATGAATGAAAGCAAGATTACATTTTGGTAACACGTTTAGATGGCACAACTGTTATGCATCCCCCCGCACCACTCCCCCAAACCCCTGTTAACCAAGATTTGTGTGGGTGGAGAGGAGTAGCAAGGAGACTGCAGCAAAATTCAGATTGGAAATCCGACCTACCACCCCTTAATGGGAGGCCAAAATCAAATAGAAAATCCTTGAAAAATGAGCACTCGGAATTCACTAGACATTTATTTTACATATGCGGTTGAATGGGTAAGACAGGAATTTGTGTGGCTGTACTAAAGAAGCAAGAACACTTAAAAGCTACAAGGCAAGGTACTAAACAACATGTATACAGGTGAGAAAATCAACTTTGGGAAGAAAACAGTGCATCAAAAATCATATGTGGCAGAATTACAATTTCTTAGTTTTCACAGGTTTAAAACAAGCAAACAGCTTAGAAAATGAGCTAAACAGTCACGATCGAAAATCGATTTTACTGATGAGGTACAAATGCCCATAAAAGATATGAGACTGAAGTGAAAGGGTAGCTCTTCATGGGTGACAGTGTGGGATTCCTTATAGGAATTGAAAATCGAATTTTAAAAGGGAAACAATTTCACTGGCAATTTTGGTTTTGTTAGCAAAATGATTTCTTCTACTGCAACTATATTTTGGTGGCTGGATAGTTAAAGAAAGACACGGTATGAGAGGAGTTTAATTTGCAAGGTTAACCTATTCACGCCACGTTCATCTCTATGGCAAATTAATTAATGTATTCAAAATACTACTAAGGGCTTACACAAAGGACTGAACTGAATTGGGAAAGAATTACGCTAACATATGGAAACTAACATAGATTCTTCTAAGGACAGGATACACAGGGTTTTCTGACAATTTAAGAAGTTACTAGGGTACTTATTGGATTTCTTATATGATTGGACATAATGCAAGGTAACAGAATGGTGTATGCAGTTTTTTGGTTACTCGGGAGGGGTGATACTTACAACATGCACTTGAATTGGGTAGTTTAGACAGCTAACCAGGTCTCTGGACAGCGGGACAAAGATCTGGTCACTGCACAGCAGCTGGGCTCTCCTTTAATGGAACAGCAGGTAAACTGGGGTCTGGTCACAGTGTACAGCTGGATGCATCAGCTGGGCAAGGACAGGTCTGGTCACTGGATTCTCCCAAAGGGGTCCGCAGTCTGTCCTCCTTTCTCCCTGAATTATTGGGATTTTCGTAGGGTTTAGTTCTGGATAGTGGTTCTGCCTGGATAGGAGGTTCTGCCTGGATAGAAGGTTGTGCCTGGATATCGATCAGCTACCTGTGGCCGGGCTCTGGAGTCTGGAGTCTTGCAGAGTGAATGTGGAATGTTGAATGTCTGTATCTCTGGATTTTGGATGTCCTGAATTTGAATGTCCTGACTCCCTCTATGCTTCCTCCTTTTATAAGCCAGATGACATTAAACGATTTTTACTATGTGGGCAGAAATAACCTGGACCTACCTCTAAGATATGCTGGATCAGGCTGTGGATGTTGTCACCTACCTCTGAACTGATTGGACGGAAGAAAGTGACCTCCCCTTAGGTATATGCATTTTATGACCCCTTTTGTTCCCCAAGCCACATTTTTCACAAAAGGAGTTATGGAATACAACTTCATATTTTGAATAATCACCCTTATACAAATCAGATAGGCAAATCCCATATTTCACAAGGAATATGCCTGTTCAAACACCAAGTCTGTGCGATATTGCTTCGCCCTTCAAGCACTATTTTGCAATTTCTATGGAAAACATTTTATCAAAAATCCTACAGATAGATACACCTAAGTCTAACAGTGTCAGGCATATTTCCATCAAGCTTCATAACAGTAGCCTGTGCGCTTTCCCCATGAATGCCTTTTTACTGTCATTCGTGCCCACCACATGTCAGGAAAACCCACATGGTCTTATTTCAATGGCACAAAAATTCAAGCTGTCATAATTTCATATTACTGCTTCTTTAGATTACTGAAATAAATGTCTTAATATAAAAAGTTATTACAAGTCTTATGGATGGCATTTATCACTGTAGGGCGGTCCTTCAAATCTCCACAGCCATCTGCCTCCTTTTTGTCAGTTCTGAACAAGTATAGCGCCCTCTGATTCTGGTAGATGAAGCTGAGGAGAGGTGTCAAAAGGAATATTCACACTTCTCTGTGAAAGTGCTGATTCACAATGATCCATTGTCCCTTTCTGGTGAAATGCCAGTCAGTCTGACGAGGTCGCACATTTTCACACTTTGGCTCTTTCATAGTATGTGGAGGGGATTCCTTTCCCGGGAAGGTTTGGTGCCTTTGAATTGCCTTTATAGGCCAACTTATTCAGCTGTTTTTAAACACATTCATTTTCCTTTCTTTCTTTCACAGACACCAAATCTTTTGGTAAATAAATATAATATACACTTAACCTACCCCAGTTCGACACATAAAATACTGTCTCTGTGCGAGTATTTGGGATGATTTCACATTTTAGCTTTCAAAGTGTCATTTCACTGCTTTTGTAAGAAAACAAAGTTACACGTGTTTATTTTACATGGGGCTTTCACAAGATGCTGTTTCTTTGGCATACATTTGATCAGTTTCAGAGCACAGAAAGATGCTGAAAATAGTTTTCTTTGTAATTGACGCATGGCCAGGGAGAAAGAGCTTTCTTTTGAAGTGCTCTACGTGGGTTAACTTGTTGCAAAAGTGAACACTGGCAGTGCAGACTGAAATTAATTTCTCTGCTCTTCACAGATTTTTTCTTGATAAACAATGCTGTTCTGGGCAGGAAAGCTTTATTTGATGATGTTAAATTGAAATATATGGACAGGGCTGTGTTGAATTAGAACAAAACTGGGGGAGTTTTGCAATGAGAGTAGCACCAGTGCAATGTCATTTTAAATTCAGATCATTTCTGGGCGCAGCCTTGGTTTTCAAATGACAGAAGCAGTGCATAGCCATTCTTCATGTTATTTATTTTCTTTGGATTGACATGAAGAAAACCAAGCACAGCCATTCTTGGTGGCTATGTTCCATCTCTCCCCATATGTGCTCAGAAGACACAGCACATCCCTTATTTCTGTAACTACTAAAATGCAGTTTTGTGATGCAAGGTAATTTATGCTCAGCAGTCATAGTGCAGCCCTTCTTTCTTTAACTGCCAAAACGCAGTTTGGTGAGGCAAACAAATGTGCTCAGCAGACACTGTGCATCCATTCTTTTTTTAACTGCTAAAATGCAGTTTTGTGATGCATGGATTTCTGTTGGGCTGGTAAATGTAACCCACACATTGGACTTGTGTCATCCTTTAAGCCGGATGGCCCAAAGCTGAGGAAAGTGTTGCAGGCATCGGCCTTGTCCTAGGTTTGGTTTAAAGACTCTCTGGCACTTCCCGCCCAGGAAGCTTGCATGCTGTTTGCTGGCTGGGTATCCAGTTCTGGAGCTACTTGAGGGTCCTCTGGATTCAGTATCTCCCTCTGTTCCCTGGGAGATGATTAGGGAGGGATTAGGGAGGGATCTTGCTTCCCTCTTTGGAAATGCTGGTCTTCCTTCACTGGCGGAAGCTGTAAGGCAGACTGTACCTTCAGCCAGGGTCCAGATGAGTTCTTCTTGTTACTACTTACAAAGTCTTCAGATGATCTGCAAAAAGAAGGGCTCAGCCCTCTTTTAAAGCCAAATGGGTCCCAGTGATTGGTGTAGGCTAAACTTACCTTAATGAGCCGATCCTGTGTTCTCACCAACAATCTCCTGGATGCATGAGGTCATAACCACAGTGCTTTGCAACAGGAAAGGTAAAGGGGTGATAAAATGTACACTAAGTCCCACCCATCTTCCTGTCTGTTGTGGATCAAAGGGTCTCTCTGGTTAATTGAGCTCTCTGTGGTTCCTGATTAAAGCGGCAGGTCTGCCTTGAATCTGTGGCCAGAGCACACTTTGATGACTACTGTAAACAGCTGTCCCAGACATGAAATTTCACTACCCTTGCTACTCAGAGGCAAGAGCTGGCCCCAGGTTGATACAGATGCATATCAAAAGTGTTGGGGTTTCCTGTCTTTTGTTAGCACTGCGACTAGGCCTCTCGTGGGCCTGCTTTAATTAACTCTCATCTATATGCGTAGTTACCACCAGCAGGGCCACAAAGGTTCCATTCGGAACTTTGTCATTTAATCAGGCTGCCCATGGCAGGAGGAAGGTTTTGCCCTCCCCCTTTTTAGAGGCTGTGATGCACTCCTGACTGTCACATTCCAACTAAATGTGATGGGGGGGTGGTACCTGTAGGCTGTGTCTACCCAGCGTGCACAGGTCTATGAGTTTGTCATGCGGTGAGCATAGGAAAATGTCTGTGGATAAGCCCCAAACATGTTCTGGACGTTGATCTGCCATCATTCAATTTCGTATAACATTTCAAAAAAGTCTAGGCAAGTGTGCACCCACCGTGCAGATGGTTGGATTCCTCACAGATCCCCCTTCATATTTTTTCCATTTACACCATTGGATGCACCCACCTTTTAAAAACATACGTACACAACTCAAGAATGTGATAGTGTGCATACAATTATTTTTCAAATGTGTTTCATAATTCCTCCATTGAAGATTCTAGACACTTAATACGTGGTCGTCCTTAACGTTAAATGGAACTGTGTACACATGGCCACCATTGTCTTGACAGCACACTGCACAGACACACCAGTAGATTACATCTTGTATACAGGAATACCATGACTTGGGTACAGAGTTCTATATGGAACCATTGCAACTGTACACCATGCATTTTCGTGTGCATATACAATGCACATCCGTTTCCTTTCAGAGCCTGAGTTCAGCTACAAGTCCCTTGCTCCTGAGCCCGGGTTTTGCCTTCGCAGAGGGAGGAACCTCTCGATTGAGCCTGAGCTCTACCAGAGCCAATTGACTTGCTGGCAGGGAGTCAAGCTTTGACCAGAGCTTGAAGATGCATTGGCATGGTGAGATACCTTGTTTCTTGAAGCCTTGTACAGTGTTCAGAGCTTCCTTGACAGGAACATATAGTTTGTATCACGGCCATAGGGTGGTCTTCCAAAGACTCATGCAAACTTGGCAGGGAGGGGAACATTGTTTCAGAACTCAAACTCTTCCTTACGTAGGGAACGGGGTCCTAACTGCCAGTGCTCAGCATCTGCACAGCAAAGCCAGACAAATGGTAAGCTTTGCACTTTGCAAATACAGTTTAGCATGACATCTTAAGAGAGAAAAGCATTGCTGAAGAGTGTGAGATCCAAAGCAGTGCTACACTCACTTCAGATGCACGGCTAAGTCTATGAATCAAGGGTCACAGCAGACCTTCAGGAACAGGCTCTGCCGAGGTGTCTACTTTAGGGGCTGGAGATCCGAATCCAGGTTCACTCCTTTCTCTGTGTATCAAAAGAACTGCAGTATGTGTAAGTCCCAGGCAAGGAATGGTGGGGGAACGCTGCAGGTCCAAACTCAGGAGCACTATCAGAGCCGTGAAGAATCCCTGCACTCCGGTAGTAGCAGTTCTGCTAGGCATTGATGTTGGCATCTACAGAGATGCATTATAAAGGTCCAGTGCATGGCCCCGCAGGTGCACTGGAACAGCTGTGTAGGTGTCCGAGTGCTGGAACAGGAGGAGGTGCTGATCAGCACTGAGGTTCAGAATCCTGCACATGGCAGTACCTGAAAGGAGAGGAGCGTTGTGCGCCAAGGCTGATTGAGGCGCATTGACGGAGTGGAGTATGGCTTCCTCTTTAGGAGTCACTGACTGCTTCACTTTAGGAGTGGGGTGCGATGTCATAGTTATGATAATGATATGATAGGTTATTTATAACATGCTTAATACCGGGAGGTTTCCAAGCACGGACCAGGAGCTCAAACCTGTGTTGCACCGTGTCGTCTTGCTTCCAAGGCGAGCATGTTGCTGCTGGGCTATCCTCCTGAGTTTTTAGTTGTCCCCGGACCTCACGAGTAGAATAGCAGAGACTGCTGCAGGTCAGAAAGAAGTATTGATTTGTAGTCTCACGGGCCTGGCAGTTCAGGTAAACTAGTAGAGCTGTGAGCTATCCCAATACCTTGTAGAGTGGCAGTGCTTCTTCTCAAGATAAGGATGCACTTCTAGGTGCGTTGGCAGAGCAGCTTCCGGTTTCCATTTCTGCAATAATGTGGCTACTGAACCGTCTGAACATAGTCTCCCAACATTCCCCACACCCTATGATTGGACTTGACGTCATTCACGTGTGGTGGACGGGTGTGGCAGTCTTGGGGGTTTGACGATGTTCCTTCATGTCTGTGGTTCTTAGTTTTATTATAAGTGTATATGTTGTATTATACAGCATTGCTAACATCTTTTGATTTCAGTCATACTGCATGCAGATATACATATCCACTCATTCTTTCCAGCTCTGTCTCCCCTCTTGACCTTTCATCTGTAGCTCATTCTCCCTTTCTTACTCCCTCACTCACTCTTTTCCCCTACCCCTATGCTCCCTATGCCAGCAAGACTGAGGTCCTCCACATCGGCACACCTTCACCATCCTTTACCCTCACTCTCTGGTCGGCCTCCCTTGGGCCTCCTCCAACCCCCACCTGCGAGGCTAAGAACCTCAGGGTCATCTTTCACTCCACACTTTCCTTCTCTGCCCACATCTCAGAGGTTTCTAAAAAGTCAAACTTACTACTGCACCTCCTTAGAGGTACTCTGCCTTTCCTCACCTTACCCCAGAAGCTCACTGTCTCCCACGCTCTGGTTCTCTCTAGGTTGGACTATTGCAACAGCCTCTTTCTAAATCTACCTGCCTCTATTCTCCGCCCTCTGCAACTAATCCAGAACAGGACTGCAAGACTTGTCCTTGGCCTCAAGCCCTGGGATCGTATCTCTCCAGATCTGAAATCTCTCCATTGGCTCCCAGAGGATGCAAGGATCAAATTCAAAACCCTCTGCACTGTCCACAAGGCTTTCTGGGGCCTTGTTCCAAAATACCTTCAGCTATCCCTCCACAAATACCTCTCCTCTCGAGCTCTTCTCTTCTCTACCTCTAACTCCCTCAGGGTCTGTCGTTTTTCAAAGAAAAAAGCTGGGGGTAGATCTCTGTCTTCTGCTGGAGCCTCCCTCTGGAACAGCCTCCCTGCCACTCTAAAACTTGAGGAGAATCATCTCCAGTTCCGGAAGCACCTCAAGACCTTCCTCTTCGCTTCTGCCTTTGCTCCTCCTCTCCCCAGCTGATCTGCTCTCTATTGGCACTGTGCACATGGCCACCCTCTGTCCGCTGGGCCCTGGTACTTACTCACCCTGCCACCCTCCTGCACTGCCTCCTGGCCACCCCTTGCACTGGGGACTGTAGCTGTACCCATACTGTCAACCACCCCCCACCCCCAGCCCCCATTTTCCTCTTTTTCTGCACTTATTCTGACTTACCCAGGCTGCTGCCGTAAACACAGCACTTCCCACTTGTTGGCTCCACTACTACTATTTATTGCCTCTAATATCTATTTATTGTTATTTATTATTATTTATCTGTTCTCCTCTACTCTGCACTTTCCACTCTCCTCTACCATGCACTTTTTTCCCCTTTCCCTTTTCCATGCACTTGCGCGTTCTTAATGTCACTGGGCCGAGTAAGATCATTGTTTTTTTCTCCCGTTTCCCCTCCCTTGCCTTGTCACGCTCTGAAAACACTGGTGTACGAGCACAATACAAATAAAATATAAAGTATCAAGTACCCCCTCTCCACGTCTCTACAAACGTATCCGCCCCCATTCCACCGCATGGCATCTTCTCAGTACCTCTCTCCATTTGTTCCTTAAAGTTCTTCTCTTTTCATCTCAACCTCCCCTAATCCACCTCTCCTCTTATCTCCAACTCACTCACACCATTTCCCTGCATCATTATCTCCTTCACACATCACTGCCCCCAACTCCCCTTTCACTTTCCTCTTCTGTTCCTTTTCTCTATCTTCCTCATATCCCATTTCCTCTCCTTGTGGCCTCAATCACCCTTCCTAGCCTCACTCTTTCTGTTGCTATACCTGACCTGTCCTTCTCTTTACTTCACAACTCCCTTCTCTCTAGTTCACTCCACAGCTTCCTCTTTCTCACCATGCCACATTAGTATTAATTCTTCTTCACTCACCCTATACCTCTCCCTCACTGTTCCCCTCACTGTTCCCCTCAAGCGCTATGTCTTGCAACTGTTCACATCCCATCTGCCCCTTAGTCGTCCCATCTCTCCACCTCTCTCTCCACTTCATTCCAAATCACTTATCCAAAGTGCTGGAAATGCACCAGATTGACTGGGTGAACTCCCCCCGCCACCTTTGCACATGGTGGGATGGGGTTGCAGGCTGTAGGAGAGGGTATGAGAGTTATGTTATGTTATGTTATGCTATTTTGCATTTATATAGCGCCTTATGTACCATTGGTATGATCTCAAGGTGCTGGTTGGTTGAACGCCCTTGGGAACCGGAGTTCAGGTCAGTAGAGAGACAGAGAGAGTCACAAGGTGCATGTGAGCACTAGATATGTTTGCAGCAGGAGTGGCATTCGTGTGATAGCTGCTTCTAAGCGGGAGGTGTGGTGTTTGGAGGTCAAGAGTATGTGTTAAGTCTGGCAGGTTGTTATCCAGACCGATTCTGGCTGCATTAGGCCGGAGGAGAACGCCTAGGCTTGAGGATGTGTAACCAGCTGTGTTTAATAGGATGATGTGGAGTACGAGGCAAGTGATGGTATGAGAACAGCTATACCGAATGTTGTCATAGTATCGCTGTGTTCTAGTTGAGTGATGGTGTGAAGAAGAGAGTAAGTGTGGAGATGTGATATGGTGGTTTACCTTAGGTGCTTGAGATCGAGCACACTCCAATAGCTCAATACACTCCAATTGTTTCATGTACTCCGTCCATTCCATGGACTCCAGGCCGTTCCATGTACCCCGAGAAATTCCATGCACCTTTCGCCATTCCATGCACCCCAAACCACATACTTGACCCGTTCCATACACCCTGTTTCACCCGTTCCATCCAGATATCTCATGAGCTCATCTACATACGTCAACCATTCAGCCACCTACTTCATCAGTTTCACCTATTTCACCCGTTTCATCCACGTAATTCTTTCGTTCCACCCACTTCACACGTTCCGTCCACTTCACCCGTTCCACCCACTTCACACGTTCCACCCACTTCACACGTTCCATCCACTTCACCCGTTGCATCCACTTCACACGTTTCACCCACTTGCTCCATCGGTTCATTCACCTACTTCATCCGTTCTACCCACATCACCCGTTTCGTCCACACACTTCTTTTGTTTCATCCACTTCACCCGTTCCACCCACTCCATCCGTTCCACCTACTCCAAGCGTTCCACCAAGTTCATCTGTTCCACCCACATACTTCCCTGTTCCAACCCCATACTTCCCCCGATCCAACCGTATACTTCACCCGCTCCATCCACATACTTCACCCACTCCATTCACATACTTCATCCGCTCCATCCACATACTTCACCTGTTCCATCCATCCATTTTCTCAATTCATCCACATATTTCACCCGTCCTTCCACATACTTCATTCGTTCCATCCTCATACTTGACCCGTGCCATCCTCATATTTGGCTCGTTCTGCCCACATACTTGATCCGTTCCATCCACATACTTGACCCGTTTCAAACTTTCTCGGTTCCATCTACCTTCTTCACCCGTTCCTTCCACCTACTTCACTATTCCATTCACTCACTTCTCCCGAATCCATCCACCCATTTAGACCGATCCATCACATACTTCATCCTTTCTGTCCACATACTTCATCTGTTCCACCCAGTTTATTCGCTCCACCCAGAGTGAGGAATGTAGGGGTGGATTATGAGTGGTGTGGGCAGGATTGTGTGGTGAAGCTAGGTGTCAAATAATGTGGGTGCCCTGAATAAAGGGTGCTGGCAGCTTTGCAGAAAAAATAAAGTGTATTTTGGGAATATAAGAATGACCACCAGTGTATCAAACATGTCTGTGATAGTAATTCAAATGTGCATTCCTTCTGAGCATGCAATGCACATCGGGCATGGCGCTCATTGCATCTGTCAGAATAGTAAGTAACATGACAGTAAAA
Organism: Ambystoma mexicanum; assembly: GCF_040938575.1. NCBI lineage: Eukaryota > Metazoa > Chordata > Amphibia > Caudata > Ambystomatidae > Ambystoma > Ambystoma mexicanum. The sequence continues at coordinate 972,149,951 of NC_090926.1, forward strand.
TGTGTGCAAATCATGAGACAACTATACAGCTTTGGACCATATCCTTTCTTGAGTTCCTAGAAGGATTGCTTATTTATCCATATGAAAGAGGTAGGGCTTTGACCTCTGTCCTTTTTGATTCTGCGACTCCTATAACTCCGCATGTGCCAAAATATACTATTTGAGCACAAAGTGTAACAAGTTAGTGCTATCTCCCCAAACCTTTTTTGGTTTATGATACCTTGTTTGACTTAGACTGTCCTGGTGATCAAAGGACGACTTTTGAAATCAGTTTGTAAATGTGTTGCATAATCGTGCTCACTCGCAGCAGTCAGGGGCAGGGTGCTTCCTCAGCTTGGGGGGGGACCGGGGTGGGGGGGTTGGACCTCAAGTCTACATGGAATGGTGCTCAGGCAAGACAGTTTTTGCCAGAGCGCAACTCTGTCTTGTTTCTGGCACAATTCCTTCCCTGCTTCTCCTTCAGTCCACCTCAGTCTCCTTATCACTTCCAGAACCCTTGTCTTCTCTTGGCCCTGCCTTCTTTTCATCTCACTTTCACTATTGATCCCACCTCTTAGGTTTGTTCGTATTACCTTCCCGTTCTCTCTCTCTCTCTCTCATCCCCAAAGAGATTTGATCTGGCAAACGTAGGTAAATAAGGAACATTTATATCTAAAGGAGTGGCCTAACAGGCGTGGTCGAGCTTCCAATCTATTACAAAATGTATGGGCCATGAAATAGAGGCAAATGCATACAGAGTTATTTGCAAATCTACACCAGAAAAAAAAATCAAAGAAAAAATATAAATTTAAACAGATCACTGTAGTTTCCAATCTCTGTAAACTAGCTCAGTGTTCTAAAGTGCCTAATTCATAGCTATGTTCCTCCACTGCAGGCAGGAATTTCTCCTACTTGTCAGATAGCTCAAGGGGTTGATGTTCTCGCAGCAATCTGTGTCCAACATTCAAGGCACAGGCCGCCCCATCCAAAGGAGAGAAGACCTATATACTTTGAACTCTTAGTATATAAGATTGCAAGACACATATAAAGGACGCATCAAACTGACTTCACTTCTGATTCAATGCCTTCTTACATTAACGCATCAAAGGAAGCATGTGTTATTTATTTATTTTTTCGATCGGGCATGACCCTGGAAGTGATAGTGCAGAACTTTCACTTACACAAACAGTTAACATATCGCTGGTGGGAAGTGAAGGGTATCTTTGCCAAAAATAAAAAGAGCAGCCATACCCAGTAATACAGGGCAATACATTAGTTGCCATTTCGGTCATTGTATGGAATATGTAATGTAAATGAACTTGAAAAGAATCCTAATTGAACTGAGGTTTTGTATTATTCCTCAGACGATTACAGCCAAAATAAAAAGGAAGGAACATCATTATTCAAGTTCATTGAAGGAATAGAAGCACGCAGGAGAGCTGGTTACCTCTACGAGGTCAGTGCAATTAACTTTGAAACTGTGAAAAACTTTGGAAAATTGTAGAAATCACCAACTAACTCAGTGGTGTATTGTTATATGTTGGTAAAGGACATAATCCTCACCTGACCAGCCTTCAGTTAGAAAACATGGACTTGAAGTCCTGCCCGTCATCACTCCCATGAAGGCTAAGGTTAGTGGGGTACATTAAAGGTAAACTAATGAGTTGACAGTTGTCCAACATAGTTGTTTTACAGACCTGAGTGGTTTTATACTTTGTATTTTAGTGTGTCCGTCCTGAAAATTGGGGGTATTATCCTTTTTATACATACTTCAAACAAGTTCCGTCCACACGAAGGTCCAAAAAACAACTGCTCTAGAACGTTTGGGAAAGATTTATTATGAGATAGCGACCGAAACATGTGTCGACAACATCACGGCTGGAACCACAAGCCGTTTTTCCCCTGCGTCATCCTTGTGTATAAGGAAATCAGGAACAGTATTTTCCATCTCCTGAATTTGAATGCAGTAGTTTAAAAACTGCATTGTAACTGTATTTAGAGATTTGGGGGTCATTACAAGGTTGGAGGTAGCTATGGCGCTATTAGCGCCATGGCTACCCCCTTACCGCATACCGGGTCCGGGTTCCCTGAATGGGGAATTACCGGGTCATTCCAACCTTGGAGGATCCAGTATTTCCCCATTCAGTGAACCCATCCCCATTCCCATTCGAGCCCCCATAGGGTCCAATGGGAATGGGGACCATGCTAACAACGGGCCCATTAATAACAGACCCGTTGTTAGCATGCTGGTCTTTTAGCGGCTCCCACTAAGGGCACCTGGTAAAACCAGCCACCCTCAGCGGGATCTGCTAAAGGACCTCGTAATGCGCCGGTAAGGGGTTAACGGCACTGGCGCCTTTACCGGCACCGTTAACCCCTTACCTCCAACCTCGGAATGACCCCCTCGGTGTGTCATATGTTGCTAAGTCACATCTTACTAACCCCAAGGCACTACAATTTGAGAGCATTCATGTCTGCTTGAATGTCGTATGTTACAACAGTTTTTCTTTTTATATAATTGTTTATAAACCAGAGTTTTATGTGAAATCTATTTAAGAATAATGAATAAATTTATATTTTTGGATCAAAAAACTCTTCTCTGTTGGATCAAATGCTAAAAGCATAAAACTGTGTAACAACAAATTTGTGTGATGATATTGGTGGGTTAACCAGTTGCCTCTTGTATCCAAGCAATTCGTATACTTTTCCTTTTTGCAACTCGTCCCCCGAAAACAAAAACACAAATGGGAAGTACCTATTTTTGATACACAAGCATGTGGGGGGGAAACAAAGGAATCTGCTCCTGGACCTGGGGAGAGGCCCAATCTCAGAGCACCATGTCTACACCTCACTAACTCGTCACTTGTTAACCCTCACCACAGAGGGAAAAGGTGCAAATGCCGAGTGGTCTTTTTTTTCTGAGCCACAACCCCTTCCACAGCTTTGTCCCCATTGCCAAACGGAAACAGTCTGCTTAAAAACGTATGCTCCGATCGCCTGACAGGATTCGAACCTGCATTCCTACATTATGTACAGGGATGCTCAATACACAGCGCTATCTTGCAGTGGTTGCCCTAAGAGAGGTTTGTTGTCTTGAACTCACCAGCCTTCCTCTTAGTTGTAAGCTTGTGAGTGTGTGTGGGGAGGCTTGTTCACATACACTCAGACCTCACAAATTGTAAGTACCAAAAAAAGCAGTGTTCAGATGATGCTGGTTACTGCAATAAACAGTTTACCACGCGTACAACCTCGTATGGTCATAATTGTAGTCTAATCAAGACGAGGAGGGAGGACTAAAAAAATGACGTGTATAATCCTTCTACTTAAATACTTCTGTAAATAATCATATACGTTTCAAGTTAGTTTATTATGATTTGAGTATCTTTCAGGTCCTCTCTTTAAATAATATTTTTTTTCAAAACCGCACATGTACAAATGTTAACAACTAGCGAAGATGTGAGCAAGTGCTTAAGTCTTGGACTGGTTTTAAATCGCAGCTTCAACAGTTTACTAATATACGTGATCCTGGGCAATTTATTGTATTGCCTTATCTGTGGGAATTGTAGTTTGAGCTCAATAAGTCTTATTTTTGCATCAACTAGAGGATGATCTACTAATTAAACAGCACAAATGTCTGTTTATGTTTTTATTGTAATAAAACCGCAATATGAATGTTCACCTGTATGGTGATAAATATGCCAAAAGCAACCAGCAATTTCTAGAAAGGATCAATCGGGGGTATATTATACATGCAAATGCACTGTACGCACCCCTTCTAACCCTTTGGTGGGCCACTGGCACAGATTGGAATGCTTAAGGTCAATTTAAGGGTGTGCTTTACCGATGACAAAACACATCTCAGGGATTTTGGTTTTGAAATGTAGGTAAGTATGTAATTTGGATGTCTATCCACAGAAGGATGTTAAAACTGCAGATGTCCAGAGTTTTGTGGATCACTCCGTCCCCTGCACACCCTCGGTGCAAAACTGTGGACATCTGCTTTTCTCACATTGACTGATACAACCCAGTGTCAGGGTTGTTATTCTCCCACTCACCCCACTAATTACCTTAAGAAATCAACCTCATTCGAAATAGGTGTGCTCTAGGCCAATTCCTTCCTAGCTTATCGACAGAAGGATAACATCAGTGGGCCATTAAATGGTACACTGGCTGTAGGAGGATGAAGACAAGTTTAAAAGTGACAAGCAACATTGAGTGCAGTCTTTATTGTCCAATAGTAGCACTTTTGCTAGCTAAGCCTAGTGAGGCGCCCTTTTTCCAGCCAGTCAGGCCCCTCAACAGAAATTCCAACAGTAAAAAGAAATGCAATTTAAAAAACACGTTGGTTTTCCGTAAAGTTCAACATTATCATACATTCGACTGCCATCATTAATCTCAACCTGCGCTCTGCCTGTTTCCCGCCTACCTGGGGCCCCCTGCCAATCCTGCCCAGGGGAACCATTAACTTAAATCTGCCACTGCCCCGCCGTTATTCTCTGCAGTTGCCTATCTTTTCCAAAATCCCACATCTACTCTAGCTTCTCACAATGTCTGCGTCTTGTTTTAATTCCTTCTGCCCGTTGCCCTCCTTCCTCTGGTCCCCACATGGGTCCTGCGCACCGCCATTTTCACTGAGAGGACGCATTTCCCGGAGTCGCGGCATTATGTCTGACGTTTATGAGCGACCTTCGCTGTGAGGCTTTATTAAGAGCTCCAACGTGTGCTATTCTGGGACCGTTCGAACTATTGCAGAACTAATTCTGACAACTCTCGATCGGTGCTTCGCCCCCGACGTCCCTGACAGTGATATGCTGCAAATGAGCAAAGCCCCTTTTCCTGTCAACACAGGCGAGCCCTCGCCGTCGGCGTCGACGAGATACGCCGCGCCCGCGCGCCCGTCTCATGGGTGGCGAAAATGCCACAGGTACTTCTCCGACTGGCAGGCGATATGATCCCTGTAACAACATGGCATCTACAAAGCCAAGCAAATAAACCAATTAAGGCATAAAAAAAAGGGGGGCTGACGAAAGCGGCCGTCGATCGCGATGGCGGCAGCAACGTGGAAACCAAACTAAACAAGCCGGGCCTCGGCGACGGAGGAGGAGAGCTCCTCATTAAACGCCGGTTCCTGACAGCGTGTGTCAAAAGATTAAAGTACTTGAAGAAATAGCGCATCTCGACGCCAGCCCCGCCGGAACAGGCTCCACACAAGCCATTAAAATACAAAGGAAATAGTTTAGCGCGCACTTCCGTCGGTCTACTCCTAGTTTGTGTCTTTGCTGTTGTCACTGTGTTTTCATCCTTGCTTTCATGGTCTTTCTGAGTTGTCTCCTCTTGTTTCGAACTGTAAGAAAGAGGATGCGGGCTTCCCACGTTCCTCCGCGGCTCTGTTGTTTTTCCTCCTTGGCTAGTTAACTAGAATGAACATCCCACGTCCTGTGGACTGTGGGCTGCTTGTCCATAATGGGCTAGGGTGGTGCCCTGAAACCCATTATCAAGGGGGTCATATGAAAAGGAAGTCTGACCACTATGGCGACATGTCCATGGTGGACGACCCAGAGGTTTCTGCGACAAATTATGGAAGAGTCACTGGAGCGCTGGCTGGCCCAGTTAAACCAGTTCTCTCCCTCAGCTGCAGCGAGCAGCTGAGAGCTCTATACGTCCTCCTGCTTCTGCTGGTTTTGGTAAAATACACACAGTTCTGATATTTAGGACGGGGTTTCCCGGAATTGTATTATGGCAACACATTTCTTGGCTGGTTAAACGTGTTTTGCAGCCTTCAATGTGTTAAGTGGGTTCAGACTATATAAATGTTCTCGAGACCAGGATTTAATCCCAGGTCACTAGGATCAGAGGCGAGACATACACAAGACCACTTGAACGTTTCATTAGGACCACTTTAAAATTGCTTCTTAGGACTGTACTCTGCAGAGAATATTTAGATATTGATGTTTATAATGTGAGCTTTTAAACTATGCATGCAACATTAAAGGAAACATTCCCCAATTGCGTTATTTTCTAATCTGTTCATGATTAAGCTTCTGAAGAGCAAATGTTTTAGATGGGGGAGGGGTGCGTGAGTACAAACAATGAAAGACCTTACGACCAGAGAAGCTCACCTCCTGTCGCTGATGGGATTACAAAGTAAATACTTTCCATTTCCAGAACTTGATACACGTTATCCCCTTGGCATGGAGTATTGCAGTCCATGCATACCAATGGTCCATGCATACATATCGGTCCATGCAAGGCTTTACACATTGTGTATGCTAGCTGGAGCACTGCATGTCTCTTTGCAAGTGGCTTGCTTGCATATTTCCCAGATTGAGGCCTATATGGGACACCAGTCAGTTGCCATGGAACATGCGCAGGAAGCAGGACAATAGGAGAGATGTTTATTGACTCCTCTTTCAGGTTCCTGCATGAAGACATCCTCCAGACTGCTGTCATCGATGCAAAGTCCTTAGGCAAACGGGTGGAGAAGGTAAGTGAAGAACTGGATTGGGTTTGTGCTTGCATGTAAGTGGTTGTGTGTGTGGGTGTCACCCATTCACATGTGTGAAGGCACATGTGAATGTGTGTGCATCTGACTGCAATGTGTAACTGGTGGAGAGGGTCCAGTGCTTATGGCAGAGGTATTCAAACTGTGAGGCGCCCCCCCCCCTCCAGGCATGTGCACCCACATTCCCGGGGGGTAAGAGACCCCAGCCTAAAACGTTTTTTTAAAAAAAAAGGAATATTTTTCATTTTATGTTTAACCCCATAAGTGCTAAGGGCAAGTATGTTCATCCTTTTTGCATAGCCTTGATTAAAGCTCAGCAGTTAGGGGGCTGAGGGGGACCAAAGATCTGGGCTGAGAGAGCCCAGGGAAGGTGTGGTTCCACCATAACGGGCAATGGGGTGTTGACCCAGTGGCCCCCTCACCCATTATTGAGGAGCCGAGGAGCCAACTCCCTCCCTTTTACGAAACAGCCTCCCCAACCCTCTGTGTCTTGAGCAGCATCATCTTAAGTTCAGAAAGCAGCCCAAGACTTTCCTCTTCCTTCCCTTCTGCCCTCCTCTGCTAATCTCACAGTTGCTGCGATTGGTGTCTTGAACCTTATGCCTCCTCGGGCCGCTGACCACATACATGCAATCTCTCCAGCTTCTGTCTACCTTCAGCACTTGCCTAGGCACATCATCCACACTGGAGACTTGCACTTTCCCACCCAACACGGCTCCTGGCCGCATAGCATTTACCATACCTTGCACTTCATCGTTGGCTCTGCCTCGGGCATGGACACCTCAGTACCTACCCTACTGCTTTCTTCCTTGCTGCACTTGCACGTTCTGAATACCCACAAGGCATAGTAGCTTTGTCTGTCCCCCTCACTGTATTTTTGCATTTTTTGTATTTTTTTTAGCTTCAGTCGCATGTTCCCTCCCTGTTGCCCTGTCAGCGCTTTGAAACATCATTTATTTGCTGTATAAGCACCTAAAAAGCAAACAATAAATTAAACTAAACATAGAGTGCTCCCTAAACTGCTGTTTTCCATTTGAGGGAGTGCTCCTGCACTGGCTTAACTCTCAAAAGGAAACACAGTTTCCCTTTGACAGTCCAGTTACCCAGCCACACATACTCAATGAGCCATGCAAGACTCAGGGGCTTTGATTTGGCAGCCTTGCATAGCTCATTGGAAATGCTGGCTGGGGATCTACATGTCTGTATGTGAGAGGCAGAGCTCCTGTGACTCCTCGCACATGCAGACAGGGCAGGCTGGAGTAGGGCATTTCAGCACCCACACTCAGGCTCCTGCATGCATGAGCAGGAACCAGGATGATCTAGCTTCCCGATTCCTGTTCCTGGTGCAGGAGCTGGAGCGCTGGGGAGCAAACCTCTGGACCAGTGCAGAAGGTATCCTTATGTTCATTTATTTTTTATTTATTTATCAGTTTGGATGCATGTATGCTTGTGCTATGAGTGAATGTATGATGATGGGTGTGAATGATAGAGTGCTTGCCGTGTGAATGCTGTGTGAATGGGTGTTTGTGTTCAGTCGTTAAAGCTGATTTTGGCGAGTAGGGGCAGGAGGGTTGTACAACAAAGGCCTTTTAAAAATGCCTTTGTTGGACAATTCCCCTACCGACCTGCCAAAATCAGCTCTTCCTCTGAGGCGCTGTGGAGCCCATGGGACAGGGATGGTATTTTATTACTGTCTCCCTAGCGCTTTGCATACACACATCATCACTCTGATTGTGTATATGTGTTAGGTGCTGAGACGCCCAGGGCACAGGGATAACATATTTTTAATGGGCTTCTATCATAGATGTCCAGTAAAACATGACATGCCTGCATGCCTACGCCCCCCCCCGGCGCTAATTACAAACTGTTTGACTTTTTACCCCATGTTTTTTTTAAGTATTCTCTAAAATATTACATTTAAAACCATTATTAAAAAAAAAAACATTTGGTAGGGAGAACCCTCCGAACACCCCTTGATTGGTTGATTGGCTCGGGCTCCCTCACTGCCCTCGGTTGCTGTGTCATATCTGGGAGAAATAACTATTCCCCTCCACTTGAAAAATTCACCAGCTGCCACTAGCCCTGGCACTGTGCTGGAAGCGGCGTGGAGCGAGCCCCAGGACTGTGGTGGGAGCAGGAAGGGGGGAGTCATGGCATGGTGGTGGGAGCAGGATGGGGAGAGCCTAGAGACATGGTGGGAGCAGGGTGGGGGGAGCCCAGGGACTGTGGTTGGATGGGGAGAGCCCAGGGCCTGGGTCAGGCGTGGGATGATGGGTCTGAGAGGCTGTGATGGGAGCAGGTGGGGGAGCTCAGACACTATACTGGGAGTAGGGTGCGGTGACAACGCGCAAAAGTTCATAGCCATTTGGACTTACGGTCCATTTGGCATTGGGGGGGGGCCTGCCAGCCCACATGTTGCTCAGGGGGGCCCAGGCCAAAAAGGTTTGAAGACCACTGGCTTATGGGGAGGTGAGTGGGGAGTACAAGTAAAAGGGAGGCAGCAGGCAATTTTTTTGTGGCAATCCTGGCATATTTTTGATATTGGTTGAAAAATCATGTTCAGCTGAAATGTTGAAATATATTGGCAACGCCAACATGAAAATGTCTTCTTAAAGTAGCAATATTGATTAAGGCTCTCCCAATATGAGTATGTTCTTACTCTCGAAATAACGATATATATTTGCTCATCCCCCTCCTCTCTTCTTAAATTTGCAATATTATAATTATTAAGCAGCGCCAACATGAATGTGTTCTTAAAGAGGCAATACTGGGATACATTTTCACAACATTGCTGTTTCCTTAAATTGGTAAGACTAGCTTTATTCCGAAAGACAACGCAATGTGTTCTTATAGTGGCAACATTGGAATAAATTGACACTGATTATATGAGTTTGTACTTCTAGTGGCACAATTGGCATTATTAGGCACAATTGAAAGTCTGTCAAGTGGCAATGCTGGCATATATTGGTAACAAAAGCAAGCAAATGCTTTCTTTCAGTTGTACTAATGGACTTATTCGCCACAGCAAACATTGGGGTTTTTACAATGGCAATACCAGCATTATTGGGTACATCCAACATGTTTTTGTTCTTACATTTTACTATAAAGGGGGAAACCCAATTTTTACTATGTGGTTAGTAACTCTACCTTTTATCGGGGAGGCAATATTGTTAGACAGGAGAGGTAGTTAGTTTTTATCAACAGCTTACAGACAAACTTCATTAAATGAGTGCTGTAAAACAAATAATTCAGTCAGTTTTTAATATTCATTTCGATGAAAAAACACATAATAGCTTAAAAAAGCGGTGGGTCAGTCCCATTCACTTGATGTAAAACAATCGTACATTGTATAAAAAGACAAACAACTTTGTTGTGACACTTAAACTTTGCAACTAGGAGTTAGTGGCTTCCGTCTTACTGAGGGGAGTTGGGTTCAGTGATCAGTGTGGGGAGCTATGGCTGTCTCAAACTGTCCACGGGACCTAGGGTCAGGTTGTTAGATCATCATTCTAGTATTAATTCTAGATGGTGGGACTCGACATGTTTCAGTTCTTAAAACAATTCATAGTACTTTCTTCAGGAGTAGTGTCATATTCTAAAAAACAACAACTTAGACAACAATCTTAGAGCGTGCTATAATTGCGCATCTCTTGGGTTGATGGTTTCTGTTGCCAGTGTTTAGTATTAAACTTGAATGTTCTTGCTGTAGCTGTTGATAACAAGAAAATATAAAAGGATATGAGCTTTTAATGCTACTGGTACTTTTTGGTTACATTTAATTTATCAGACAAGGCTAGGTTAAATAATTACTTAGTCTGGTCGGAGGCAAGTGGTTCTTAATGAGGGGTATTCCTGTGCAGTGCATGCATTAATCCTCTAGGTCCGTAGTGGGTGCTTCAATAGGGCTACTAGGACCTGCAAGTTAAATTTGAAAACATTAAAAAACTGCTATCAGTGTAGACTGGCTTGATCTCCCACAACGGATGTAGTGCAATCACTAATTGCTTACCTTCTATGAAGGGGCAATTCTGCAAGATATAAACAGAATTTGGACCGAGGTTCAAAGATAATCCATCCTTTGGTGTGGAGCGGGTCGTTTAGTAGTGCCAAAGTAGTCAAATCAATCTGGAAACGATTTGTTAACTCTTATTACCTCTGGCTTAATTAACGGGCGATGTGATTAAAGACATCGTATTTGAGAGCTCACCTTAGTGATTTACGTATAGTGGCTCAAATAGCTGCCTGCTGGTGGTTGCTTTACTAAATAAAGTTTTCTTCGGTCTCAGCCAAGATGAAAGCCATAAATAGGTTTCTAAAAATAGAATGACATATATAATGGCTATTAGTCGTTAAGTACGGCAATCTGAGAAAAGCCTGTATAGTAGATATCGCAGGGTACGTAGTATCCCTCATATTAACATAAAGGTCTGTAAAAGAGAAAAGGTATACAATTACGTTCGTTCAAATGAATGCGTGTGCTCGACTTGGCTTGATCGGTCCCAGACCACCTCGCAATGCTGTATCGATATGGATAATAGTCGACATCTTAGGTGTGGGGGTTTATATAGGCTCTGTAGTCCTATTTTAGTCTCTAAGCTATTCGCGGTCAGAGCCGCACAGTTGCCTTAGTGCCATAGAATAATAAAATAGCAGAAAAAACGGGCACTGTGCCACCAAAGGAAGCCTATAGTTCAGTTGAACACGGCTCAAGTGAAAAAAGTCAACCTCCACAAGAAAGGGATAAGTACACGGGAGATCAGGAGGAAGAGGCCTCACTTACACTTTTACATGTTAGCATAGCCAGCATTAAAATGTGTTTTTACATTGGCAACGTACTGACCTATATCATGATTACAGGCATCATGAAGTGTGTTTTACATAAAAAAAAATCGAAAATATATTGTGGTAAAAGGACATCTATTGGAGTTTTTTTCATGAGTCAGCTAGTGGTTGAAATGTACGTAAAGATGTATTGGGACTATATTCCCTACTGAGCCAGCCCCACTTCCCACAAACCCCATCACCATGCCGCCTCCCACTTGCAATACCAACCCCATGCCTGGGTCCCGCTTTACCTCCATTCCACCCACACTCCTGTGTAAAGCCTGAAAGAAACACAATGAGATAGAATACATAATGCATTTACAACAAACCACCATTACCTTTATATATTGTCCCCCACAGCATGCATCTTTACTCGCTCTTTCCATTCTAAACAACCACCATCCACACAGGCGCATTGTAAAAATTAAAGCCAACCCTCCCACACAACCAATAGCCTCACAAACAGCTGTGTTTCATAGCCTCATAAACAGTGAAGTTGCTTACATGCAAAATAAAAATTCTGATCACTGTGGGTGCAGTGGTATGATGGAAATGGGAATGAGAAGGCCACTGAAAAAAAATAACAGCAACCTAGCAGTTCAATGTAGCTCACCATGATGTGAGGTTGTAGCTGATCCCTCAGAACCCAGGTTCTTCAAATCCCCAGTAAGAAAAATGCAAAAAAAACAAAAAACGCGGCTACTCTTTAAGGGATCATCACATCTCTGGCAGCGTGATCCCTGGTGAAGTGCACTGAAGTGCTAGCTTCAACTTCTTCCAACCCTTTTATTTTAAACAAAACCATTCAGGAACGGTTTCTTTTTAAAACAGAAGTATAGGAATAGTAAAACTTAATTGAAAAAAGTACAGGAGCTCTGCTCCTGAACACTTCTACCACTGGAGTCAGCCCACAGAACCAATTCGACGCTATATGTATTTTTACCCAATATTTCACAAAACGTGTGCTGTAAAATGCTCAATTTTAACTCATTATAAACACAAATCTCAGGGGAAGTACCCACCTTTGCCCAACTTGGTTGGTTTGGACCCCCTTACTATGCTTGGTCACACATATATTAGTTGTAAATATTTACACCACTCAGTGAAAATAAATCACCAGTCAGCACTATTCTATCCTAAAGAACCATGAACGTGTAATACTTTTTCATTTTCTTCTCTGCCGGGAAACTAGACAAAGATTGTGGCCCCCTGTTTGGTCAGCAGTTGCGGATACTGTCCCCAACTGGCTCCTGGGTATCACTGCTAAATCGATTCTGCTCACCCCAATACCTCAGGCAGTGTCTCACTCTAGTTGGCTAATGGATGTCACTACAACACCAGCATTGTTTTCGTTGTTCTCTCCTAGACCGTTGATTGATTTATGCCAGGTTGTGTCTTCCAAGATAACTTCAAACTCAATAGTGTTTGTTTGTTTCTTTATTTATCCCACACACCGAACCCTAGGGTAACTGGGCGCCGGAAACTTAGAGCAAGTTACAACATATAATAGACATACAAAAAGATAAGAATAAGTGCACATGACCGGGTTACATAGTCGTCAAGGGGCGAGCATTGGCAGAAATACAGTGGTGAGGCAAAAGGTTAGTAAGCCAGACAACAGTGGAGTTTCTAATTGGCAAGCCAGGTCTTAGTTTTGCCCTCAAGGTCCAAAAAGAAGGTTCTGCTCTGAGGTTCACAGGAATAGCGTTCCATTGTTTGGCAGCTAGTACCGGGAAGTTGGAACCTCCTGCTTTTTTTAGGGAGAATTTAGATATGGATAGACAGTGAGAGTACAGCGTTCTGGTTGGTCTGGCTGAAATGTGTTTGTTGAACTTGTCTGCCAGGTACTTGGGGGCGTCGTTAGAGAGGCATTTGTGGACGATGACTAGTTATCTAAGGGAGATTCTATCTCGTACCGGGAGCCAATGAGCATGAGTGTGACTGAACATTAGATGCCACTGTTGTATTTATGTCAGTATGTTGGGTGTCCTGACCCACGTTTGAGCTATCATGCTGCAACATTTGGCGCTGTGGGCTTAGAAAATCCAAGATGGCCAAAAAGCCCACAAGTGCGCCAGAATCCAGGAGAACCACGCAGTTTGTGCGCACACCCAAAATGGTTACCTAACTTGCCACCCACCAGTGTAAAGAAAGATCTTTGTTAACAAAATCCACTGTTACTGATGTCAAAAAGTTGCTGAAATCGTGACTCATTGGACCACTTTAAAGATTCAACCCTTTTGTGGGGTTCCACATAACCATCTTACTGTAAGGAGCCCCATCAAAACAATGTTAAGCAAGGATTTACTACCATGGAAGAACCATTCCTGTTTAGAATGCATTAATCCAAGAAAGATCCCAAAATTGCTTGCAGTACCAACAAAATCCTCAAGGCGGCGCTAGCGGTCTAAACTCTGACAGGAGAACTGAGTGCAGTTGCTGACAAAGGGATTTGACTCAGCTGACTTCAAAAGCTGCATTTTAATTAAAAATTAGCCACATGCTGTTCCCAGAGGCCTGAAGCCTGGGAAACCCTCTCACCTCCAGAGATTCACACCAGGAGTTAGAATCTCACATGACCTCTTGATTGATAGAAGGCAGACTGGCTGGGAGCCTCCTGGAAACCACATAATAGGCTCTTGCAATTGAATAGGATATGTTGATTTTGACTGTTTCCTGTCAACAAAGGCCTGCCTGCCAGAAGACACATGTGACTGACCCACCCAAGTCTTGGAGGCGGACTCCAACACTCTGAGAACTGAATTGAAAGCAAAATATATATTTTACAGAAACACTGATAACTCTTTGTAATCAAATGACAGAAATGTATAACTTTGAGAGCCTTAATTTAAAAAATGTACCTTCAATTCAAGCCCAAACTCCAAGTTGTGTGATGTTCTGGGGGCAAACTAGCAGTTAAGAGGGTATTACTTAAAATGTCTGCATGTGAAAAGTCTGATATTTCATCAATCAATGCCTGCATGCCTTGCACACATTTGGGTAAATTTGAGTAAGAATCTGATATTGGTAACTTGACCAAAAAGTGAAATATGATGCCATTTCTCAATGCAAGCTCCCAGGAAGAGCAGATTTGGACAGGGTATACCTCCTGTGATATGTGATGGGTGCATCTATTTTTAAACAAATGTGTACCTGTGCAAATATGTCTTTTGGGTCAAAATATAGATTGTGTGTAATTTGACAGGGGTGGGTTCTCTGTACCATAAACAGACCTCATCATGATGACACTTCATTTCATTCCCCCAATCAAGGGGAAGAGGAGGAAGTGGCCAATGACAAGTGGAGAGGGGTAGGGCCTAGGAAGCTAGCCTTTCCACCCATTTTCAAAACACATAAAAGCAGACAGTCAGGACAGATAGGGACATTCAATTCCATTTGCTGCGGAGCATGCTGCCGGACCATACAACATCCAGAGATCCAGACTTCAAATCCATCAATCTCCAGAATCCAGAGAGGCTAGACCAGCAGAGCAGAGCTGACCCAGACCGCTGTTAGCAGAACCAGAGAGCTGACCCAGATCACTGTGAAGTGCCGAGACCAGACCAGAGTCCAGTCTAAAACCTGACCAGATCCGTGGCGAGGCCTAATTCAGAAATATATTGTGAGTACCTAGCAGAACTGTGCAGAACCAATCTCTTAGTTAAAATAATATAATTCAATCTATTTTAATCTAACCAGAACTGTCTCCTAGAAGTTGTCACCTGTCATTTTGTAAAGCTGTCACCTGTCATTTCTAGTTGCTAGCTGTCACTTGTCGCTTTGAACTTTAAAATTTCAAATCTGAAAAACGACCTTTACCATATCGCTCATATCTCCGTGACCGTTTGTCTTAGAGACTTGCAGTAACTTTCCTCTGAAAGCTGGGAATCTTGGCTTTTCAACGAACCTAGAACCGCATTCCGATTCCATACACTTTTGCCGCAATCGCGAAAAACGCACTCGCGAATTTTGCCGCGATTTGCGATTTGGCCCGATTTCTTTACCTGTAAAAAGATAGCTGCTTTTGCCTGAACAACTAAATTTCGTTTGCCTCTTAAGAACCATCCCTGAATCATTGCTAGAGTGAGCCTGGACTAATATTAACTAGATACCACTCACCCTGAACCTCTAGAGGGAATTAAAAGCATTTTAGCATATTTTTCACTTCATTGCCAGCACATATAAAAGCATTTTGGGCCTGTGTTTCAAACTTCTGTAGTCTAAGCTTGCTGGGGTGAACTGAATTACATTTGATTGCATTTCTGAGAACTGTGTGCTTTCCTTCCATTTCCTTGCATTGCATAAAGGGGGGAGGGGATTGCCAGAGAAAAGTGATTACATTGTTTTGTTGAAATCATATTGAGTATTTTCTGTATTGCATTTTCATTCAACATTACATCCATCTGAACTTATATAAAGCATCCTCTACCACCTTATTCTTCTGTTCCTATTCACAAGTGTGCTAGTGCCAGACTATCCATTATTGATTACTGCTCAGATTCAGTGTGATATTCAATTATTAATTTATTATAAAGCGTGATATATATATATTGTTTAAATTATCAAATAAACCTGTAAACTTGCAAAACAGAACTACTTCTTGGCTCAGTGGGGTCAGGGGGATTCCAAGAGAGGGGTGTTATATAGGGGTAGTCATCCAGAACGCATGAACTGGACATAAAGAGATATCAATAAGGGTTTCCATTCAGTATCCCAGATTAGGCATTGACTTAGCTGTAGTGTTGAATTGAATCCTCTTACAAGTATGTTTCCCCTCTATGTGGAGTCAATGCATAGCTGCGCTCTGGGTTTCACTGCTGCACCGCTGTCTGCCTCCACTTTGACCTTAGCCACTGCCAGCCATATTGTGAATGGACACAGGGTTTCACTGCTGCCCTTCAGAACCCCAGCCAATTGTTCATGTGTTATTAACTTATCAGGGTATTAACTTGCACCAATGTGCTGCCTTTCCACCACACAACACACACTCCTCACTTACAACACATCCACAGAGGGCTAGTGAATGAACCACCAAAACACACAAACCACACATCACCATAACCAAGCTACACACCCAATAAAATCAGAAAACAAACAACTCAAACACCGGATGCCACCCTTCCAGACACAACAAGTTCAGCGCACAAAACAAAGCACATTCAGAAAGCTTGGCCCCCACGATTGTTAATGAATTGGGTCGAAGAATGCGGCTCTCGTTGGGCCCTTCGTCTCCAGCCGCTTCCTCTTTCCCATTTCGCGAACAAGTACACCTACACCAGCCTCCATTATATAGCTGTGCAAAATCGGGAGGCAACATGAGTAATCTGGTGTTGACGCCATGTAGAGATGTTGTCGGGTTGGCCGCCTGCTCTCATGAGGACCACAAGGCTGGGGTAGCTTCTCCTACGGGCTTTGCTCAATCAGCTAGCGTTAGCCCTTTCGATTCGGGATCAGAGGGTTCTGATCCTGCTGCTACAAAGGGAGAGGGTGGTTTGGCTTCAACCCCGGAGGAGTTACGGCTACCAGCCCATAGCTCTGATCCAGTTAATTTTCCCGTAATTTCAAGTCTACTTAATTTACTGGATAGAGGTCACGAGCTTACGCATTACTCCCTTAGGGAGATGCAGGGTTCGCTTTCCTTAATGAAAGACAAAATGGCAAAAGTGGAAGGCTTTATTATGGCGGAGGAACGATCTAGATCGTCCCACCTGGCCCAAGTAGAAACACTTCTGGAAAGGTTAGCAGTTTCCCACTTCCAGCCTCCCAAAGGAGTTATGACTTTCTCCCAAAGTACTCAAACAGACAGGGTTGTCTCTGTTATAGAAGCTCCACAGAGATTGTACTCCCAGGTGGTGAGTGGTGGAAAGGGTGATAGAGTGGAACAAGTGGGGGTAGACGACATCAACCTGGTTGAGGCTTTGAAACTCCAACATGCACGTCTGTTGCAGATGGAGCAGCTTGTATATAAGCTTGTCGACGTACAGCGTACGCCGGACCTTCAAGGTGGCGAAGGAGAGGCTATTTTGGCGGATGATAGGCAAGCCCCCCCGCCTGATAGCCCCTCCATTCTGGTGGATTTAGTTAATGCCCAGTCTAGGCCCTCTGACATGGCCGCTATATCGCCATCAGATTTCGAAGACGACCCTGTTGAACACGAGGGTAGGAACTTTGTTTCGCGGAAAGCTAGGAAATCTTTCCTAAGAGCTCAGAAGCGATTGAAACAGACCAAAGCGCGACTTAAGAAAGTTGACATGGCTACCTACGGCCCTGAAAACGCTTTGGCGACGGAGATGAGGCCATGTCTGAATAATGGGACCTGCCACGACGACTTGGGAATGGCCCTATATGATCTAGACGATGAAAGTAGGCGGCATCTGCAGATTGCTGCCTTGAAGAGCGGAAACACGCAGATTGTGCCTCGCCCCCCGGTAAGGGCAGGCTCTGATAAATTACAACCTAAGCTGCACTGCTTTTTCCCCAACACTGTCTCTAAAAAAGTGGCTATAGGGTCGTCAGCGGTTAAGTTAGAAGCAGCAATGGCGCCTCTACAAAGTCCCCCTGCTATCCAGGAGATACCTATTACGGTTAAGCCGAATGTTCAGCGGTCCTTGGGCCCCGCTGCCTTACAGGAGGGACCTCTTGTGGAGATAAGCAGTTCCGCTAGGCCAACACTTATTACTTCAACTTCAGTGTCGCCGGCGCTTGCTCCTTGTGTTGAAGTTGAGCCCCCCCCTTTAGTAACTCTGGGAGGGTCTGATCTGGACGCGCCATCTTTTGTGCAAACCCCAAAGGAAATGAAACTAATATTAGGCTGGACTAGTAATCTAGAGATAAATGGGCCTGCTCGTATAAACAGATCCTTCTTAATGAATTCATTTTTTCAAATTCCAGCACTAAGAAATCTTTCATCCAAAGACCTGGATTGGGTCAAACTAGCGACCCACAATAACAACAGAGTACTCTGCAGAGTTCAGTCTCAAATTATTACCAAAATGCTACTTGAATTTGCTGAAGACTTTCATTCCATTGGTCTTACCCCTAGATTGTTCTATGATATGGATTCTGCATGGGCATTCCTTGAATGGGTCCAACCTCCCCCCCCAGATTGTCCTAATGCTCTCGTGGGTGACCTGCCTGAGTCACAAGTTAACAAATTATCTATCCAATTGGCGTCGCTTTCCCAAGCCTTAAGTGGGCTAGCCTGGTTAGAACCTTTGATAAAAGCGACTGCCGCCAACATAGAGCCTAATCCAGGCTCATAACTTCCATTCTTGAATGTGGCCTCTTGGAATTGTTGTGGGTTAGGCAATCTCACAGCATGGCACAAGCAAGCTGAGCCTGACAAGAGGCCCGATATTTTGTTTCTTCAAGAAACTATGTCATTAAATGACTTTAGCCTGGATGGCTACTCTTGTTTTTCCGTGGTGGCTGAAAGGCTTACCACAGGTCGCCCCTCAGGAGGCATAGCAGTTCTTATAAATAACAGACTGAAAGCCATAGCTGCTATAGTGGATTTATCGGCCTCTTGTGTGTTAGTAAAATTGACGCTTAAGGGCTGCAAAGATTTGAAAATGCTCTTATTATCCATATATTGGAATCCTAAAGCTGTCCCGCTGGATCTGCTAGTAGAGGATCTGGAACGGATCCTATCTTATGCTGCTAGGGTCTACCCCGACTATGAAATCATGATCAGAGGCGACTTGAATTGCTATTTATACTTAAAGAGCGTAATACGCCCCTTTTCTTGCTGTTCAGCCTATACGCAACAGGCCAAGGACAGAGGGCAGACATTACTAGCTTTTTTCCAATCATGGGGGATATATCCAATTCAATTGGCTTCACATTCCATTCAGTTCTCTTGGCAGCGAGGTTTATCCTCCTCTCTTATTGATTATTTATTCGCCTCTAAAGCATGCTCTGGGCTGCTTGAACCTATACTGATATTAGATCTGGGTATGAGTGATCATCATATGCTGTATTCTCGTTTGCATATAGGGGGTGAATGCTATGCAGCTTCTGCCCCTGCAGCCTTAGTGGCATGTGACAGAAATAATATATCTGTAAACTGGCATCCTGCCGTGTGCAGAAAGGTCACATTCTTGGTAAATAGGGACATCTTAGTGAGCTGGGACGCTATGACGTCTACAGAGAACGGGACTAAAATTAATGAAATAAATGCCAAAATGATCAATATGCATTTGGTAGGCGTGGCGAAAGATCACTTGGGGAAGGCTAAAATTGGGGTCGCCCAGGTTAATGCTTCTCAGGTCGCATGCTTAAAAAAGCAAAGAAATTGCGATCTTCGGCTACTAAGGAAGTGCATTATATGTCAGTTTGAATACATTCGCCAAAAAAACATGATTGTGGCGCATTATAAGCACCAATTAAGCCTGTTGCGTCGGGCAGCCCATATTCTAGCCAACCAATATATGATTGGTCTGTTGTGTAAAAAAAAAGTTCGGGACATATGGGCCATATTAAGAAATCCAACAGGAAAAGTCGATCTTCGCATGGTGGCTGTTATTTTAGGCCCTGAATGGGAGAGGTTCTTTAGTTTAAAATTCTCTCTACCTGATAGGTATACCGAGTCTGAGAGTATTCCCGTGTGCTTGTCCCTTCCGGTGATCTGTCCATGGGGAGTAAAGGATATTATATGGGCAATTGAGCAATTGAATCCATCTAAAGCTGCCGGCCCAGATGGGCTGCCCCCTTGTGTGTTTAAGTCCGACCCTCACTTTTGGGCCAGGTACTTACTTTCATGTTACCAATCAATTTATCATACCGGGATCATTCCGGCATCATGGCTAAGAGCCATTATTATTCCCATACATAAAAAGGGGGTGTTAAGCAATCCTGCGAATTTTAGACCTATTGCTTTGATTGACACAGCGGCGAAAATTTTTACACGACTTATTTTGGTTGACTTAGAAACTCATATAAGAACCCTCAATATTTTGTCCAAAGCTCAGGTAGGTTTTCGTAGGGCTATGGGCACTCAATTAAATGCCTCAATTTTAGCACATTTAAGGAGATCTGTGCAAGGAGAATCAAAGGGCGCCATTTATATGGCTTCCGTGGATCTCACATGTGCCTTCGACAATGTTCTTCGAGCTCGTCTCTGGCAGAAGATGTTGGCTTATGGCATTCCATCCACCTTGGTGGCCCTAATTGCTGCCCTCCACACGAACACCTCATGTCAGATTCGGATCAATGCCAAGGGGCTTCTTTCTGTTAATATTCCTACGAGGATAGGGGTCAAACAGGGATGCAATCTAGCTGCGGTTTTATTCAATCTATATCTCGCAGATATTGAGAATCTCTGGAAAGAGACTAACTCATTTCCCGTAACATTGGGTCCTATGCGATTGCACTGGTTAGCCTTTGCCGATGACATTATCCTATTTGACAGAGTGCCATTCGGTCTCCAGAACAAATTAAATACATTCTACGAATATTGTCTACAGAACAACATGACCGTTAACCCGGCGAAATCCCATATCATGATTTTCACAGCAAAAAAAAAACTGCCTAGATTTAATTTTTCTATCAATCAGCAGCCTATTGTTAGGAAGGATGCGATTATTTATCTGGGTTATCACTTGTCAAATAGGAATTCAATTGTTGGATGGCGGAATTTGTTGAACGCGAAGCTTAGCCCTCTAATGGGCCAAATGCGAATAATTTACGCTAAATACTGCAGCTTTTCTCTTTTGCCCCTCATCCAATTTTACACAATGAAAGTAGAGCCCATTTTGCTTTACACGCTCGATATATGTTTGTTGAAGATGGGGCCCTTGTTAAATTTGATCCAAGGGCGACTCTGGAAGAGCATTTTAGGGTTACCAGGCTATGTACCAAATTCCATCATATTACACGAGTTGGGGCTCTATTCTCTAGCTGACAAATATCTTTGGAGGAAGGTAAATGCTTTTTGCAAATTTCTTTTGCCACCTCCGAATTCACTCTACGAGGAGTTTCAGATAATGTTGGATAAAAACTGCCTGGCATCGGTTCTGGAAGCGAAAGAAGAAATAATGGAGACTCTAACTTCCCTTAATATGACTCTAACAGACTTGACTAATACCCCAATTAAAGTTAAAACTCGATTCTTTCGCAACTCCTGGGCTCAAAACTCTGACAAGGTTGGGGGATACTCTTCCTTTTCGACCTATGCTATGTTTAGACATGCAGTTACTCCAAGGTTGCCCTATATCCTATGTTTTCCTGAAAAAAGAGCTAGACAGACTTATATGCGTTTCCGTTTGGATCTTATCCACACAGGAGCACGTATTCGGTCTTGGGCCGGGTATAGGGAGTTGGCAAGGGGATATGAGTGTCGATTTTGTCTGAATAAGTCTGAAAACGAACCGCTGGAACACCTTTTTATTTACTGTGAATACTTCGCGAAACAAAGGTTATGCTGTCTGGATTCTGTGTTCTTTTCTTATTCGAGTTTTGAAGCCAATTTAGTATGGCTAAGATGCATGCAGGGCTCCTCGCATGCCATTATTTTAGCAACTGTCAGACTTGTTTCATTGATTGAAGAACAGCTGTTACCATTGAATTGTGCAATTTTTAATAGGAAGGGTTTGCCCTTCCCGCATAGGTCATAAGGGATTTGGGCGCTATAACTAGGTTGGTATCTGGGCTTATTGCTGTACTTTCCTCTGTTTAGTTGTGTTGCTGAATCTTGATTGATTGTTTGCTGTGTCTTTTGCCCTTGCGCTATCATTCGTAAGGGAGCTTTTGGGTGGAGGGTAGTTTGCTATGATGTATACGCCTACAGTGTATTGTAGGTGTCTCATGATAGCGCTTACAGCGTCTTTGCACATTTAAAGGGTTCTCCCTTAAGGTATTTTAGACAAAATGAAATTTTGGGTGAGGTGATGCAAATTGGTTGTATTTGTTTTATGTATATAAAATGTTTTAAATGTATTTATATTTATATGATGATCAAATTTTGTAAAGGTGTAAAGTAAATTTACTACCAACACAATAAAAAAAAATAAAAAAAAGCACATTCAGAAGGCTCCCACACAGAGACACCAGGTGCTCCTGGTTCTGCATGCATTGACAGATGAGCACAGTATCTATCCTATCCCTCTACCCCTCAATAACCAATCCTGCCCACATTTCATTACAGAGCCATGTGGGAGCCTGGAGACCATGAAAATGGCAGCGGTGTGTGGTATAAATCAACTTAACAAAACAAAGCACAACATAACACTTTGCAGAACACTGTGTCTGCACACTGAGAGTCACTGTTGTTCTCGTGTTTGCTTCTTCCAAGGCCATGCTGTGACTGGACACAGGGTTCCTCTGTTGTTCATTTGTCTAGCAGCTCCTTTCATAACTCTAGCCAATGTTGCACTGCATGTGGATACCGGACATCACAACTGTGACTAATTCTGGGTACTTCTTTGATAATTTAGTCAATGCAATACTCTGGATGACCCTGGACATGGCCATGCTATGACTGGCACTAAGTGCTACAGCTGTGCTAGGGTTTGGTCATTGAAGGATGGCAGCTGTGGACCTTATAAGCCAGTGGTGAGGGCTGCAGACCCTTAGTCTAGCACATTAGCTAGAATAATATTTCTTTAAAGAGTAGCTGTAACGTTACACCTGTTTCATCATTGACTAAGGATAACATCAAACTTTGGTTGAGACAAAACAAAACTGTATTATCGTAAAAGTGACCACTTTAATGCATACTATGCCAAAATGCTACAGTGCCAATGCCAAATGGAACATGATATGTGTTACAGGTGCAGCACTGTCTATCTACTCACTCCAGTTCCTCCGGCAATGTCATACCTTGACTTGGTGTTATGGTGTGACTATTTTTGCGTCCTGCCCCTAATATTTCAAACAATACCACCCTTTCCCCATTTCGACTGATGTCTATATGGATGAGAACCCAATGGGAACGAACAAGACAATCACGTGCCCGTCAACTGGACACAAGATCTCCGGTTGCAGTCTACAGTGATCAGTGCTGGAAGCATCGGGCACAAAAGGGTGTGCACAAAATCACAATGTGCTGTGCCCTGGGCTTCCATTGAAGCGCTCTGCAGAGTGCAGAAGGAACATGAATGCAGGGAGCCGGTGACCGGTGTCCGCAGCAGCTATGTGGAAGAGGGGTGGATCGGGCAGAAGGAACCACATTGTGGATTTGAAGTCAAGGGGAGACCCCGACAGAGACCAGGAGAGAGCAACATACAAAAAGTTGCACCATGCGGAATGCAGGCTTTTGTGAAGCAGTCGCGGTTGCAACCTTTTGTGCGTCTCCTATAGACATAGAAACAAGATCTCAGCACACTGAGCCATGCTGTGATGATGCAACCCACCCATGGGTATACTAAGAAATGCTGCAAGCTCAATGAACCCAATATTTAACACCCTGCCTACTCACCAACACCAGAGCGATTTGAAAACATAGTTCAGATACTAACATCCTCTTCATAGCCAAAGTCTGGTTGATGAATGATTATGCTCCTGTCCTAAAGAGGACAATTCCACCATCACTAAGCAGCCTGGCAAGAGGGGAGGAGACATTGCCATCATACACAAAGAGAACATCGACATGCAGTTACTACTGCCTGACTACATAGCAAAATGCAAATCTTGCACGGTGCATTGCAACAACGCCCATACAGAGATTCTCAGCTTGCTACTTCTCTACCGACCCCCTTCTAACAATGTTCACAAACAAGTTTTGATATGCAGCAACTAACCTCTCCATGGAAAGGGATAATCTGATAATTATGGCCAAATGCAATTCATGGCTGGAAAGAAAATCCAAACTGACAACCAGGTGCCCTTTGTCAAACCTTGAAGCCACACCCACTCAAACTCCTTGTGCGAGGACCCCCCCACTGAACTGGATACACATAACTGGAACTGGATACAACATATGGACATTTCTACAACCTAAAACTCACTCCACAGCATTCCACTTGTGTGGGGAGACCACCTTGCAATACCATTGTCGATTGTCACACCAGCTCTTATATATCCTAATTATATAAATCCTGATCAAGAGACTTGCTGGAGTAGAGCGGGGGCAAACACCATTAAGTTGGAGTATCTCTTTACCCTCCTAAGGAATGGAAATAACCCACCTGCCACTTTTTAAAGAATCTCCACAGAATATCAAATCAAGCATCCGACTGTGATCCAGCCTCTCGCCCAACTTCATAATGGACACAACTCGCTATTTTTGACATAATCGGAGAACAATAAATTACTGATTAAAGAAATACAGATGACTCATATCATTTACAAAAATTAAATCAGATTTAAAAAAGTGACAACCAGATCTGTCCAAAAACCTTTATTCTAGATGAATGCTGAATGTAAAAACAAATTAAAACCTATTCTGCACAAAACAGAGGTAATGATCTGCCCAACAAAGACTCTTCCCCCACCATTAGTCGGTGGTAGTGCAAACCAGCCATCATTCATACAAGATGGTAAAAAAACAGAAAACATTTGATTATTGAACACAAATATATTTGTCTTGATGTTGTAAATCAAATCTCTGGTCATAAACTGCTTGTTTCACCTAAAATCGATCCAATATATTAGTCCTTATACGTCATTCCAACATGGAACCATAGAGATCACACAATATGATCAAGATTGGACTACGGCAGCAGCCTTTAGATAAGTCTGCCTGATTACCTTCTGAAACATCTCCAAAGAGCACACAATGTTGCAGAAGTACCCCTACTAAGACGGAAAAGATAGGCAACATCAGTGCAACCCTTCTCAAGCTGCAATGGCCTCCTGTCAAATGCAGAATTCAATTCAAAACACTTTGCATCTTCTACCAGGCCACTCACAATAGAAGTCCTGAGTTGAACAGGGAGAAATATACCTCATATGTCCCGAGCAAGATGCTATGGCAAAGCTGCCTTCTTGATAGTTCTCTATTACAAAAGAAAAAGGCAAGGAGGGACCACCATCCCTGGAATACAATATTCTTGAATTATCTTTTTTATTTAAATGCCTGTGGCTAAAGGCAGGCCTTTTGCACTAACAGACAAAAATAAAATAATTCATCTATATAAAAAATATCAAGAAACCACATAGCAAGACAAAATAAGTTAACAAGACGAGAGAATAAAACGCAGAACATACATACAATACAATGTCATAACGAAGATAGAATGTTTATCAAAAATCCGGTCCCATAAAATTCATTAATCTCCCATAAAGTCCTCCCTAAAACTCCTTATTCTTATGCCGTAGCAGATGGAACCAAGGAGTTTTCCGAGTAGATGGAAGCCCAAAACAAACCAGAACTGACATTTGTCAGGGAGGATATATCTTGTCCAACCAAAAGGTTCACCATGCACTCCTATGTTGTTCTCCAGTAATTTATAGGAAAGTGTTGAATGTTATTCTAATTACAATAGACTTGAATAAACTTCAGGTGCAGGGGAGATAACACTCAACCCTGGCATATGGGTTGTAAAACACATAAAACAAAGAAAAGTTCCCAGTTAGGGAACTCCCGTCCCCTGCACACTTTCAATAGCTCAATACGTGAGCCCAAAACCTTAGCATAAACTTTGTAAAAGTATAGTACCTTTTTCACAATGTCCTTTTATAAACATATATTCATAATCAAGTTTTGTTAATGTCAGTTAAACCAAGACAGTCATCTATCAATTTTAACGTAAACATTTTTAATATTCTTATGGCCCAACACATTTCGAGAATGTTCTCTTCTTCAGGGGCAAGTTATAAATTCAAATAATACATCTAGAAAAAAAATAAAAAAACATACAATTACTGGTAATGTAATCTTGATTCTATAAAATCAAATACATTGTCACTCATAATACTTTTATTTATTTATATATTTATTTATTCACATTTGTTTAGCGCACAGGCAGCCCAGAGGGCATCGTGGCGCTTGTTACAGAATTTGAACATGACTTATTAAACATACAGTGAAGTCATTACTTAGTTTCAAGAGTAGAAACTGCAGTTGAGAGAGGAGGAAGAGAGAATAGACAAGAGAGAGAAGAAGGTATTAGTTAAACAATGTGGTTTTTAATTTTTTACGGAAGACAGGGATTGTACATAATATTATTCCTACTTTGGTTACATCTTCAATTTATAAACCGCATCATTGGTACTGTATCTATAACTTTTTTGTTTCTATTGTATCCCTAATTTGTTCTTAGACTCATATCTACTGTCTAATATCGTGGTTTCATCATTGAAGCTTCTATTCTCTCAAGTGGTTCTCATTAACTTATGCCAAATTAACTTCCAGATGTCTTGATCAGGTAAGTGTAATATGTTTATCTTTGAGGATTACACCTAGGTAGGCTTCCTTGTATGTACCGAACCCTGTTGGGTCCTGGATTATCCTAAAATTCTAAATAAACATGTTGATTATTCAGCACTTCTAAACACAACTCATTTTACAGGATTATCTGGCGGCCAAGTTTAGGCATGAGCCCCGGCTCCAAGATTCAGGCTGGCTATAGTATAGTTTAGTATATAATACTTGTACAACTAACCTTCATTAGCCTTAAAGTAATGGATAGACAGCAACTCATCTGCTAGGTTGTCTGTTCATATGGTCACCTCACATATAAATGTAGTCAAACGCTTTGCCCATAGAGGAAAGTAAATTTAACGTGAGTCAGTAGTACTAAATAATTAAATCTGGTGTTCCACTAGGGGAGGATGGACTATCACTCACCAATAGTGGGCAAGTAGCGGCAATGACTCTTCTAATAGACAAAGTGGTTCATTTGGTCATCTGTTACTGAGTTATCCTGTCCAATTGTCGCTAAAACAATAATTTGTATATTAGTTACAGTATTTATTCTCATAAAAACATTATTTTGAGAAAGCAACGTTCTATTTAGAAAAAGAAAGTTCTATTCAGAAAAAGAAATATAGGGTCAACTTAATTTACCCAATGGGGAACAAAACTGTTAGACTGGTATGCTGTTTAGTGAAGATAAATAGTATTCAGGAACTGTATACTTTCTCCCAAAATTTCAGATACAGATGATCCAGCCAGATCACTAAAAATAAAGAGATATACATCTGTAATCCTATCTCCTTCTATAGCTATTCCTTGGATAGGTTCTAATTGTAATTACTTAAAAATAAGGATTGCTGCTTGAACCGAAAACAATGTTTCTCTGTCTCGTGAGTGTGTAATTCCGAAAAGGAAAATGGCTGATTAATATAGCGGCGTACACTGACGATGTCATTGCATTAGAGCGTACCATGACGTCACTGTGTAAAGACAACGGCGTGCCATCCTAGATGCACGTGTGTGCTAGTTTTTGGAAGAATTTAAATATTGGGTAATACTGACTTATTTGAACTGCAAAGATTATAAATTGGTCCCTTTTTAACATAGTGATAAATGCCACATATGACCACAATGTTTGAGAGGGGACATTTCTACAAAAGGGAGAATATGGTCATCAGATCATTCCAAGTCCAAAAGTCCTGATCATGAGGATAACCATAATGATGCCCCGTTGTAAGTTGGGGAGATCCCAATGTGGGTGTTAGCAATAAAAGAATCTTATAAATGGTAAACACCATAAACGTATCTGAAATTAACAAAGCGTGATTATGAATATATGTTTATAAAAGGACATTGTGAAAAAGGTACTATACTTTTACAAAGTTTATGCTGAGCTTTTGGTCTCACATACTAAGCTATTGAAAGTGTGCATGGGACGGGAGTTCCTTAACTGGGAACTTTTCTTTGTTTCATTTGTCGGGAGGAGCAATGCTCTCCATAACCCTTCCAGTAATTTTCGACTATGGCTGGACAATTAGTTAAAATATGCCTAGATGTCTCCACATTTAATTTGCAAAGTCGGCATATCATTTGCTCACGAGTTATACCAGTCCATGCTCTAGTCAATTCAAGAACAGGGAGTACATTAAAATGCATATATGATTTAAAACACCCCAAAGGCACATTACAGACGTTCATGAGATAGCTGAGTGCTAATTAAGGTTGAAAGTTTTGCAAACAGTATTCTGGGTTCCTTTTGTTAGTGTCTAAGGTCGCAATGGATTGATCGCGGTCGCGGTTCCCAGTTCCAAGTTATGGATTTTAATTTAGAGAGCAAGAAAGGAAGATGCTTTAGGGAGCTGGAGGTCAATAGGGTTAAATATGTTTTCACAATGATAGTTAAACTTAAGTAGCCCCTATTGCCAATAAAGAGTCCTGCTTTTCCTGTGCCCATGCAATCTTAGAAAAAAAACCACAACAAGCCACTTTACAGTACAACAGTAGTGATGGTAGGACTAATTCCAAACACAGTGTCTCAGTGCTGACCAACCATTTATATGTTGCTCAAGGAGCGTTTCAAGGACCTACATAATCCCCAAGACCACACCCTTTTTATATACTTCCAAGAGTCCTTCCATAGAGCCACCACCCTTTCACATTATAAATTTTCTGATGACCAACAACCTTCTGGTGGCTTTGGGGGAAGAGCATCCATATAGAACTGTGCCGAGGGCCAGGACTTAATAGGAAGGCCTAGATACATGTAGGTTTATAGACCAAGCTTCCCCCCCCCCATATGTCAACAGAAGGGAATCCTTTGTTGCTTACTCCCACCGAGCATCAGAATCTTAGTCTTGCTCCAATTGTTTTTACGCTTATAAGCCAAGGCATACTGAAGGGCATCAATCGAGTGTTGTAAACTCAGAGGAGTTTAGTCAACCAGAACAGTATTGTTGGCATACGATCACCATGAAATAGGCACGCCAACGAGTTTGGAGGAGGGGAAATTATGAGCCTTATGTAAGGAAGCATCCAAATCAGCAACATAATGATTATATAAGGAAGGGGCCAGCACGCACCCCTGCTTAAAGCCCCTATTAGTATCAATGGGGTTAGAAACAATGCCATCTTGAGAAAGCCTAATAGAGACATAGGTCTTAGTGCAGGACCGCTTGATGTAATATAGCAAAGTGGGGTGAATACCCCA
Source organism: Ambystoma mexicanum (assembly GCF_040938575.1). Classification (NCBI taxonomy): domain Eukaryota; kingdom Metazoa; phylum Chordata; class Amphibia; order Caudata; family Ambystomatidae; genus Ambystoma; species Ambystoma mexicanum. The sequence continues at coordinate 972,179,258 of NC_090926.1, forward strand.
TTCTTCCAATTCCTCCCATAATCGAGGGAAAGATACACAGTTGAAGGCTGCATAGTAATTCACAAAACATAAATATAAGCAGCCCTTCAGCTGTGGAGATGTATCCGCAGCAATCAGGCTTAAAGCCCACATGCTGTGCACCGTGCTATAGTTTTTTCTGAATCCCGTCTGTTGGGATGACTACTTATCCCTGGAATGTTATGCCTTTACATTATTAAATACAAGGGCATGGCTTAATTTTAATTCATTTATTATATGTATTTTAACATTTATAAAAACACACCAAACCCTTTGGCATCAGAGTGCTGGTTACAAGAGTACAGGAAAGGCATAACATCACAGGCCATCAAACAGGGAGTGCTTGTAGTAAACAAAGACGGTGTGAAATGCCTTATGGTGGCTGTCCAGAAATGCAATGTCCTGGTTAAACAGTAGAGTCTTCAGGTGTTTTTGGAAAACCCAATATGATTGTTCAGTTCTCAGTTCATGTGCAAGGGCATTCCAGTTTTCAGAGGCAATGACTGTAAATCTAAAGTCCACAGCTCTTTTGAGGCTGAATCTCGGTGTAACCACTCGGTTGGTGAAGACCAGCCACGTCAGCCTTTTTGATTTGTCTTTTCCAAGTTTTTTGTCAGATATCCGGGTGTCGTGTTGGCTAGGCATTTATGCGTGACGGACAAAGCTTTTAGCAAAATCCATCCCCAAATAGGTAGCCAGGGCATATTATTTTTTAGCCTAGGTGATATGCTCTTGCCTGGGGATGTTAAACGCAGCCCTGAGAGCATTATTATGAAGTATCTGAAGTTTATGGAGATTTCGGGCTGAGGTTCCAGCAAATAGGGTGTTGCAGTAGTCAGGTCTTGAGCCTTTGAGGGCCCATGCAATAGTGAGGCAGCTATCTGCAGACAGGAAGGGCCTGCAGGCGTAGATCAGCTTTGTGGTGCATGCCGCCGATGAAGCAATGGCGTTGACCTGCCTATTCAGTGACAAGATAGCATCTCGGTAAATACCCAGTATTTTAACAATGCTAGAGACTGATATTGTGATGTCATCGATGGTAAAAGATTTGTATAATGGGTCAAGTTTGTTGAGGGTGGTTTGTGAGCCATTCAATAGGATTTCTGTCATCTCATTGTTAATGCATAATAAGTTGGTGGCCATCCAAGCTTGGATGGTCTGGGAGATGAGGTGCAGTGCCTTAGAGTCATAGGTGTAGTTGCCCATAAGGGGCATGATTATTTGCGTGTCATCCACATAATTTGTATAGGAGATACCCAGGTCATGTAGGATATCAAATTGAGGTTTGGTGAATATGCTATATAGGATAAGTGAACCACAAGATCCTTGAGGGACGCTGCATGAGATAGGAACAGGCGGGGCAGACACAGTGTCTGTGAAGACTCTGTAAGATCTGTTAGATAGGAAGGAGACGTTCCATGCAGTGGCCTGTTTAGAGAAGTGAGCTGCTGATAGGTGTTGTTCAAATAGAATTTGAGGGTCCACGAGCTCAAATGCTGCTCACAGGTCCAGCAAGAGTAACAGGGATACCATGCCAGCGTCTTTGACTTAGTTTGACTTAGTTTTTTTTTTTTTTTTAAGTCTAATAGGGCTGATTCAGTGCCATTACCTGGTCTGAAGCCTGATTGTCATAGACCTAGGAGGTAATAGTTTTCAAGCAATAACTGGATGTGGACAGAGGCTGCTCTGTTTAGTATTTTAAGGAGGAACGGGATGTTGGTAATGGGGTGATAGTTAGTAGGGATATCAGGGTCTAGGGTGGGTTATTTTAGCGGAGTGAGGATCCAGGCATATTTTAGGGTGGTTGGGACTGAACATGAAGCAAAAAAAGCATTAATCAAGGATGTAACAAAGGGTGTGGGTGCTTTAGACAGTCCTTGATCTCTGATGCTGGGCATATGTCCCCTTGGCATTTTGAAGGTTTCAGGCCTTTGATGATTTGTAAGGTTTCTGTCTCTGTGACTGCTTTGAAGTTAAATGCCTGTAAGGCTGATTCAGCAGGGACTATCCTATCAGTGGGGGTTGAGCTAAGGGTGTTTCTTTATTGAGATCTTCTTCTGTAGCAAGGCCAGATTATCAAGTTCAGCATTTTGGATGTAAACGCACCAGATGCTGTCTTTGCTGCAGCTGGAAGTGGGAGGTGTGGGTGTTTCTAATTCACATAGAATAGTAAATAGCTCACATGAACTGGAACTAGCATTAGGGATTCTTACATTGTAGGTGGATGTTTTGGCTAGTAGGTGTGCAGTTTTGAAGGCCTTTGCAGATGCAGTAAAATTAAAATGGTTTTTGTTGGTCTCCAATTAGTCTCTGTCTCATATTTATTCCAATATAGGGCTTTGAGGTCAGGGGTGAAACAGGAATTGCGGTGCAGGAGGGGTTTGGCTTTTCACTGGGTCAGTGGAGCCACTATATTAATGGCCTTTGCAATCGTTGCATTGTAGATTTCAACCATGGAACTGAGTCATCAACCCGACTTAGTGGGGAGATAATCTCGTTTAGCAAAGGTAGGTTGCTGGCTGCAGTTATTTTTTCAGAAACCTGGTAAACGTGTCTCTTTTCCAAACCATAAGAAGGAACATTGAACAATGACCACATAATGTGAAGCCAAGATTGATGAAAAGCTCAGTTGTGCCATACACCGTTTAACCATCTGGTGACATTGATAGTTCCTTCAACAGAATCAGGCGAGAAGGTGGCTTATACATTGGAACCCCTCCTCACCTCCACAAAACAAATAGTTGCCAGCCATTCCATGCCAGATCATCCCCCATAGGCCTTGTGACACCTGACTGAAAATTGGGGATTATATCTACTAATCGCCTCCTCTTCTCGAACTCAAAGAGCAAATGGAGACACTTGCATAACAATATGCCCATCCCATTTCCTTAGAAACAATCAATGGAGGCATCATAGTCCAAACAAAAAATCCTTCATCAAATGCCCAAATTTACACCATTAACATATATGCTAGATCTAGACTAACCCAGCCACCCTTAGGTGATTTACCTGTATCTTTAATAGCCTCATATCACACCTCTAGCTCTTCTCAGATGGCCCAAAACCAATAATCGCAGGCTTCCCTATATCTAACCCACTGAACAAGACATTGTCATGGCAATCTCAAAACTCAAGCTTACATGGAACCCTCCCAGTCCAGGCTCTGTAACAACACTCTATGTGAAGAAATCCCTGAAACAGCCTGCATCAAATAGGATCGCACTGATTGCCTGCATGCGAGCCCCGCATATGAGCAACCACCATATCATAATTCTTCATGACAAGGAACTCACTCCTTAAACCCCCCCTCTCTTGCACACTGGAGTTATCTTAGATGAACATCCAAGAAGGCAGAATCTGAAAAACTGTGCTTTTGTCTACATTAACACATAGTAAGCCAACAGAAACACCTCACACATCAACCGCATGACATAATCAGGTTTGTAGCCTGCCTTGCAATAACTGAAAACTGGTTCTTAGATGACTTCACCACATATCTAGATACTGTAACCTCACTATAATCCAAGATTATGGTACAAGATGTAACACAAAGTGTGGTTGAATCACCTTGTTATACCCTAATAACCTAAGCTGCTATACCATGGAAAGTGAGGAGTATACGACTGTGTATAGTATTTATAATCCAACACCAAAATCTGTGGTGGACAAATTCCTAATAATGTGTGAACTTAATGTATGGATGGACTCCAAAGTGAAGGGCCCACAACAGGAGCTCCTTAAGACCATGAAAGGAGTTGGTCCCATTTCATTCCCGGGCCCACTCACGCTAATGGGCATACACTCAGTGCCACTTTCACTCAGAACCTCAAGATATCTGTTCCAACAATAGTGCCTGGGTCCTTCCTGACCACTACTTAATATGTTTCTTCCAACACAGACCAACCACAAATGCCCCAAGCCACTGATAGGTGTAATCCTTATAAACTTCAATCTTGTTGACCCCAATTACGTCTGAGCCAGAATCATTCTTGGCTAACTTAAATGTAGCAGTCTCTAGAACACTATGCACTCTGGCGCCCCATCAACAAATGGATCTAAAATAATGTTTAATTTAGAAAAAATGTTTTGTGATCAGCTAGCCCTAATAGAAAGTTGAAGATGGGCGTGTATCTGGATGAAATCTCAGACCTCCAGGGATAAGAGGAGGTTTATCTTTCATGCCAAGAAATACAGCACAGAAAATGTTAAAGAAATACTACATGATTAACTAGCGTATAGCCCAAGGACATTTGAAACCACAAGAACTGTTCTCCCCAATCCAGATCAATACTTTTTAAAACAAAATTTAAATGTTAATGATTTGTTTCAATTCTTAACATTTATGCATAACCAACTAAAACTGAAGATTGATCTACTGTCGAATAAGTAAAATTAATCACATGGAGTCATTTTGCGGGTTGTCTGCAGTCACATTATGAAGATTTTAAGAAAAAAATATACAGAGGTTACTTCATACACTCTGAGTCTTTGCATGGGCAGTAGAAGAACAGAAACAGCTATTAGCTGGATACATGAATGTGCTATATCAATGTGCATGACCATAGATCTTGTGGCTTATGATGTAACAGTGGAAAAGTGTTATTTTGTACACATTGTATGAACAGATTCCAAGTCTCAAGATACTCTTACCATCCAGAGATATTCATTTTATCCATGGCTGCAACAAACCACCATTCCCGAGTGTCCGTTTTTTTGTGTTCGCCTTCCAATTGTGTTCAATGATAATTCTGGATGCAACTTGGAGGTGTGTGAGTAATCTGGAGGTTTTCCTTCATGATTTATAATAGCCTTCTGGGTCTTAATTTCCCAAAACAATGGTTAGAGGATTTTTTTATTTTTTTATTTTTTTATTTTATTGTATATGGTTTACAAGAAACCTTTACAAAAAATGACTTTAAGAAATAGAAAGACATTCATTACATTTAAATTTCAATTATACAAACAAGCATTAAAACATAGATCCAATTTCCAGTTAAAATTTCCAGAGAATAAGGGACAAATTTAAATTTAAATTTGAAAGGTTCAGTGTGAAGTACAGTGCAGCATTAAAGAATATACCGACATTAAAAATTTAAAATTTCCAAAATTCTAAAATAGAAATAAACCTGCAGAAACTGAAAAAGAAATTTCATAAAGACAAGCATAATCATAACAAGCATAATCATAACAACGGGGCGTATAAATCTAAAGCTTTGATAAAACCAGCCACAGCAAGTCCATCCTTAATATTTGAAATAGAGAGACACTGGGCCTCATTACGAGTCCGGCGTTAACCGAGGCGGTAAAACCGCCTGGTTAACGCCGGACTCGTATTACCATTCCGCCTCTGTGATTCCCGGAATTACCGGGGCATTACACCGGTTTTCCGGGAATCATGGAGGCGGAATGGTGTAAATCCCCATTTCCATCGAGTCCTATGGGACTCGATGGAAATGGGGATCATGGAAACACCAGCAGCATCTCGTAATGCTGCCGGTGTTTCCTCGTCCGCCAGCATGCGGGAGGTGTTAAACCCGCCAGGTCAGACCTGGCGGGAACATCACCTCCCGCCTGCAGGGGTCGGACTCAGGCAGTCCGGAAACAACGGTGGAAAAGGGTTTACCGCCACCGTTATTTCCGGACCACCTGGGTCGTAATGAGGCCCACTGTGACCAGATCAGATTGCCCGCCCCCATTTGCCCCATTACATTAAAACAACCTAAATATTTGTCCCTTAAAGATGTCAAAGCAGTACAGTCTATGTCGAGCAGTTAAAATCACCCCCAGAGTTTTACAAAAACGGCAGATAGGATCTAAATCAGAAAACTCCTTCCTTTTATGTAGAACTTCCCGAGTGGGGAGGAGATTCCATCTGAGTTTAATGAGAAGAGAGCGATAATATCTGTTGGGAAATTGATTCAGAATAAAAGACAGCAGGCCTCTTTTCTTATGGTCAAAGTGTAAGTCTCTCAAAGAGGGATACAAATGTAATTTTTCAATAGTGTTACTCCAGTCGTGACTGAAAAGACACTCCTTGACCTTCTTAGGATTCGTTAGTAGGGTGTCCCTATCAGTTGAAATATCCAACAGGGTCTTGTCACAGAGATCACTAAAAGCGTTAAGATATAGATTCTGGACTAAAGGTCCCTGAGAAGAAATCATGTGGCCCACTTCAGCATAAAGAGTATCAGGTTTAGGAGAAAGCAAAGCTGAAAAAAGTGAAAGAACCCTCCAGAGAATCCTGGCTCGGAATGAGACTAACCCTAATTCATATCTAATAGCCACTGTTGGAATGGAATTTGGCAGTTTTAAAATTTTCCTCCAATAGATACCCTCAAGAGAGTCCCAGAAAATCAAAAGTGCCAAGTAGTGGAGTTCCATTCCATACAAAAGCTTTGGAGTAACCTTACCCTTAAAGAAATGTACTACAGGCTTAAGGGAAAACATGCCATATTTATTGTCTAGTCTAAGGGATTGGGAGATGAGAGGGAGCAATTTGTGTCTAAGAAATCGTCTAAGTTCGATCGCCAAGGGTCGGGCCAAAATCAAATAACCAAGATAGACGATTTTATTTGCTCTAATTATATTTTCACCACCTATTTTCCATACTTTGTTATTCCCCATTCTCCCCGTTGAGAAGACCATAGTATGGGTTTTGCTCGGGTTAATCTTAAGCCCATTAAGAGTGGCGTATTCTTCAAATTTGCAAATGAGCCTCTGCAGGCCCACTTTAGTTTGATCAAAAAGAAGAAAGTCGTCGGCATAAGCCAACCATGAGAGCCTCAGATCCCCTAGTTTAGCACTCACCATGCCTGCATTTCTCAGGAAGTCATCAACATCAGCCATATAAAGGATAAAGAGGCAGGGAGCTAACAAGCAACCCTGTCTCACCCCAATACGTGTCCTTATCCTTCTGGAAAGGATTCCTGCCAAGTCAAGCCTGATATGGACCCCAGAATTTTCATACATAGCCATGATAAGATTTAAAAGCCCGGCCTGAATGCCCCATTTAGTTAATTTTTCCCATAGTTTTGACCTGATAACCAGGTCAAATGCATTTGACAGGTCGATAGACGCAACGTAAAGAGAACCATCATATTTACCCCAGGAGGAAGTCTGTAGGGCGCTGAGAATAAGACCATTGAGATTAGTTGAGAGGCCTGCCCTAAAGCCTGTTTTTTGTTTGGGGAGAATATGATTTTCCCTGATCCAAACGTTAAGGTGGGAGAGCAACAAAGAGGCAAAAAGCTTACAATCCGCATCAATAAGCGAGATAGGTCTATAATTTTTGACCACGTTACACAAGCCTCTTTTGAAAATTGGAACAATATGAGCAGTTTGCCAACTAATGGGTACCTTCCCGGAATTAACGACATCTTGAAAGAGCAAAGAAAGAAGGTTAGCTCAGAGATCTGGCTCACCTTTAAATGTGTTGTTAGTGAGGCCATTAGGCCCCGGAGCCCTAGATTTCTTGGCTTTGGAGATGAGTCCTAGTACTGTCTCGGAGTCAGTAGGAGGCTTCCATGAGTCCTTGGAGGATTTGTTCCCCAGAAGACAGGAAACTAATACCACACCCCCAGTGTCAAAGAGTTTAGTATAATGCTCAACCCATTGACCCTCAGAGATGGCATTCAGCTGGTCGGCCACCGCTGCATTGTCTAAGCTGGATACCGTAACCCAAAATGCCCTCAGATCTCGTTTTATGAGCACTGCAAGCATATGCTCCGCGTCATTTTGTAGCATAGTAGCTTTTCTAGACTTACAATAATTTTAATATTTTTGGCGGATAGTTTTAATTTTTGTTTTTTTGTCGGCCCATTCAATATCTAGGGTTTGTACATCTCTAATCAGTTTCCTAGTGAGACCCTTTACATTAGCCAATTCTTGGTCAAATCTATGAGGGTGAGACATTTTAGAAACACCTTTCCTAAGTAGGCCATGAATACTACACTGGAGAGCATTGAGAAAGCTATAAAAATGAACTGTATTGAAAACTGCTAATTTCCAACAGAAAGAAGTATGGTTAAAAGAAGAAATCAGTTTACGATTAAGTACACTGATATTGAGAGGAGTCCAACGTACCCCTGTCCCTTGTCCCACAGTTTGGAGATGGGTAGGTCCCCCCGCGGGCAAAAACTTAGTAGGAAAGGGACAGAGAAATGAGACCCGGAGGATACCATGGTCACTCCATGAATTGAAAGAAATCTCGACATTAGACGAGAAAGGAATGAGAGAGTGATCTACAAACACGTATTCTAAGGTAGATATTGATGAAGATCTACGCCATGTGGGACAAGGTAAATTAATAGCGTCATAATAACCATTGAGACAAGTTAGACCCACTGAATCCAAGGCGAAATTCCAACAACTACCCTGTGCAAAGTTCAAGCCTAGGCGAGAGTCATCCTCCATAGCCAATCTCAAGTCGTCATATTTGGATTCGGAAGAAATAGAGCAATCTGAATTAAGATCACCTACCAGGATCAGTTTACCCCTAGGGTTCACAGATCTCCAAGAAAAAAGCATATCCGTTAACTTTTGCAAAAACGACTCAAGAGGAGAGATTCCCTTGTGCCAGTATACATTAACCAAAAGTAGAATAACCGTTAGATCAAGAGAGAACACCTCCAGGGCCAGGATACCAAAAGGCGTGTCCAAAAGCACCTTTGTTCTAAAACCTAAAGAAGTTCTTAATCCTATAAGAAGACCACCCGATGGCCTCCCTCCCAAGCTGGGTTTAGCATTTTGAGAAAAGGTATCAAACCCATCTAAAACACGAGTTGAGAGCATCCAGGTTTCTTGGAGAAAGAAACAATGCGAAGCCCTAATCAGAGTGACAGTGTCTAAGTTCGTAAAGAGGTGAGAGTTACCTCTAGAATTCCAGGAGAGAAACCCAAATCTATTCACAGGAAGAACATCTGGAGAGAGTTCTGAATTAATCAGAAGGTACTCATTTCCACAGACCTGCGGTGACCTGTGCCCAGTTGCGAAAGTTTCCATTTGATTTTGGCATAAATTGCCTCCGTTGGGGCTGTGGGGTTCTTTCCGGAAGATATGCCATAGTGAGATTACCCCTATATTCTGCACCCCCTCAATTATTACTGGAGAGCTGAGTGGATTCCAGTAAATTTGCTTCAAAGCCAAGTTGCTTTAACCCTTCCCTATGCCCCATGATCAAGTCCAAAACCACTCTTAATTTAAGAATGATATTACTTACATCTACCCGATCATGAATGGGGAAGAAAATGCTATCCATGTCATAGCTAGAGATGAGCGAGAGCGAAGGAAGTTGATGGAAGATCTTTAAAATATTACCACGATTTAAACAGATTGGCATATCTTGGCCCCAAAGGCTGGTAAACTGTATAATATCCAGAGGAACATTTGATTCTGATAAATTAGGTAGAGAATCAGAGATCTTTTTAGTAAACTGAGTTAAAGATTCAACCGCCAAGTCGGGGCCCCTAGCACCTCTTAGTATAGTCCTATTTTGAATAACATTTGGACCCAGAGGAAATCTTTCACATGAATTGAAGGAAGTATTGTAACGAACAGAATCGGGCCCAGAGGGGACACCTTCACGGCCCATAATCGGGCCGACAGTAGGCTGACTTGGAAAGGCTGGGTTAAAAGAGAGAGGGGCAGACGAACCCCTCTCTAGTCGAGCTCCCATATCACCGTCCCTCGTTATAAGCTCAATATTAGCAGGAAGACCCTCAGGGGGCGGGGTAGAAGAAGCCCCATCCTGGGACGGGTATATATTACACTTAGGCACTGCCCCACATACAGTTTTAGGAGCCAGTATCTCCCGGAATAAGTGTTTGACCATATCAATGTTAACCAAGTTTGCTGTAATCGTTGGCAGAGTAATCTCTGAATGGCTCTGATCTAACCCTGATATGCAGTTAGATGGAGTAATAGGTAGTACTGCAGCAGAGGAGGAATCCTTTGCTTTGACAATAATATTAGTGGTTAGCACAGTAGAGGCATTAATGGAGGTCGGCTCTAGTAAAGTTGGAGCTGTTGTCAAGGTACTAGAAGCCACAGAATCCACAACCCCCTCAATATTTGGTCCCACTACTAGGGAAGGAATGTTGTTAGTCGAGGGACCATCAACCAAACCATCCGGTAAGGGAGATAGAGCTGCTGTAGTGGGAAGTAAGTCAGCTGTGGCTGCAGTAGCCACCGTAGTAGGAATAGGGGTCAGAGAAACCACTGGTCAACATAATTCCCAGTCCCCTTCGGAACGGGAGTAGTAGATGAGGATGCTAAAGTATTTGCCAAGAAGAGATTTTTAAAAAATTGGTTCGTATATGAATTTACATTTTTCACGTTCTTCTGATTTTTAGTTTTCTTCATTTGCTGAGTAATTTTCCTTTTCCTTCCTATACAGGGCAAAACTTTTTGATGTAAGATTTCTTTGATGGGTTCAATGGGAATAGATGGATTCTCTAAAGTCGGAATAGATATGAACCCCAGAGAAGAGGCGATAATGGCACCCTTAGATGTATCTACCGGTTCTAAAGACCTTCCCACAAGGGGAAGACCTTGAACAATAAGATTAGGAAGCGGACCAACCGATTCCTCCTGGACTTTCTCCTCCATTAATACCATTGTAAGTTTGGTGTGAGGGGTAGGATGTACTGCCTTCGATCCAGTGACCTCTCGCATACCCTCGCAAATAGTTGTCAAAATCATAGAAGGTTGGCTACAAGAATCCAAAGCTGGGCCTTGAGGGACCATAGGACCCTGGCCCTTAACTAAAACTACCTCTTGTATACTTGGCGTGGTCACAGTGAGCCCTTTATGTACGGTATGGGCTTCAGACGGTAGTTGATTAGAAGGGATTGGGTCAGGACCGTGTGTGGACAAAAGTGGATGTTCTTCCTTAATAATCTTAACTAACTCTTCAAATCTGTCAAGGCCCTCTAACCTAGAATAGATTTCAGATAGGAGGAGAGAGTGAGATCTGACCTCAGACCATATATTATCATACAAACTCACAAAGGAACTCAGAACCATATTCGGAGCCGAGATAGTAGGTTGAGAAAGTTTAATTCTTTCATCTGCCTCTTTAAGAGTATGATGTAAGATAGATTTGCTGCCCTGATCCTTTTTTGAGCCTGGGAGTAGACCCCTTTCTTTCAACCAATTTTGTTTCTCTGTGTACTCATCAATGAAGTTGATGAGATCAGAAGGAGAGCCTGCAAAGGAATCCTCACAGAATTGCTGGGTGACATTATTTGTATTATTACAATTGGGGCCCAGGTGACTATCAGCAATTGCCTTGTCTGCACATTCTATAATGCTGATGTTGTCAATATCCTGAGCTAAAGGGTCTTCAATCTCCAATTTCTTAACTACATCAACTAGATTAGTATAATCTAATGAAGACACTGTTGGAAGTGAGTGTAGAGATTTAACAAGGGTACTAGATGTAGTCCTCTTTCCAAAGAAGTGTGAAATATTTTTCCCTTGAATTGGTTTCCCTTGGGTACCCAGATTGGATTTTGTTTTGAGGGTGGGATTATGGGATTTGTTGAATGGAGTTTTGAACAAAATAGGTGTAGATTTCCCTATAGGAGTGTATGGAGTTCCAGCCACATTAGTAGACAGATTAACATGGATAGACGAAGTATGATTAATGCCCCCAGTTGCGGAATTAACCTCTGGCGAAGGTTCAGTGGGAGGAGAAACAGTGTTCCCATTGACCGTCACCATTGGTAATGCAGAGGCAATAGCTACAGGGTCAGCCGCCATAACAGATAAGATAGGCGTCCTGGGATGAGGGTGGGCAGGTGTTGAAAGAACAATATTAACCATATTGTTGTTGGAGTAATCCAAATGGCCCTTATCCTTTTGAAGAGTAGCACCTTCCGCAAGATTAGAGGCTAAGGTAGCTGCTAGACTTCTTACTGTGTGTCTATCGAGATAGCATGAGTTCCATTAAAGATACAGCTATTGTAAGCTGTATTGCGTGGAATAATACCCATAGCATTGAGTACCTCAGACCTATCGCTGACATGAATTTGAGCCTGGGCAAGGGTTTTAAGGAGTAAAGGGTTATAAGGGGCATCTACTGGAGCATGATGTAAATTCCCCAGTATAGACGGGGAGTGAACATCTAACAGAGTAGTAACTGATGAAACAGAGGGTAAATTACCAATAGCAGACAGAGTCGAAGCCAGTGAGGCCTCCATAGCTGTCTGACTTCGCAGTCCCTTGCGTGTCGTTCAGAGAGAACCAAGACCCAAGAGGCAAATACAGGGGACTTAAGAAAATAACAATAGAGGGTTAAGCTAAAAGTAAACCTGAATTACAATGATTAATTTTTTCCTTAAATTACACAAAAACAACGTATACAACAGTCAATAAAATTATGAACACTGAGATCTAAAAATATTGCACTAAAAATCCAGAGGCAACCTCAGGCAAAAATTACAATTGTCCCAAAAACACTCTTAGATTAGAAATACAGAAAGAAATGGATCTATGCAGCCCCCCCCCCCCAAAAAATAGTAAAAACAGATGTATTATGAACTAGAATTGATAATGCTCTTAGTCAATACGTAATCAAAATATATTAATTTTAGGAATAGCCACAATTGTCAAAGGAACCAAGAGGAGCGCTCAATCTCAGGGTAGGGAACGCCCGACAGCCTGTGGAGCTGCCAGAGTCCGACTCTCCACCCCAGACCCTTAGAGCTGAAGAGGTGCTTGAGAAAAAAATATGCAGCGCAAGACCCAAGTTCAAGTTACTGACAGGTCACAGTCAAACAGCACAACAGCGGCTCCAGCCCTTACTACCTCCAGGGCTTAACGCCGCAAGAGTGGTTGTGCCGGGATTAAGCGGACCTTCAAAGTCACGTGGTCCGTCACGTGACCGCTGTCAGGTCCGCCTCCTCCAGGAAGCAAACGGTGCCTCAGCAAGAGCTACGCTCGCAGTGCTGAGGATCAACAGGGCACAGGAAATGCTGCAGTAAAAAGCACACGTTCAAGCAGCAAAGCGTTCCTTTAAATGAATGCAGAACTGGACTGTTAGGGGATTTAACAGTAATTCTGCACATGTTTCGTTTTTTTAATGTGTGACGAATGTCTTTCTCAAATGGGTGAATCAGGTCATAAGATCACCATATATGAAATAGAGTACTATGAGCCTGAGCGCATCTCCACCAATTGGGGGATGATAATGGTGTTTGCATATGCAGCCCCTTGGGGGTGAGATACCATCGAGAGAGAAGCTAATAGCTATTCCCTTTAAACTGAGCACAAATGGATGATTTAGCCGCTTTAGACTAGATATTGTATCATGATTGATCGTCAATTGGAGAACCTAGATCCTCTTCCCATTCAGTCATGCAAGAATGGGTTGGGGGAGGTCCGATCACTATGTCTATGGAACCTTCTCAAAGCCTGGTGGCTTTATTAGCATCCTTCTTTACCACTGAAGTGAATTCAGCATCCATTGTTATTTAAGCTGCAGAATCAACAGCAGAATCGGAGCCCAAATCCAAAAGTCTCTTTTGAGAAATAGGTTTCAATTGCTGACTGAGAACAAAACCACAAACATCATAAAAACAATAAATGGAGGCTCATGAGTGCATGAGTGCACTGTGGCTTTGTGGTTTGTACTGCCAAATGCAACATGCCGTTTTTTCTTGTGTTAAAACTGTGTTAATGAAACATTTAAATACAAAAGGGACATTTCTTCTTAGATAGATTGTGGCATAGATAGGGGAAGGCCTAGGTTGGTACTGTTGCTTGCAAAGTAGTTGACATTTTTAGAGATGTCTCCACTGAGCAAAGATGCTAACTTGATGAGACAAGAAGTAGGCTGTGGCCTGCATGAAGCAGTTTGAGAAAAAAACACATGTGCAAGCTAAAGGGGTAATATTTTCAGAAAAAAAGCACCAGGATTAGGAAACTACAAATGTTAATAATATGGACTGTTGATAGGAGTTTGATAAACCAATGCAATCTGAACTGTGATGATATTTTAAAGTAGGCACGTTAAAAAAGTGCAGTTGTGTCTAAAACCAACATTAAATGGAGCCAGCACTGAATTCTGACACATGGGGATCCTTTCAACTCACGCCTGCCAACACCCAGTATACAGGTTGGGGGAAGAAATAATGTCCTTTCTTAAGCTAATGAACTCTTTGAAGCCTGGTAATTTCAGGTAAGGATCATCCTGCAAACAGGTGAAACAAACCAGGCTGTGTTATGATGTTAAGTTTTAAAAAGATTGAACATTTGTAAAACTTGGTGTTTCACCCTAAATAACCCAGGGTATTCCACATGTGGACCCCTTGCTCAATGTGGCTTAGTGATGCTCTGCTTCACCTAACTGATGAGGCCCGACTAGGCCGAAACAAGTGTCTGGGGTTGCTGATGGTACTCTTGTTCAGAGGAGAATTGCCTAGCAGTTCGGTTCTGGACTGCCCCTGTGGGTGGGACCAGACTGATATGGAAATGGATATTTCTCCTTTGTGAAGGGTATAGTGAGCTAAAACGTGGTTGTATACCCTCCTTAGTGGAAGAAATTCCTTAGAACAGGGTATTTGACCCATGTTTTTTCTCAGAAGAGGGGTTCCCACACCCCTGTGGAATGTTGAAGGAAGCTGAGTCCCAAAATGAATTGGACCAAATTAACCATACGTTGTCACAAAACAGCAGAGGGATCAATGCGGACAAGAGCATGAAGCTCTGATACATGAGAAACAGCAACACATGCAGAAACTACATCACAAGCTGGAAAATCATGGTTTGAACCAAGTCTCTTCCCAAGAATAAGCCGACGTGAAAGAGGATAATTTGCTTCTGCAGGATGAATCGAAACAAATAAAGGCAGGAAATGCTGAACTGGCAACAAAAAAGTCAAGAAAGGTCTAGTGTTATTCTAAATTGCCAGCACGAGAGTTAATGTGTACAGCAGGAATTTAAAAATAAAACAGGCCTTTTTGACTACCCAGAGCAAAATGATGGAAACTAATCAGGCCAGCATGTGTGATTGAAGAAAGCAGTTAGTCCAGTGCAGAAACTGATTCTTGAAATAGAAAAAAATGAACAATTATATCAGAAAGTAAGGGACTTAAAATGACCCTATCATTAGCCAACAGCCATCAGAGCCAAGTACTTTGGACAGAGGGGATCATTCCCTTTTCACAAAGGCCTCATCCCACCAACCTACAACTTCAACTTCCAATAGGCAAGCTAAGAGGTGTCTAACATCCCCTCTCCCAAATATTTCCGATCAGGAAGGAGGGCATTCCTTTTCTGATATAGATGATGTCTCTCCTTTTCCAGTGAAAGGGGGAGGGTTCCCCATTCAGCATGTCAGGAGGGGACCTGAGTGGAAATGAAGATGCATTGGGACCTGAGGAAAAATATAATTAACGGTTGAGAGATCTGGAACTGCAGAAAATGATCCTAGAGAGAAATTGTGTATCCCACTTAGATGATATTGAACGACAAAAGCATTAGCCAAGGAAAAGCAGTTTAAATGTCTATTCTCATCAGGGAGACTGAGAAAATTCTTCAAGGCCATCCAGGAGAAGTGACATTGTTGATTTTCAGCCCTCAACAGAAGAAACCCTACATTAACAAACATCTAAAAAGGAATCCTGGGAAAATAACCCTGAGAAATCCAAGAGGAAAGGACAAAGAGAGGAGCCTGCGTCCCGTGGATCTGTAAGAGATTGCCGAAATCAGAAGAGGAGGGATGGCCCAGATGACAATAGGGAAAGGGGTTCCAGAACTAGCTCTGACCACGAGGAATAGTGGACTCAGGTTCATAGACACAAGAAGGGCAGATCCCAATAGGGTTTCATTAAAGACCCTATTAAACAAAAGTCATCAAAGGTTTTATGACCCATTATCATAAAAACACCAAATATTCTGTGTGGGAACATCTAGAGCTTTATAAGCAAATGCTATCCTCATTTCGAATATGGAATTATTTTAATTTCATGTTAAAATAATTCCATATTCGAAATGAGGACAGCATTTGCTTATAAAGCTCTAGATGTTCCCACACAGAATATTTGGTGAAATTAACATTTTCTCCTGAGTTTCATGTTAAAATAATTCCATATTCGAAATGAGGACAGCATTTGCTTATAAAGCTCTAGATGTTCCCACACAGAATATTTGGTGAAATTAACATTTTCTCCTGAGTTTTCCAGCTTATTTGCAGGGCTGGATAACCAAAATCACCATACATGGCCTACCTATAAACTAGCCATTTTAAAATATTTTACTACACATATAAACCCACAAGAAGCCCCCAAAGCTGCATACAAGGTAGTGTGTGACGAGGACCAATCTCTGAGAGAGTTTTTTTCCCCAAGAATTGCAGGGTGCATTTCCACAGATTTCACGGTGAGTAAATATTAACAGTAGGGAGTTTATTAGCACATGTTTACATTTTTCCAATGGGTGTGGGAGCCCAATCATTTGTGAACTCGTAAATTGATGATTGTAGATGCTACAAGGATTTAAGAGGTCAAAAAACCTGCAGAAAACAAAACAAATGCCCACACTTCTAAAACAAATTCAACACCTACAATTGTGAAGGTGAAGATTTCCCCCTCCTTTGGATCTGGAGTCAGGAGGATTGAAGAATGCTCTTCCTACCACCAGTCAGAATAACTGACAGAAGAGACCATCTGTGAAGATCCAATTGAGCGACATTGAACCAGTGTTAAAAAATGCCAGCCCTTCTCACACCCCTACCTACATAAGGCCCCAGTACCTGAGTTCTTTGCCCATCATGGGATACAGATACAGCCCCCCACCCCACAACATGGGGAGAATCCAGTTCAAGGGGCCAGTCCTCTTGGAAATTCTACTCAAAATGTCTTGTTGGAAAGAAATGCAACACCCCCTCCAAATCAAAATGTACAAAACAATGTGGATCCTTGTAGATTCCAGGACTAAAGAGCTCAGAATCAAGTGGAGTGGAGATCCAGAAATTAAGGTAACTGTAACTATCAACCATGCCTGGGTTACTTTGTTCAGAGGGATAGCTACCCTTCCAGGGAGCAACAAAAGGTTGAGAAAAGATCACCCTATGCTTCTGAGAGAGGAGAAAAGATCTCTCAGCTAGAGCATAGGTCAAGCAATTGACGGTGAACATTGGCAAATGTTGAGGGCCCAACAGAATGCTCAGACTACTAGTGTTCCCCAGATTGCCCCAACATAAGGTGCCCTGGGGGGCCAATGACAAGAGTCAAAGAATCCAAATATTAGTATCCTTGTGTTGGAAGAAATGGGAGATAGCGATGAAAAGATATGCCAAGCATTCAAGGAAGCTTCTTTTCTGACCCATACAATAACCCCTGAATTAAAAAAAGAAAGGCAAGAAAATAGTAGCGACAACTCTTTCCACTGGGACCTAGTGTCAAACCGGATATTAAATGATGCCTCTTATTGCAAACGATTTGTATGTATATTGGCCTACGCCAAATTGCTTGAAAAATTGTACGCAAATAACTCTCTGCGGCAAGGTCTTGACCTTAGAAATTGATGTAAGCCGCCATCTTGAATCAAGACTCCATCTTATGTTATAAACCGCACACACAAGATATGTAAATTAGGAAAGTGAACCTGGCGCGACCCTTGCCCAGTGCATGATTAACCTGTAAGGGGGCTGGACATCATTTTACAAATTGTATAAAAGCGCCGATGTCCAGCTAGGAAATTCCCTAACTGCTCATATTGAACCCTGCTGATGGTCTCTGTGATGTATTGACTGCCAAATAGCTATTTGTGTACTTTGTTGAATACTGTTCAGTTTTGTAATAAAGATTCTGGGAATCTTTATAAGCCCGTGTCAGTGTATTTTCCTTTGCTCGGTGTAACAGCCGTAATATTGTATTTTTTCTGATTCCACACTAGAACCAAAAGAACAGAGAAAACGAGTGACATTTCTGGAAAAGAAAAATAGAATAGCCACTATTGAGACAGAGGAATACACAGGAAACCCAGAGATGGAGTGACACCTCCAAAAGAAAATGTGGTCATTCCAAGATAACCGCCGGGGTGAGGAGTCGCAAATGAGCTCTGCTCCGCCCGGACCGCCAAATAATTTAGCACAATAAAGAAGCTGTAGTGGCCAGATAAGGTGGATTGACCGCATCGTCACCATAGTCCCCCCTCAGCGACATCAGCACCCACCTGACCCGTCGCTCGTGGAAACACCGGAGCGGAGACACAACGAGAGTGGCCCATCCCCCACAGCAGGAAACCGAAGCCGTCGAGGAGAGAGTTAGGAGGCCAGGGGAGAGTGGTGGCCCTGAGCGGGGTGCGTGGACCCGGGCCCCTCCGCCCCCCACAGCACGAGAACCAGCAAGCCCCGAAATCCAGGGACAGCGCAGGCTCCGGCACCGAGGCACGCCCCTCCCCCTCCGCTTCCCCAGCAGGGACGGCTTGATCGGAGCCACCCGACAGGAGCTGCAGACGGCGAGAAGAGAGGAGTGTAGACCGCCCGAACGAGAGGCCTGGGGTGGAGGAGGGCCCGCGCAGGAGGGAGATGACAGACGACAGGGAGAGGCGGCCACGGACAATGGCAGGCGGGGCGGACTGCTCTAACCTTGGAGCGGGGGCCGCCCCGCAGCAACCACAAGCTCACACGGAGGAGGTGAGTCAGGTCGGGTGAAGCCCCAGAGCCGACCCTGCGGTGGTGGTAGAGGGGAAAAGAGAACGGGTGAGGCGGGCCCCCGGTGGGCTCCAGCACACCCTAATTATATTGAGACACCCCGAGGGGGGGGGAATCCCTCATATGGACTAAAAGAGGGAAAAGAAGGAGGGAAAGCGCAATCTCTTGCCTAAAATAAAGGGAAGGAAAAACAAGAAGTTAATCAACGGACAATCTATAAAGCCCGACAAATTTGGCCAATTCGTTGCGTAAAAATCACCAAGGAAGGCAGACCCTGCATCGAGGGTTTGGTGTGAACTGAGGCACAAGAGTGGGGGGGAAGATTGGTGGCTTTCTCTCCCCCCCTATGGCGGCTCTCTACGATATCAGATAATCCACCCCACTAACCTAACAGGCAAAGAGAGACACCGGAGTTGAGGGGCCCCCCTCAGCCCCCCCGATGCACATAACAACAGCAGGCACAGTGGACCCCGACCGGGGACAAAGGGGAACAAGAAAGGAAACAGGGGAACAAACTGGAGGTAACGCTGAAACCTTTTGGGGAAACGAGCGACCAGGAACACCCCAGCAAACACAGGCCTAAAGGACACGAGAAGAGAAGTTGAAGCCTGAAATTGCAACCTGGGACTACTAAGGGGATAGGAAAGAACACTCAGCTGTGAGGGAACAAAACAGTGGATATTTAAATAAGTACTCTCTAGTCAGCAGAAGGACCGAAAACCCCACGGGAAGCCCCAGAAAGGCATTGAAATATGTCAACAACCAAGGGGAAAAGCAGCGTCACGCAACAAACACCACAGTCCACAAATCAAGACGCAAATATCCTACAAATGTGGTCGACGGAAGGTGCGGCACAATATAAAGGAAGATCACAAGAGGACTCCCAAAAGAGAGGGCGAAGTGTCCATCCACCACCAACAGCCTCCAACGAGAGAAGATATGCAGACATAGTTTCAGGACCTGCAAGAAAAGTTCATGTCCACAGTGCGGGAACAATTCACAACGATGAAGAATGACATGAAGCAGGCGGTGCACGATATAAAAATAGACATGGCCAAGCTAGATGAAAGAACGGATATAGTTGAGAGAACAATCCAGCAGGTCGAGGAAGAGGCGCTACAGGCTAGTGAAACTCAAGAACACCTAGTGAGACTTACCCACAACCTGGAAATACAATGTGAAGATCTAGAAAACCGCTCCAGACGGTCCAACACACGCATTAAAAACATGGTGGAATCCGTTCTTGATAAAGACCTGAAGCTGGCAGTGAAGGAAGTCTTTAGAGATGTCTTGGGCGCTCAGGAAACAGAGGAAATTGGGATGGACAGAGTCCATAGGGTAGGACCAAAAAGGACAGGAGCACCGGGAGAAAGACCAAGGGATGTCCTGGCGGCTCTCTCTTCATATCCACAGAAAGAACATATTCTGAGGAGGGCAAGAGAAATGGAGCACATCAGAATGAATGGACAAGATATACAGCTTTATCAGGACCCGGCGCTGGTGACCCTACAAAAAAGAAGAGCTATGGCCCCTCTGGTCAAAGCCCTGGTGGCAAAACAAATCCGCTATAAGTGGACCTTCCCTTTTGGGCTGATATTCACCTGGGAAGGAAAGCAGAGAAGGGTTACCACGTGGGAAGAAGGCCTCAGCACGATGGGACTACAAGAAGAGGAAGTGGATTCGGAGGAAGCTAATGCAAGGGGAGACCAATTGAGAAACCCGAGAGGCTGGGAAACGGTCAGACCGAGAAGAACAAAAGCAAGAAGGGAGGATCATAGGAAACAGCGATAATGGAATCGAGATGTAAAGGACTTGAATGGACAGAAAAATACATGAGGTCAATTCACGGCACCCGCGGAGGGGGAACAGAGAAATAAGATCAGCCACATACTACTTGGTGATGGCGGTCCGGGAAGGGCCCACCAGCTTGGAATCGAGTAAGAAAGAACGGAAATGTGGGGTTTAGAATTCCCTACAAATTCTACCCCCGAGGGTAAGATGGGCAGGGAGCGACGGGCGCAACGCCCTAGCGACAATAGGAACTCTCGCCCAACTCGGGGGCAAGTTGTTTGGTTAAATGTTTTTGGTTGGGGGGACAGTTAATGGGGAGGTGAGGGAGGGTTAGGGGCAGGAACAATACATACCGGGCAACCAGGGGGACCCGAAAGCTGTGCATGAACAAGTACAAAATGGGGAAGATACGTATCTTAAGCTATAACATTAGGGGCATGAACCATCCAACGAAAAGGGTGACACTGGAGAAGCAGCTTAAAAGGGAGAAGGCTGATGTATTATTGCTCCAAGAAACCCATATTAGGACAAGGGATAAGCAGAAAACACGCATAAGAGGGTATAAAATATGGGCACAGGCAACCTCAACAGAGAAAAAAGGGTGGGTGCTGATAGCGATACGGGAAGGGAGTGGGGAAAACCTGGTGGATACATGTACGGATAAAGAAGGGAGTTGTGCATTTGCTAATGCGGAGTTTGAAGGATATCGCATTACCCTCGCATCGATATATGCACCAAATCTGGGACAAGACGGCTTCCTCAGAGATGCATTGGGGAAACTAGAAAGCTACGCTAAGGGGGAAGTGATGCTGGGAGGAGATCTCAACATGGTTTGGAATCCATTACTAGACAGAAGCGCAGGCAAAGCCCAGGGCCAGGGTGCACCATCTAAACGCCTCAGACAACAGATGGATCACATGGCCCTTAATGATGTGTGGAGGGAACTGAAAGGGGAACAAAATCGTTACACATACTTCTCGCACGTTCATAATTCTATGTCAAGAATAGATTATTTCTGGGTATCAGTGTGCCTGTTGGGAAGGATTCAAGGGATAGAACTGGGAGTGATATTGCTTTCAGACCATGCACCGCTTTGGCTCGATCTAACCCTACAGGAGAAAACAAACAAACTGTGGAGGTGGAGATTACCACTGGACGTAATCCAAGACCCGATAACAGGGGAGACCATAAAGGAAATGATAGAAGAATATTTTGCGCAAAATGATACTGGGGAGGTTTCCATGGCCATAATCTGGGACGCTTTTAAAGCAGTCATGCGAGGGAAGATCATAGCATTAAAAATTACGAAGGAAAAACAAAGATATATGTGGGAAAATGAACTGGAAAAGTCTATAACAGAGTTGCATGAGAAAATCACAACCCACCCCACTAAGGCATTAAAGAAAGCGCTGAAACACACACAGGGCCAACTGGAGCTGCTGCGCACAAAAGGAGCTGAAAGGAACTTACTCTACCTCAGGCAGAGATATTATATACAAGCAAACAAGGCTGACAGACTCCTAGCGAGACAACTCCGCTCAAAGCAGAAAGATATAACGATTAAGGCCATGCGAAACTCTAAAGGGGAATTACAGAGGGGCACACAAGAGATGGGGGAGTCATTTAGAGAATCCTACCAAAAACTATACACCCGGGCCTCCCAGATGTAGAAGCACAAGACACATATCTAAAAGCCCTCCCCATTCCATGAATATCAGAAGAAGATAGACAAACCCTAGAGAATCCAATCAGGGAAGAGGAAGTTAAAAAAGCAATCAGAGAACTCCCGGTAAATAAAGCACCTGGACCAGACGGTTTCACAGCCCCTTTCTATAAAAAGTATGCAGATCAGATAATCCCATCTCTCACCAGGCTTCTAAATTCATTCAAAGATAGCGGCAACGTGACTCCCACAATGAATGAGGCGAAGGTGTTAGTCTTCCATAAAGCAGGGAAGGACCCGACACTCCCCGAGGCATATAGGCCTATTTCCCTGATCAATTTGGATGCAAAAATATATACAAAGATCCTAGCAGCAAGGCTATCCCCCCTCCTCCCAAAGCTAATTCACTTAGATCAATCAGGCTTCATCCCGGGAAGACAAACCCACGACAATCTTAGAAGGCTCATCCACTTAGTGGAAAAAATAGGCATAACACACACCCCTGCGCTATTACTCTCAGTGAACACCGAGAAAGCGTTTGATTGGGTAGAATGGTCAATGCTATTTAAAGTCCTATCCTGCATGGGATTTGGGGAACAATATATAGCCAGGATCAGGGCGAACTATAACTCCCCCGCTAGCAGGGTGGCCATCAATGGAGAGATCACAGACAAGATAATAATTTCCAGGGGTACGAAACAGGGTTGCCCGCTCTCCCCACTTTTGTACGCATTCTTTTTGGAACCCTTTTTAATAAAAATGAGGGAGGCTACCCACATTAAGGGGATTGAAATGGCACGCACACAGCACTAAGTAATAGCGTACGCAGATGACATGCTGATAACCTTGGAAAATCCAGAGTCAACTCTTCCGACTGTGGTTAGGGAATTAGAAGAGTTTGGGACCATATCAGGACTAAAAATTAATAGAAAAAAGTCAGAAATTCTAATCCTGGCGAGTGATAGGGGAAAGATAGAAAAGGAAGCTAGCCTACTGGATCATAAAATCAGTGGGAAGGGCATAAAATACCTGGGAATAAGAATAACCCAAAAGATAGAGCAGCTTTATGGGGAGAATTACCCGCAACTCTTAGCAGACATAAGTAAAGACCTAGAAAGATGGAACCCACTTCTGATCTCCTGGTGGGGTAGAATACAATCGGTCAAGATGACCATTCTCCCAAAGATTCTATATTACTTTCAGGCTCTCCCAGTGGGCGTCCCCCACACCTTCTTTAAAACACTATCTGAAGCTATTTACTCATTTATATGGAGAGGAAAGACCCCGAGAATTGCTAGGGCTACCCTCACAGTTCCAACCAGGGAGGGGGGATTGCGCTCCCCCATTTCAAGAAGTATTACCAGGCGGCGCAATTAAAGGTCCTGCGGGAATGGATGGGGGAAGATCCACAGCCGATCTGGGCGAAACAGGATCATGCAGTGGCAAGGACACCTTTGGTGGAACTACTCTGGAAACATAGACACCCTAATCTAGGCATAAGCGAAATTATGAGGACCACATTGGAGGCATGGGACTCCCAAACACGCCAGGCATAATGACCACGGTGCTAGGCCCCTTCACACCCATCTGCCGAAATCCCCAATTCCCACCAGGTATGGAACAAGTGGCATATGAGAAATGGGAAGAGGCGGGAATAATTAAAATAGGGGAAATGTTTATAGACAATGAAATTAGGTCACAAGACTCATGCTACTCAACTGCATCTCGCTCCCGAAGAGACAAATACAGATATGAGCAACTTAAACACTGGCTGAAATCCCCAGATATTACTAAAGCGGCAACAAGGAACCTCACGCCATTTGAGACCTATATTATCTCCAACACGGGGACAAAAAAATGGGTATCAACACTCTATTCATTTATAAACTCACAAGAGGAGGAAATAAAGTGGTCGTACATGATCAGATGGGGCAGAACGCTGGAGGAGGAACCTACAAAAACCCAATGGGAGGACCTATGGAAACTAATCCCCAAGATGACACGCTCTGCACAGACTAGAGAAATGTGGACCAAAATAGTTGTTCAGTGGCACTACACTCCAGAGAGACTGCAAACCATGTTTCCCAAAACGTCATACAAATGCTGGAGAGGATGTGAGGAGGTGGGATCATGGAGGCATATATGGTGGGATTGTAAAGGGATGAAACCATTCTGGGAAGAAGTAAAGGGAGAGATGGGAAAGATGTTTCCGAATGTGGCGCTGTTGGGAGAAGGGGTTTGGCTATGCGGAATAAGAGACCATACTGCAAAAAATGTAAAAAATCACAGTGGAGAGGCTTCATGGGACTCCTCATAGCAGCATGTGCAACCATCGCCCAGAATTGGAAAAATAAGGACACCCCACTGACTTTCACATGGTTGCAAAAGGTATGGGCCCAAATAACGATGGAAAAAGTCACCCACACGATCCAGGGCACGAGAGACAAATTCGTAAAGGAATGGGAAGGGATACTTTGTCAGGTGTATCGACACACGTTCAAGTTATAATGCTGCAACATTTGGTGCTGTGGGCTTAGAAAATCCATGATGGCCGAAAAGCCCACATTTGCGCCAGAACCCAGGAAAACCGCACAGTTTGTGCGCACACCAAAATGGTCGCCTGACCTGCCACCCACCAGTGTGAGCGTGATGGGCCAGAAACGCCATGGGCGAAATCAGTGCAAAGGAATATGGTGCTGTTCAAAATCTGTCTTAATTAATGTCAAAAATTGCTAAATCATGGGTACAAAACCACCCGACAAAAAATCCAACTTCTGGTTGGGTGCTCTACATTACTCTACTGCAGAATCCTCATTAATACAATGTTAGCAAGGATCATATGCTATCAAGTAAAATCCCTTTTTTGAAATGTATTAATTCAAGACAGCTCCCAAAAATGGGTGCAGTACCGGCGCTTGACACTAACCGGCGCTAGCGATCTAAACTCTGACAGGAGACCGGTATTTCAGGAGCTGAGAAGGAACCTGAGTTAGCTGGAAACTTCAAAGCCTTGCTGGTTAATGAGAATTCTTAACACCTACTGTTCCCGGGCCCTATACTATAAGGCAGTCTGATTTAATTAAAAGTTCAAGAGGCCTCTGTCCATGGGAAACATCCATACCTGCCCTTACCAGCAACAGCACAGGAGATCACATGGTCGTGTTAATCAGATGCAGAGTGGCACCCTGGTCTGCTGACCTCAGTCAACACAATAGACTCTACTGAATAGGATATTGAGGTGTAATTGTCAACAGTTGCTCTGGGGAAAGGAAAGACATTTGATCTCTGAGTCAAACCAAGTTCCCGGGGGCGGGGACAAGCAAATGGGTGTACTGAAGGAGAGGCACATGTATGTTTTATTAAATTGCTTATAGAATATTGTATGAAGCTGACAAAAATACACAAGTACAATTTGGAGATTCTTAATATGGAAAATGTGCCTACAATTTGAGACTAAACTCAACTCCATACGATGTTCTGAGACCGAACCCCAGGATTTATGAATATTGTGGGTGCGGTGTTTATGCTAGAAACATGATAACTTATAGTAATATGCTCAGGGAGGGGGTGTACCTCTGTGGAAGATTTGATAAAAAACCAATATGGCAAAACCCACCCAAAAGCGCAAAATGTTGTCGTTTCTGATCCCAAGCTCGCAGGAACATGGGGCTTGAACAGAGAACTGTATTAAATTAATCTGAGATGTGTACATGTATTCTTAACAACTTGTGTACCTTGGAAACATGTTTGATTATGAAAAATTGGGTTCTCAGTAAAAGCAAAGGGGCGTTTCTTCAATAGATTGTAAATTGTAGCAACACTCTGACTCACAACTCTGTTCTCCAGTGAGAGCACAGAAAATCCTTTAACCTATCAGGATCCTCAGAGGGTTGGGCATAGAAATTCAACCTTCCCACCCACTTTCAAAAGACATAAAAAGAGCCACTGAAACCGAGGTAGGGAGATTCACTTTCCACTTTCTTGCAAAGCACTTTGACGGACGACATCCAAATTCCGACACTATCCAGAGACCAGAACTTAGAAAACCAGACTCCAGACTCCAGAACTTTGAAACAGAAGGCCTACTGCAAGCTAAAAGTATTCTCAGCTGGCCTTACAATTTTGCAAACTGATTTACCCCAGACTTCCAAGGGGCACATCAGAATAAAACAGCCGGGCTGTGCTGTTTGATTCTAGCCAAGAACTTTTGCCAGAACCAGACCCAGAGAGCAGTGCTGTATCCAGAACCGCAGACCAGACCACTGTGCAGTGCCAAGAACTTTTGCCAGAACCAGGGATCCAGACCCGCAGAGCCGAGAGAAACGCAGCTAATCCTGTTGACCAGATCTGTGACGAGGCCCATTCTTTCCAAAATTAGGAGTGAGTATCCAGCCAGAGCTGTGCAAAACCAATCTCTTAGTTTAAAATAATCTAATTCAAACCATTTCCACCTATTTAGAACTGCATAGAAATTGTGTGTCCATTCTGTGATTTCAAACCTGTGAAAGTGTCATTTGTCATTTGAATCTTACTTTATTTCTGAGAATCTATCTCCACTAAATCGTCTGTATCTTTTGAACCACATGTCCTAGGAGCGAGATTTAACTTTCATTTTAAAGCTAAGAACCTAAGCTTTCTAACAAGCCTTACTTCTTATAGTTTTTCCGTAATCGCGATCGACGCACTCAGAAAAAGTGCTGCAAATTGCAATTTGACTCAATTTCTCCACCTGTCAAAAATCGCTGTCTTTTGCTTGCAACTCCTGAGATTCGTTTTCAATCTGATAATCATTCCTGATTAATTGCTAGTGTTGACCCGAACTAATTCAAAGTAGCTGTCACATACCCTGAATCTCCTATAGGGAATAAAAATCATTTTTAGCATATTTTCACTTCTTTGTGAATCACATTTAAAAGTATTTTTGCCTGTGTTTTAAAATCATCCCTGTTGCTCTAAGCTTGCTAGGGGGGAACTCAATTGGCATTGCATTTGATTGTATTCCTGAAAATTGTGTGCTCTTCTTCCATCTCCTTATATTGCATGGGGGGGGGGGGTGAATTGGCAAAAGAAAAGGTGATCATATTATCTCTTGTGGAAACCATCTCAGTTATTTCTGTGCTGCATTCTTTTCCATCCTTGCATTTCCTTGAAACCATAGAAGCATTTTCAGCTACCTTATCCTCTCTATACCAACTCCTAAGTAATTAAAAAGTGTGCTAGTTTAATATTATCCATTGTTGATCACTGTCATATTCATAAGTGTGCTATCAAATATTATTTTATTTATAAAAGTGTGATATATATCTTGTTTAATTTTTCAATACATCTTTTAATTTGCAAAACAAACCTACTTCTTGGCTCAGTGAGGTCAGGGGGATTCAAAGAGAGGGGCGTTATACAAGGGTTTATCATCCAGATCTATGAACTTGTCATAAAAATATATAAATAAGGGCTTCCCTTGGGCATTCCAGACTAGGCATTGACTTAGTTGGAGTGCTGAATTGAAGTCACTTAACAACTTGAATATCTTCAGTCGGACCTTATGGAACAATGGTGTCCCCACAACATAAAAGTATCGGATATTTTCAATGCATAAAGCCCCCATAAGAATTGGACATAAGTGCCCCTAAAGGGAGGGGGGACAGAGGGGAGGATTACAGTTTGTTTATGTTGATGTTTGACATGGAAAATGAATAAAAACAAGTTTTTTTTTAAAAAGAAAATTTGGTAAAGATAGAACCCCTGAATCTGAGAAAGTAGCAAACGAGATTGAAAAGTCCAAAGAAACTTCTTGGTACAAATGTCAATGTGATAACACAGATATTATCAACTACAAAAGTCAGAAACAGTGGAAGTGTCCTCCCCCCTAAAAGATTCTGAGGATTGTCCTTTGAAAAGAGAAGACAGCAAAGAGGCTGCAGAAATGGGGGATACACTGACTCCCTACCTTATATCCAAATGCGTGTTTATTCCAACAGGTTCCCAAGCCAACTTGTGTGCACCTGACCTCAAGGAAGGAAATAACGATATGGGGGCAACCAAAGGTCTTGCACTAGAAACAAACAACATCAAAAATATTCATGCTGAGCTGTCAAATAACTCACACTTTCTTTGCAGACACAAGGTCAGGGTGATTTATCAACTCTGGTAGACACAGGGTCACAGGCTACCTTGATTCCAAAGCAAACATTTGAAATACTCTACCTGGGAAGATGGGAGAGCCATAAAATTCCTCTAAAACCTTCTAGGAGAATTCCAAAATGTTTAGGCGACCTATATTTCTGTGAATGGGATTGCGGATCTCAAAATCAAAATTGGGCGACACCGTCTGAAACATCCAGTGATCAGCAAGGCTCCACACCCAGTATAATGTGAAACACATTTTTTTTTTTGGATGCTGTACCCTCTGATTGATTGCATGAACCAGGTTCTCTGGACCCAGACAAAGCTTCCCATCAAGCTGAAGGGGAGTACCAATTAGGTCAGTTTGAATAGTAGTCGTCACATGATGATTGAATGACAACCAAATCAAACTGAATTTCATTTTCAAAATAATCAGGTTCCTGAGATCACATCATCTCAATAGGGGGCCAGAGTAGTGGGGGGATCTCATCTCAACCTCTAAGAATGAATCTTCCTCCTAACAAAAAGTGGTCTTCCTCGTTGGATGGAGACACCTTGAAGTGCTATATTCAGGGGGACCCCGAAGAAATTCCAAGTACTTTTGAGAGCAGATTTAGTGGAACTATCTTCCCTACTACCTGCCCCCTCTCCCAACAAACCCCATCGCCACGCCCCCTCCCATGCACACTACAAACCCCCAAACACATGCGCCTGCTGTTAAGGGAACGTTTAGTGCAGTGCACTGAAGTGCCCGTTTCAACTGCTACCTACACTTTTAATTTAAAACAATACCATTCCGGAATGGTTTCTCTTTAAAATAAAAGTATAGGAACAGTAAAACTTAAATTTAAAAAGTAGAGGAGCATCGCTCCCAATCCCTTCCGCCACTTTGACCACTGTTTGAGAGGAGTACCAATAAACAAATTTATAATTTGACCAATTTTCATCAATTTTCAGCTGAAAGGTGAATACACATTCTTTCCCATCCAGATAAATGTAGGGAAAGACCCTGTGCTTGCCATAGTCGGTGTAAAAAATAGAAAACGCTTCATAGACGAATAATTGTTTCGGCGACTCAAGGAAGATCAGACCACTCGCTACTTTAATTTGGCAAATATGTGGGAAGTTGGCCTGGAAACTCAAAATTTTTGACATTTTCAACCTAGCAGGTGCATGTTAAAAATATTGTTTGGCAATACAATTATTGGCCATAATTGTTGGATTGTTAAGATGTCACTTCTGAATATTTTATCTGGGTAGTGATATTTTCCATCAATTTGCAAATAATTTAGATTGGGACTGTTTGGGCAAG
Organism: Ambystoma mexicanum; assembly: GCF_040938575.1. Classification (NCBI taxonomy): domain Eukaryota; kingdom Metazoa; phylum Chordata; class Amphibia; order Caudata; family Ambystomatidae; genus Ambystoma; species Ambystoma mexicanum. The sequence continues at coordinate 972,208,823 of NC_090926.1, forward strand.
ACTGAGGGTAACCCAATGGGCTTTGTCAATGTTGAGAAAGTGTTTCGGTCAGCTCAACTGTTGCCTGTTTTTGTTGTCTAAGCAAAAGAAGAGACCATGATCCCCGGACAGATGCAACAATTCACCATACCAATCAAAATAAAAAGAGGACATATCCTGAAAAATTAGGAATCATTTAAACTTCAGTTACACCCTACAAGAACAAGGATTGTCCGCACATCCAATACCAGTGGTCAATCTAAATGACATCACCATTTGTATATTGGTGGATAACAGCGACCCTTATAGTATTACTTTGGGCACAGACAGCTCTATTGGAATCAATTCCCAATATTATTCTATTGACTTAGAACATCAAATTATAGATCATAAGATCAACGTCTGACATGGGGGACATTTCTTGGTGTATTCTTCATGCCCTTACAGGGTTGGGGGTGTTACCTGTGACATCTTGGAAGAGGAAGGAGTAATTAAAGTTCATAACAACTGTCTCAAATCCATTTAACCTCCTGTCCAGGTAGATACCATTAAAAGAGATCTCTCCACCAAACTGGAGGATACTTCTGAAATATTGACATTAGAGGTGTTTATCCAAAACCCAATGAACAATGAAGACCTTGTGCTGACCTGAAGGAGATGAATAAATGGGTACAAATGTCAAGGCTGCCTCTTACATATGTTGACCAAGGACTGGCACAGATTCAAAGATCAAAAGTGTACTCAGCCATTGACTTAAATGTTTTGGACAGTACCAGTGAATAGAAAAGATCAGTACCAGTTTGCCTTTACCTTAGATGCAGGGGTGACAACATACTTTGACCCATATATTGTCACCCTTGCTCTCTTCGGGCACATAATTTCAGGACATTAGTTCAACATTTTCCTTCACAAGCCCATGCTGATCTGAGTGAAAGAGGAAACTTGATGCGTTGATGATCAAAAGCTCAACTGTGGAAGGACATCTAGCGAGATCTGACATGTTCTTACCCAGTTTCCAAATGCTGGTGCAAAATTGTTCTTCCAGAAAGCACAAATGTGCAAAACCAGATCAAACTTTCTGGGAAATCACAGCAGAGTGTCTCAATCCTCAGATAAAGAAGGTCGAGGCCTCACTCAAATTAAAGAACTCAACAACTCTGCATGAATTGCAAAGCCTCTTTTTACTGGCTAACTATAGTCGAAAATTAATTGAGAATTATGCAGAGATCACTCGAACTTTGGTCCACTTATTGAAGGATGTGTGTAAAGTGGGAATGGAGGGAAAGCACTATCTGAGGCAGTGAAGCAATTGAAAAGAACCCTGTCAGAAGTTTGTAGTTTGGCTTACCACATCAAGAATATGGGGTTTTTCTTAGAGAATGGTTTCTCAGATACCTGTTTGACACCAGTGTTATATCAAAAGCATGACAAAGTCAACAAGGTAATCTCCTACGTGAACAAAACATTATCGGCTGTAGAAGAAAAATTCAATGATTGCAAAAAGCACTTCTGGAAATGGTGTGGTCATTGAAAAACTACTGCCAATATATCCAGCTGGTGCACATGATAGTAGAAACCTTCCACCAAACGTTACAATATCTACAAAGTGATAAAATACCAGCAGGGAATGTTTTTTATTCAAGAATCACTTCTTGGATTCTGTCAATGCAGGGATTTCCAGTGGAGGTCAGGTACGGCCAAAATAAGAAGAACCTTCTAGCTCAAGGATTGCCATACTTACACGGTTGTGCTGAAGAGTACTGTTTCAAGGACGAAAGCCCGTGCACAAGTTTTATGAAGCAAACACTTGTCAGGAGATACCCACAGTTTATGTGGAGGGATGTTCCTACCACATTACAATAGAATGGGAGAAATAGTTGATTGCTGATATTGGGAAGACCTGGGTAAAGGGTCTTCCAGTAATCACTGCTGGTTACAAAATAGGTCCGCGAAGCAGTCAGATGGCAGAGCTGATGGTAATTTATCAAGCCATCCATACAGCAGTAAACCACCAGCTCAGAGAACTGGTGTTTACCACTGATTCTGATTATGTGGAAATCGGTTTGTGGAACACATGATTAATTGGAAAAACAGAGGCATACTTTGTGTAAATAATAAACTGTTAAAACATGATAGATTGATCTAAACGGTTGACGATCTGGTGATGTATAATGTCCATCTATTGGAAAAAGATCAAAGGGCATTCCAAGATAGAGGATCTTGATAAGAATGGAAATGACTTGGCAGATCAATTGGCCAAAACAGGAGCTCTACAAAGACCTTCATAGATATGGAACACCATCTGTGAGGAATCCACATGCCAGCAGTGACCAGGTTACAATCTCACACTGACAATGCATTTACAGCTGTTTAGTGGAGTAGGGATAATCATGATGCAGACTTGATATCCGCTCAAATCGAGGATATCTTTATTGGTAAATCCTATAAATATTTAGAAGATCCAGTCAGATTTCCACTGTTAGCCTTAGACTATGAACGAAAGGAAGACTTTTGCATTTTGATGAAATTTCAGTATATATTTAAGGTTCAAGATGGGCTGTTGGTGAGGAAACCCCAGTCTGGGTATGAGCAGTGAGTGTTACCGACCTCATTCTGTAGTCAGATGCTGACTCATGCCCATGACACACTGTAAGGATATTTGGCATGTTACAGCACAGAGTACAGCACTACTGCACAGGTAGCAAACAGCACAGAGTACAGCACTACTGCACAAGTAGCACATTTTTTTTTTGCAGCACCACCACAAGGGTGCGGTGCATTGCTATATGGGTCACCAGATTAACAAGGAAAGACAGGCTATTCAGTCAAAAACGATTTTAAATATAAAATGAAAATCCAGTTCCTCATTGTAAAAGCACACATTTTTACATTAAAAATGCATACTCTGCCTATATTGCTAGAGACACATTTGAAAATGAACAGCTAACCTATTAACCATTAACCTGACTAATAAAACCTTATTTAACATAACCCACTAATAAAATGTGTTCTCCACTGCAGAATTAGGCATACTCTGAAAGCCATTTAAATGTGTGTGCAGATTTTTTTTTCTTCTCTTCTTTGTCTGCTTCTCCGTGTTTTTGTGCACAGTAACTGCAGGAAGAAGGAAGTCAGATTTGCAACAATTGCAAATGTATAAGCGAAGCTATTGTTGAGAGTAGGAGGATGAGAGATGATGGATTTCATTGGGACACGTCATACAGAGGGCTGAGATGAAAGTTTTAGTGGGCAGTATCGGGGAAAAAGACAGGCAGACATTTTTCTGCACTACTGGGGAGAAGACCTGGCTGTGGGACTCCTGACTGAATGCAGATTCCTGCGTCCTGCTGCAGTCGAGATTGGGGAGAGCTGAAAGAAGGACCTTTCCACTGGCTGAGGCATTCCTATCTGCAAAAGCTGAGAATTCCAGGCAATGACCCCGGTTTGAGAAGGCAAGCGTTCTTTTTTGCTGGAGTTAATCCAAGGGAGCCACATTCACAAAGAGAACAGCCAAAGAGAACAACTAAAAAGATAAGGTAATGAGAAGTGTGGGAGCTGAGTGTGTACGGTAATATGCAGTCAGTGTAGGATTCCTGTGCATGCCTTAATCAAATGCTAATGTTGCAATTTGAGTTCTGTTCTCCGCCACTCTCTTTGCAGTGTGTCATAGACAATGCTTTTACTGTACCATTTTATTTATTTATGTAAAGTGTGAGATCGTGTTTAAATGCAACTTTTATAATACAGAAAAATATTTGAAAACAGACGGGTGGTGTATTTACTATTTACCATTACAATGCCGATGATGTGGGGAGATTTTTAAACAGTGCAATGGTCATTTTAAGACAGATGTGTGCATGTCAGAATCAGTATGAACAGTTGTGAGTGACCGTAGCATAGCTTGTTGGAGGTACATGAGCCAACGGGAAGAGAGACTCTCTGAATATAGCTCCCTACCGTATATAAAGTAGTGGAAATTACCACAAGACTACCATATATAGCTCTCTGTCGTAAATAAGTCAGTGAGTTCGCCCATGGTGGCACACCATCACTATTACTGAAAAATGTGGTATTCCTAAAATGTAGGTCTGAGGTCTCTCAAGTGATCACACGAAAAATCTAAGCAAAGATAAGGGATTTTGGACATTGGGGCCACAAATAAAACAAGGGAATTATGCTCACCAAAATACCACCAACCGCGCCTACCACCCACGCATACCAAATATGCATGCCTGGGTGCTGAAATAATGCATGTTCACTGTATTATTGTCGTACATGGCCAAATCTGAATACAAGGAGTGATTGTTGCTAAGTTATATTTCGGCGGTAAGAAAATACCGTCAGGCCCCAAATCTCCACAAAATACCCTACATATTTATGGTGCGTTGCAGGCCGGGAAAGTGATCATAGAGTACCTACTGGGCGTGGCAAGTGTGTCTCACACTGCCATTTGCACATTAAAGGGAACCCATTTTATAATAGCAGTGTGCCACTAAAAACGAATTTCAGAATGTCACAAAGGGAAACCACATTCTCAGATCTAGTGCAATATTTAGAGGCAAAGTTATTTGCACATGGGAATTGGTCTTCGAATAGCACGTTAGAATGGAGTAACCGCATTCAGGGTGAGGTGCAGAAAGAAAAACTAGACAATATTTTTGCAGAAGGCAGCATAATTCAGGTCTGCCTTACAAGATTATTGAATGCAGCCGATAAAAGTGCAGAGAAAGACTGTTTAATACGGCTATGCGGCAAAATATGGTTTATTTTAAACAAGTCCCTGCGAATGCAAGAGAATGATACTCAGCTAATTAACAGGTTAAAGACTGAATTAGAGGGGGCAAGTAAAAATCAGGAAATGTTGAGAGCAGAATTGGATGTATGCCAAAAAGACATGCAATTAAAATGCAGAGACTTTGATACTCAGTTATCCAAAAGCAAGAAACAATTTGAAGATAGTGAGCAAGAATTGGCACACTTAAAAGCCTTAGTGGATCACATTAGGCAGGATAAAGATGAGGTTGTTTCAGAAATGCAGATTTTACAAAAAGAACATTGCGAAAAAGAAGGTGATCTCCAGAGTGCAGAACAAGAAATGATTAAAATGATTCAAGAAAGAGACAAGAGAAATAAAGAGTTCAATGAATGCCAAATGCAAATGTGCGAAATGCAGGAGGTGATTAATAAAATGAGTGATGAAAATAATTATTTGCATGATGAAGCCAACAGACTCCTTAAAAAGTGTAAGGACTTAGAACAGCAAATGTGCATTCCCAGGTCCCAGGAGAGGCGGCAGGGTACCACATTCAATGGAGTGGAGGTGAATTCTAGCTCTGCCCAAAGAGCTAGTGCCCCAGTGACTGGGCCGGTGACTGAACTTGGTTGCAGCGCCCTTGGGGGATTTGATACTCCCATTGGGGGCAGTCACCAATCTCATACACCTGAAAACAGGATTGACTCACAAAATAGTGCAATTCCATGTATTGCAACAAGTAGCCCCATAAAAATAATGAAATCCATTAAAGCCCTGATCAAACCATTTAAAAAGGGAGGTGAATGCTGCATTGAGGATCACTTAGAAGCGGTGCATGACATTTTTAAAGCACTCCAGATACCTAAGGAACAGTACAGACAATATTTTCATTTAACTTTAGATGCCCCGACGGCCAGCATCATAAGGGGATTAAATGAACAGCAGAATATGACATGGCTGGAGTTTGAAAAAGAAATTAGGCGTCATTTTTCTCCTTTTCAGTCATTGCAGGAGGCAAAGAAAGTCGCGTACACAATTACTGCTGGACCTAATACATCCCCTCGCCAATTTTTACAAGACTTAAAAAGAGCATTCTCTCGCTTTGATGTATCTTTTGACTCAAATTCCAATGAGTTTAAAACCGCATACTTCTATGGGCTACAGAAAGACATCATATCCCAATTGGTCCGTGAATTTGACCGTGACAAGTCCCTTGAATGGATTGTACATCAAAGCACAAAGCTATATGAGGTACTCTATTGTCAGGGTAGAGAAAGTGATAAAATGAAAGATACCAGGCCTAAATCTAAAGAACCCTCAGCCACAGTAATGGAAATCAGGTCAGCCAAAATGTCCCTTGAGTCTGCTCAAAGCCAAGGTAAAAATAATGTGACACCTGAACAAAGGGGTAATCAACAAAGATCGCCATTTCCTGTACCAATGTTCCAAACACATGATCCTAGTAATAGAGAGAGCTACATCAGTCCTAGATATTTAGGGGATAGACCCCGGGTAGGATATCGGCCTGATATGGCAGGTCTGAACAATAACCAGAGACAAAATCAAGATCAAAGAAATGATGGTCCCTACCAGTCATTGGGGACACAGAGCAGATTTGATCCCAGCACCATGATATATGGTAATCAGGATAGGCCCCGATATGTGGATCGATTTACTGATAATGGAAATCAACATAGGGGCCAGTACCCACAATCTGAGAGACAGGACATGAGGCAAAACGTGAACTACAGTCCACGCCAGTACAATGATTCCCCACCAGGGGACTATAATCAAAGGATGGGTGCAACCCGCTCCCCTCCACAAATGAATCAAGAGTTCAGAAACCATCCCAACCGGCATCAATCACCTGAGAGGTATCAGAATAGATCCAATCAGGGGGAAAACAACCAATATCGACCTAGGCCACAGAAAGAGGATCCTAGAGAGATGGAAAGGTTCCAGTGCCTTGAGGCCCAAGTGAAAATGTTAGCTGAGCAAATAGGAAAGCTCTATACAGCGCAAAAACAACCTTCCAAAGAGGGGGCTGATGGCCATAGCAATGACCGGGGGGCTTCCGAAAAGTGACTAAGTACTCATGATAACTGCAGTGCCAAAATGACAGATTGCTCTGATATAATTTTGCATAACGACTCTGAGATGCCTAATGGATTAAAAATGAAAGTACCAGTAAATGAAATTGTGATAGAAAGTGCAAATACTTCTAAAAAAGAGGTACGGTTTAACTTAGAGCTAAATAAAACAGTAAAGATTTGCACAAATGAAAAAGAAACATTAGGAATTCCAAAAGAACAAAGGAACAGATTTAAGAAAAATGACTCATGCATGGGGAATACCAGTGAACAGGGAGTAAGTGGGGATGCCATAGCTCCTTCCCTGGGCAAGTAAAACAATGACCAAACACAGACAGAAAAAGGAAATACTCACAAGGAGGGTACAAGTCAATCACCTGAAGAATTCTTTGAGCCACATATTTTTGAAGAGGCTGAAAGGGCTGGTATTACACTAAATGATCACAAATGCACAGAATTAAAAAATGACAAATTGCTGAATGATGTTGTTACACATGTTCAGTTGGAAGGTTGTAATGTGGTCTCTGATGTTACCCAGACGGATGGGCGAACAGTGGCCACACTCCAAAAAACCTCTGAACATGGAGAAATGAATAAAATATCTCGCACAGAAATGGGTAAAAAGGAGGGAAAAATGTCTTTTCATTTACCAATGTGCTTAGCCAAAAGTGAAAAAGATCTGAGAAAGGTGAGCCCTGAAATCAGTAAGAATTCACATTTCTTATGTGTATTAGAGGAAGTTGAGGACAGATATTATGCACCCATCACTGTAGAAGAAAAATGCCACACCTTCGCTATGATTGACACTGGCGCACAGGCCACAATTATGTCCAAGGAGCTGGTAAAGAGTATCAATGAAGGGAGGCCTCCACAGAGTCATATCACAGTGAAGGCAAATCAAGGCCCAGTGCATAACTTTAATGGGGAGGAGGTGCCCATCATAGGTGTAACTGAGGTTGACATAAAAATAGGAAAGCACAGAATGAAACAAGAGGTATTGATCACATCTATTTGTGAAATTCCATTTCTGATGGGGACAGATTGCCTGAAAAGATTGTCTCCTCTCATAGATGGGGTGAATGGAGTGCTGTGGTCCTTAACCAAAAAACCATTGAGGCCTAAGAAACTAAAATCACAAAACAGCAATATAAATGAATGTCACACCGTTGCCAAAACAAATGATGCTGTGGAGGTATATCTCCAGAATAGCTGCATACCTAGTGTCACTGTTATATTAATGTGTCAAGACAAAATGCAGAGCGACAATGAAAAACTACCTGTACAAATATACTTGGACCCAAGGAAAGATTGGCAGACTGCCATAGATGAGCACACATTACGTTTCTATTTAAAAGAGAAAACATGCAAACAGAATATTGCTCCTAAAACAGATTCAGAAAAACACATTACCACTCTGGCAGAAATACACATGGAAGATGAGCAACCATGGGTTCATGTTGGTATAAATGATTATCTTAAAACAATAAAAGCCACTTTAGCACTTGAACATGAAAGGAGTTTCATTAATGAGAAATTGTTGCAAAAAATAATGGAGAGGGAAGAAATCCCGAAATTTAGGATTAAAAACCAATATGTTTCTGGGTTGGACAGTCCAGACTTTGAAAACCGAATTGCAGGCAGTTGCATGCTTAAAATTAGCATTGGGCAGAAAACAATTTACCATAATGTATGGATAGTGAGTGGAGCACAAAATGAATTTTACATGGGCAATGACATCATGCACAGAATGTGTATGGTGTTAGATTTCCTTAATCAAAAAATATGGTCACGCCTAGGTGGTCCGGCACCTGAATTTGAAGACAAAAGAAGGGCTTATCATTGTGCACAACTGGTTCCTTATGCAGTCGAATTACAAATGAGGAAAAATACTATTATTCCTGCATTTACAAAACAGTTTGCAATAACACTGAAATGCAAAAATGGGCAGCAGATGAAAGGCTCTGATGCATTTGTATGCCTGAATGAATCCATAAAACAGCAAGGCCTGGATTATGAATACATTCCATTGGTAGACATTGGTGAGGGATCTGTAAAAATCATGGTAAATAATAAAGGTTGTCAGGATATTCATTTAGAGGAAAACTCCCCATTAGGAATGGCCATACAAAAATCACATTATACGGCAGATTTAAATAACATGGTGATTGGGAATATTCCTGAAAAATATGTAGATGCTTAGGGCGAGTTGCCAGAACACCTGGACTCTCAGCCCAATGGAATATTTAAAATTCATTCTGTGTATCCTTATGATTCAAATGAGACAGTGTGCTGCCATCAAGAGGATTGCATAATATTTAATTTAAATGAAAATGAAACAGGAAATCAGCCCATTGAAGTGGAAGCTGATATGCCAGAATATTTAAAAGTGGCAGCTCTACAAAAAGACACAGCCACACAGTTAGAGGAAAGCGCTGAGATTCCTTTACCAGAAGAGTTTCCAGAATTTTCCAGAATGGTAGAAGAGCAGATCTCATTAGCGGATGCTTGTGACAGCGATAAGGATAGAGACGACCTGAGGGAAATATTTATGGAGTTTAAGGATGTATTTGCAAAAGATGCTTATGATTGTGGTTTAACTGATTTACATGTGGCCACACTACCAGAAGGTTGTAGCAGGAATCCAGTGTTTGTACGCCAGTATAGACTACCGCTGGCATGTTTAGAATCATTGGCAGAGATTATTAAAAATGTGGAATCACGGGGAATAATCAGGCCCATTCATAGCACATCCAATACGCCTATTTTAGGTGTGTTAAAGCCAAATGGTCAATGGCGGCTGTGTGCAGACTTAAGAGAGTTAAATAAAAGAGTACCAGTATCTAGATGGCCACTACCATTCATTGATCAGGGCCTAGCTCAGATACATGGTTCAAATGTATTTACCACGTTAGATCTCACATCTGGATATTGGTGTGTGCCATTGGCAGAGGAGATACAACACTTATTTTCCTTTACATTTGACAGGACTCAATATGCCTGGCTTAGAGCTCCGTTCGGGTACATCAATAGTGGGAGTGAATTTGGCATATTTTTGAGAAAGGCCATGCCGGATGCAGCGGAAAGAGGAACAATAGTTTATGTGGATGATGTACTGATAAAAAATGAAAGCCTGAAAAGCCATTTTGATGAAATAAGACATGTACTTGGCCAATTGCAGAAAGCAGGCGCCAAAGTATCTTTGCAAAAAGCACAATGGTGCAAGAAAAAAGTGAACTTTCTAGGGCATGAAGTGACTGAACGTGGGCTAAATCCACAAAGGAAGAAAATAGAGGCCATACAAAGATTAAAAGATCCTAAAGATGTGAAAGGAGTAAAAAGTTTATTAGGGATGACAGGCTATAACAGAAAGTTCATTGAGAATTATGCAGAAATCACTCAACCATTGACTAAACTGCTTAAACTAAATACTCCCTGGAGATGGGAAAGAGAGCAGTCTGATGCAGTGGCTAGATTGAAGGAATGTCTTGTAAAGGCACCATGTTTAGCATACCCCATAAAGGACAGGGATTTCTTTATAGAAATAGGTTTTTCTGAACATTGTATGTCAGCAGTATTATCACAAAAACACGATTTGAATCACAAAACCATTGCATATGCAAGTAAGGCATTTTCCCAAGTTGAAATGAAATTTAATGAATGTGAAAAGGCCCTATTAACCACTGTGTGGGCGCTACAACATTTCCGCCCCATTGTTCAGGGAGAAAAGGTGATTATTGAAACAAATCATCAACCTTTGCAATTTTTAGAGAGTAAAAGAATTAGATCAGGCAATCTAGCGCAATCCAGAATCACTTCATGGACGCTGGCATTACAAGGTTTTCCCGTAGAAGTGAGATATGGACAAAATAAAAAGAGCCCAATTGCTCAAGGGTTAGCTGACTTACATGACTGTGCAGCTGAACAAATACCAAATGAAATGGAAGTGGAAACTAGTTTGCAGGAATTTGAACAATCATCACACAAAGCTTTTGATGAAAAAACATGCAAGGATTTGCCAACTGTATATGTGGATGGTTGTGCTTTTCACATTGAAAATGACAGTAATAAACAGTTAGTGGCAGGAATAGGAAATGTCTGGTTGAAATGTGAAGGCGTCCCCAGTATAGGGATGAGGATTGGAGATAGGAGCAGTCAGGTGGCGGAATTGGCAGCCATTTATAAAGCAATTGCTACTGCAGTTGATAAAAAGTTCAGTGAAATTGTCCTGGTGACTGATTCTGACTATGCACGGAATAGCTTTGTGGAGTATTTGCCTGGTTGGAAAGCAAGAGGCATGGTTACATACAACAAAAAGCCACTTAAACATGGAAAAATGATACAAGCCATAGACAAATTGGTGTCAGAAAATAATTTAACAATATACTGGAGAAAAATTCGTGGGCATTTAAAAACACCAGGAGAGGATAAGGAGGGAAATGATAAGGCAGACCATCTGGCTAAGATTGGGGCTGTGATGGGAGAATTGCTACATATTGATTATTTAATGGGTGAAATACAAATTGATGCAGTGACACGTTCTAAAGCACCAAAGGAGGTAGATCAACCGGTGGTGCAGTGGAGTCATGACACGCCAGACCAAGATTTGATTGAGGCACAAAAGAATGATCAAATTTTGGGAATCTATTATAATCATTTGATAGATCCTGAACAAAATCCTTTAACAGAAAATGATTGTATGGGAAAAGAAGAGTTGAGGGTGTTATTAAAGAACAAAACACGAATCAGATTACAAGATGGACTCATGATTAGAGAATCCATAACAGGGCAAATACAGTGGGTAGTACCCCTTTCATTCAGAGGACTGATGCTACACCATGCACATGATGCCATAACTGCAGGCCATAGAGGTTCACAAAAAACATTAGAAATACTAAAAGATTATGCTTACTGGCCACATATGTCCCAAGATGTGGAATTATATACTAGAGGATGTCTAATATGCGCCCAATTTAAACCTGCTTCACCAATGCATAGAGCACCATTGATGAAAAGAGGCCTAACTCTCCCATGGTCAGATTTGCAAATAGACTATGTAGGTCCTTTAAAAAGGTCGAGCAGGGGACACCGTTATATTTTGAGTGTGGTATGTTTGATGTCGAAGTGGATTGAGTGCATTCCTGCACCAGATTGTAGTGCGCAAACAGCAGCCACATTGCTGGTGAACCATGTGTTCTCAAGGTTTGGGTTGCCACAAAGAATTGAGTCAGACAGAGGAAGTCATTTCACAAGTGCTCTAATGAGTAAGGTATGGCAAATACTAGGTGTGAAAAGGAAACTACATATCGCATATCGGGCGGCGTCTTCAGGTACAGTTGAAAGAAGCAATAGGTCTGTTGTGGATATTTTAAAGAAATTTGTGGCAGAAGCAGGTTCCAGCTGGGATTTGCGTTTACCATTGGTTTTGATGGCAATCAGGTCGACTCCTGCCAAAGCAACAGGTGTTAGCCCCCATGAGGTCTTAACAGGTAGGAAAATGGTGTTACCACAACACCTACTATACAGAACACATGAGCAAGCCCTTGTGACTGCATCCACAGTTCATGAATATATTGATGAACTGAGGAGACATTTGCAACATGCATTTGCTTTTGTGCAGAGAAATCTGGAAAGAGCTGCTGACAGTGCAAAGTCATATTATGATAAAAAGACATCAGCAAAGGAATACAGTTTAGGGGATCAGGTGTACAAGTTTCATTTTGGAAAAAGTAAACAGAAAAATTCTAAATTTCTAGCAGCCTGGCAGGGGCCATTTCGGATTATAGATAAGGTCTCTCCTGTAGTGTATAAAATTTTGAAAAATGAAGGTGAAACAGCAATAGAGCAGTTTGTCCATGTAAATCAAATCAAACCATGCCATCCCAGACATGAGATCAGGCGGCTTGAGCATGTAGAAACAGATAAAATCCCTTGAACACAAAAAGAGAAAATAAATGGGTACAATCAGGAGGCAGTGACAAAGAAGTTAAAAAGTTGATTGTTATGATGGCACATAAACACTGTAGTATATGTAAAATATAATATAAAATAAATATAAATAAATAAATAAATAAATAAATGCACATATAATGGAAGCTCATGGTTGGTGTGCAGAGAGAAAGTGTGTTAAATATTGAATATCTGCTTGTTTTCTTTTAACTTGTATTTAATTTCAGAAAAAAAAAAAAATGAAATATTTTTACCAAGCATGTTTTATTTTTGGCAAAAGGATGAAGTTAGTATTGTGCTATATACTTAATCTGTTTATTTTCTATATTGATTTAGACAATTAACATTATTTGGTCGGAGGTTCCGGGATCAGAGGCCACGGGAGACGATGGAGTCCTGGAGTCCCCTGGATGAAGACCAAAAGATGCCTGCCTCCAGGTGGAGGTGAAGACAAAATAACCAGAAATCCAAAAGAGATGACTGCTGTGGATTCAAGATTGCCAAGATGAAAGAATACTCGAATGAACCGAATAACATCGCTGGTCGGGACATACCAAAAGAGACAAAACAGAAGTTCCGGCATATGAAGTTCCACGTATTTATTATTTTAATTATTTATTTTAATTTGTTATATTAATTATTTGTTTTAGTTAGTTGTTTTATTTCGTTGTTTTTAATTGACTTGGAAAATTTAAACTTAAAGTAATGCCACTTCCACTGAGAAGGCAAATGTGGAACATTTTATGAACTGATGGACTCAGATGAAATGTTGATTGCAAATTTTTCATTGATGCACATGAATATTCATTTTGTTGGATTGCTATATTGTAAAAAAAAAAAAAGAGAGAACAAGTTGTTTTTTAGGAATTGGCTTGGATTGTAGCCAAGTTCTAAAAACAAAAGGAGGGTATATGTAAGGATATTTGGCATGTTACAGCACAGAGTACAGCACTACTGCACAGGTAGCAAACAGCACAGAGTACAGCACTACTGCACAAGTAGCACATTTTTTTTTTGCAGCACCACCACAAGGGTGCGGTGCATTGCTATATGGGTCACCAGATTAACAAGGAAAGACAGGCTATTCAGTCAAAAACGATTTTAAATATAAAATGCAAATCCAGTTCCTCATTGTAAAAGCACACATTTTTACATTAAAAATGCATACTCTGCCTATATTGCTAGAGACACATTTGAAAATTAACAGCTAACCTATTAACCATTAACCTGACTAATAAAACCTTATTTAACATAACCCACTAATAAAATGTGTTCTCCACTGCAGAATTAGGCATACTCTGAAAGCCATTTAAATGTGTGTGCAGATTTTTTTTTCTTCTCTTCTTTGTCTGCTTCTCCGTGTTTTTGTGCACAGTAACTGCAGGAAGAAGGAAGTCAGATTTGCAACAATTGCAAATGTATAAGCGAAGCTATTGTTGAGAGTAGGAGGATGAGAGATGATGGATTTCATTGGGACACGTCATACAGAGGGCTGAGATGAAAGTTTTAGTGGGCAGTATCGGGGAAAAAGACAGGCAGACATTTTTCTGCACTACTGGGGAGAAGACCTGGCTGTGGGACTCCTGACTGAATGCAGATTCCTGCGTCCTGCTGCAGTCGATATTGGGGAGAGCTGAAAGAAGGACCTTTCCACTGGCTGAGGCATTCCTATCTGCAAAAGCTGAGAATTCCAGGCAATGACCCCGGTTTGAGAAGGCAAGCGTTCTTTTTTGCTGGAGTTAATCCAAGGGAGCCACATTCACAAAGAGAACAGCCAAAGAGAACAACTAAAAAGATAAGGTAATGAGAAGTGTGGGAGCTGAGTGTGTACGGTAATATGCAGTCAGTGTAGGATTCCTGTGCATGCCTTAATCAAATGCTAATGTTGCAATTTGAGTTCTGTTCTCCGCCACTCTCTTTGCAGTGTGTCATAGACAATGCTTTTACTGTACCATTTTATTTATTTCTGTAAAGAGTGAGATCGTGTTTAAATGCAACTTTTATAATACAGAAAAATATTTGAAAACAGACGGGTGGTGTATTTACTATTTACCATTACAATGCTGATGATGTGGGGAGATTTTTAAACAGTGCAATGGTCATTTTAAGACAGATGTGTGCATGTCAGAATCAGTATGAACAGTTGTGAGTGACCGTAGCATAGCTTGTTGGAGGTACATGAGCCAACGGGAAGAGAGACTCTCTGAACATAGCTCCCTACCGTATATAAGGTAGTGGAAATTACCACAAGACTACCATATATAGCTCTCTGTCGTAAATAAGTCAGTGAGTTCGCCCATGGTGGCACACCATCACTATTACTGAAAAATGTGGTATTCCTAAAATGTAGGTCTGAGGTCTCTCTAGTGATCACACGAAAAATCTAAGCAAAGATAAGGGATTTTGGACATTGGGGCCACAAATAAAACAAGGGAATTATGCTCACCAAAATACCACCAACCGCGCCTACCACCCACGCATACCAAATATGCATGCCTGGGTGCTGAAATAATGCATGTTCACTGTATTATTGTCGTACATGGCCAAATCTGAATACAAGGAGTGATTGTTGCTAAGTTATATTTCGGCGGTAAGAAAATACCGTCAGGCCCCAAATCTCCACAAAATACCCTACAACACCCACTGCTGGACATAGAGGATTTTAAATGACTCTTGAGATACTGTAAGAAGTCACTTACTGGCCACACATGGTCCATGATCTCAATATCTATTTAAAGAGATGTCTTGTTTGTGCTAAGTTCCAAACGAGATCCCCCACACATTGAGCATCTTTACAGAAAAGAGGAATGATGTTACCATGGTCTTATTTGCAGGAAGACCTCATTGGTTCAGTAACTCAGTCTTCCAGAGGACATAAATACATATTGAAGGTGACATGCCTCTTCAGAAAGTGGATTGAGTGCCATCCTGCTTCAAACTGCAAGGCAGAGACAGCCGCCACTTAGAAGATCAATCACATCTTCTCTCATTTCGGTGTTCTTCAAAGCATTGAGTATGACAGAGGTAGTTATTGTACCAGTGAAGTGATGACTACGATGTGGGTAATTCTAGGAGTACAAAGAAAACTCCACATTGCCTATTGCCAAACATCAAGTGGTGGTATGAAGAGATATAACAAAACAATTGAGAAACTTGAAGAAATATGTGGTCAATTCTGGACCAAGTTGGGACATCCGATTGCCACATGTGTCAGATAATTTTCAGAGAAATCAAGCCAAGGAGAAGGTGATTTTGAGATCATAAAAAAGATCTCTGCTGTCATCTATAAGATTCAAATTCCGAAATGGGATATGGTTGATGTAAAATGGGTCCATATTAATCCATTGGAAAGATGTGACCCTCGATCCCCTTTGGGAATGGTTGAATAATTAAACCTGAATAACAAGAAAAAGAAAGTAATAAACAGGAAAATTTACAAGTAAGTAATGAAATTAGTGCCAGAAAATGAATGAGAAAATTAATGAGAAAGTAGCATATAAACATTTTATGATAGAACGTATTGTTTTCATAAACTTGTATTTCTCTATGTGTTTCTAAAAGGGAAGCAATCTTGTGGGAGTGATCCTATAAAGGGAAATAGAGTAAATCCAGACCCCTATTATGTGTTAATACTCAGGGATGTTGGAAATAGATACTTTTATTGTGTTTCCTGTGAAGTTAGGAAACATTTCAGAAGTGTATGTGCTTCTGGAAAATAAATATTGATAGATTTTGTTCCATGGTGTGTATACAGTGAGATTCAATTGACTCTTGTCTCTGACAATGACGTCTAGCACAGAAGAACTACTAACAGTTGTTGAAAAAGTCATCTTACTGTGTGCAAACTTAGAAAAAGAAGATAATTTAAGTAGTTTCTTGGTATACCATCAAGCACAATATTAATGTTATTGCAGGATTGCTCAAGACAAAAAAAAGGTGATTATTCGCTGTACATTGCTGTCCGCTGTTCAAGTTGCTCATTGAAAGCAGGGGTGGTTTGGGAATCAAAAGAGGCCCTGGAAATCATTTTCAACTGGCCCCATATTACCCATTTTTGGCGAGACAACCCTTTTCCTGTGGGAACATTTGGGAATACCACACAAAACAGGCTCAGGCTGCAGAGGCCTGCCGGGAAATCTCCACAGTTCTGTATAGGCCAGCCAACCCCTGATTTGAAGGCGCGAAAGGTACATTTCATTTGGTAATTGAATAGAAACATCACTTAAGGGAATGCCGCCAACATAATGTTGAACATACTTTCCTTTCTATAAGCCACCTGCAAACATGAATGTCTAGTATTTTGTTTCTATCGAGTTTGAGATGCTGTTGAATTTCTGACCAGCTTATTGAGTAAGGGGTGTAGTATTTGGAATAAAGCGGAAGTAGCGAAAATGAGATAGGCAAGTATTGTTTAACTAATTTGTTTTCACAAATGAATGATTCCACCTGAACTCTCATGCGTTCAACCAAGGATACATGCATGCTCAGTGTGAATTACGTGCATAGACACTTATGGCGAAGTCTGTGTTACACAACTCTCTATTTCCATAACTGTGGCACTATAAACTCAAGTGTCCCGGTTTTGATTATTTCTTATTCTTGGTCTTTCATGAATAAACAATTTGTTTAGCTGTAATCTGATTAATTTATTTATATTTGGATACTAAATATACTTTCTGTATAACCCTGTGTGTTTCTTTTCTTGATAGGGGAGGGAAGCTAAATAAGAAATCAATGGTATTAAATTGGGGGTCTGAGATTCAAAAAATACTTGATTAAATAAAGGAAAGGTGTGCACACCTGGTCTGGGGTCGGGGGAAGATCCCCTGAATTCGACATTATTCGATTAAAACATCCTACAATATCAATATATTTTGTTAAGTTATAAAGTTTTAATTCTGTGCCAAGGCATGACCATGTTATTCTCAGCGAGCCTAGACGTATCCAGAAAGTGGCATATTGTGTTTCTGCCAGGGGTTTCCAAATCATATTCTGAGAGGAAATGGAAAAATAGGATGGATTGGCATTTGGAAAAAAGGGGATAGCAAATGAAGGATAAATAAGCAGCATGAACTACGATTCTACATTGATGGCTGCAGTTTTCTGAAAACACCTTCTCAGATCTTAGAGTGCCACCTGACCAAAGGTTACAAAATGGGAATCAAGTCTATATTGAATAATGCTGTGTTAAGCCTTTTACTGCTTGCACTTCAACGTTTTCTTTTGGGCATTAGCATGTAAATGTACATCCTTGGGACAGTGAAAGCGATAATTATACCTTCAATTTACGAACATCGGATACAGCTTTACCTAACATACCCTGTCAAGTGATAGGTGCAGAATATTTTATTTGGAATGTTGTTAAAGTTAACACGCTAGACCGTTGCAGGTACATCTTCCTGATACCTATTCTAATTTATGGACCGCAAAACTTTGTTTGACGCTGAGTTAGTAATTGGCTCTTCTAGTTTTGTGGGGTGTGCCCGCCGCTCCCCTGGCACAGTACATCATGTCATACCAGCTATTGTTCCCAGACTAGTCAAAGGGCTTAGCCTGGCCTCACACCATTCCACTCAAGTGGTCCTTAAATGTTGTGGTTACAAATTGCAAAGTGCCCCCACTCCCCACTTTCCTGTGACAACCACTACAGTCACATCAATATCCTTTTACAATAATCTCACAAACCTGGCTATTCATATTTGAAATTGATAAAAGTCCCTGACTCAACCAGCACATTCCCAAACGTGTATTTCTCTGTCTTTTGGGCTGTGGTTTTTCTTATGCTTTTTTATTAAACCTGTCGACATCGATCCATATCTGCCCCAGGCCTCATGTATGTATCAAAATGTCTGACCATTCCCTGCAGCTGGAGCTTGAGCAGGCTCGGACTCGAGCCGGCATTTCCCGTGCAACAGCAGCAGCTTTAAAACACATGTTTTGGACACTGTATGTGAAAAGTTTTCCAAACATATACTTGTTTAATCTGTGCAGGAATTCAAGTTCTGCCCCCCTGCATTTATATGCTAGAGGAAATCTCCCTATGGACTGGTTCGGTTATGACGTAGGAAATGAGGTAGGAATCTCTACTCTGCTGGTGATGATCAACGTGCCTGAAACATCCATGCGCAGTGCTTAGCACCTGTCCCCACGAGTGTTCAGTTGGTATAATGAAAAACTCTGGGAGCTGTCCTGCAAGCTTGTCATGTTCAAAAGCGGTAGTGAAGAAAATGCCCACTCAACCGGTTATTCCGACAAACGTGGTGCTAAACCTGTCTTAACCCCGATGCTGGAAATGTAAATTATATAGGAGGCCGATTCACGGAACTGTGCAACATTTATTTTTCCAGTGTATAGTCCGTGCAAAGTCAGTGCATAGACATTTTTGCAGCACAAAATGACGTTGCACGGACTTTGCACTGCAAAAATACACTTTGCACAGTTCATGAATCAGGGTTTGTGTCAGCAGTGCAAAGTCACTTTTTAGCAGTGCAAAGTCACTTTGAACTGTGCAAAAAATTCCATGAATCGGGTCCATAATCTGGCAAGCAGTGGCGCAACAGGACCGTAACTTGAAGGGGTGAGTTAACAAGTCAAATGGTAGCAGAAGGGCTACTTTCAGAGACTTTGGGCCTCATTACAAGTGTGCGGTGCGGTAACAACGGTACCGTTAAGCCTTAAGCGTCTTCTGTCCAGCTCCCAAGGCCTGAACTGGCGGGCGGGACGGCACCCGTTCACAGACTTTCACAGAAGCACCGGCACCGTTATTAACAGTGCCTGTGCTTCTGTCCTCCCCATTCCCAAATGGGAATTTACATTTTTCCGGTGCCTGACTTCCTGGAATGCTGGGGTTGTAATCCCCCGGTTAATCGGGGAAGCCAGGTGGCGGAAAAATTCACGAGTCATGCGATTTTACCAGTACGGCTAACACCATACTCGTAAGAAGGCCCTATACATATATCCCCAGACAGCCGCTGTTAGTAGCCTATTGACTACTTATATACCCTTGAGTATACAGTACTCTGGCGATAGACCTTTCCATCAAGTTTCTCAATCTGAAGATAGGCACTGTTTGACACAGTGACTTTCCTGATAGCTGATATACTGATCTATAGTAAACAATATGTACATATATTTGTATATATATATATATATATATATATATATATATATATATATATATATATATATATATATATATATATACAAATACATATATTTGTGTATATTATATATATATATATATATATATTATACTAGGAGGAATACCGTCTTGTGAATTCATGCTGAGATTCTTTGTGAACACTCCAGTTTCATGGATCCTTGACCAATTACTAAGGTGATATCCTATTGCGCTATTAAGTACCATGCTAATTACAATGTCACTAAGCATGCATTTAGAGATCTGTAGACTAAAAAGCATTTCCTGTACTTACCTTCTATAGACATATAAAGCATGAAATATGAAGAGAATCTGTACCAAACCTGAAATGCACTGCTCCTGACGAAGGGATCTATATCCTGAAAATCATAGAGCTCTCTATTTTTCTATTTATTGTATTGCTCAAGATTATTATTCTTTGTATTTTATATTAACCCCTAACACTTGTCAGAACTAAATTAAGAAAACTAGTTGTGAATTCACCGTAACTAGTAACAAACGTTTTACTAAGTATATCTCAGTTATTTTGGTGTGCAGGGGACGGCATTGTCCACTAAGAAGTAGTTTACTTTGCTCTTGTGTCTTTGTTAGATGTTAGTGGAATTCAGAAGAAGGTCCCAGGACACTAAATACTGTTGCCCCTGAATGTGTGTCGTGGCATAGAGTCGCTTGACATTCATCCACTACCCTAACAACACATCCCGAAGCATAAACCCAGCTTAAAAAACAACATAGATTACACAATGGTACTTATACAAACTGAAGACAAATGTCTACACTAAATGCTCTTATACACCACACTAACTCACCAAACATATACCAACACAACCTGCTACACTCCTTAAACACCACTCTGGCAGATACCACAGTCAACCACCCAAACAATGTATGTTAGCAACCTGGAGCACAAATTGATACTTATCGAGACAAGTCACAAAGTAGCTTAAATGAACACACTACAGACAGCCTTATCTTTTCAGTTCTGCACACTTCAACATTGCTACAAAGCATCTTAGCCCTGCCGTGTGTTAGTTCCATAGCCCACCACTTACAGATCCTGTAGCACCAAGGAACCGTAGAAAAGGGAGAAGGTTGCAAGAATCAATAACAAAGCTTAACTGGGAACATTAAAGAGCTTCACTCATTCTAATTTGTGGGAGTATGCTAAAATACATATGCAATTTCAAAATCTGTACATCATAGATTCATGACCACTTGTGCCACACCTTTGGCTTTTAGATAGTCTTTGCTTATACACACACAATTTCATACAAGAAAAATTATTCTTTTTTTCAAAATATATATTCTTTACTGGATTGACAACACGTGTTTTGATCTAATCACTAAAGTATTCTTCAGGGATTCAATACAATAAACACATCAATGTTTAAGAATAACAAGACTATTCAATTTTTGTCATTAAACACAATAGATACACATTATCACATATCCAATTAAATGGCATCCAAAATAAAAAAACAAGAATTACCCATGTAAAAAACAAAATACGAACTAGACACAGCAACAAAGAAGGGTTGTAAGGGACGCATGAGAAATATATGAAGTAGTAGCAGTTGTACCTGTGTGTTTCACGGTAATTCCTCCTACAAAAAATTAAACCGACAAAGGTATATTTATATTTTATACATTTTACGTGGTCTACACCATGGAACCTACCCACATGCCAATTTTCAGGTGTGTAACATGTTGTAACATGTTAGGAGGTATGCTGAACATCTGGAACACACACACACACACACACACACAAACACACACACACACACGCACACACACACATATCCAAGCATTGCAGACTGCTTAAAAAATGCTTTAAAAAACAAAATTAACAAAAGTTCTTTGATTTTTTTGTTGTTAATGGTTGATTGTCCATAGAGACATGAATCAATTTCTCTTGACTTTGCTAATGGACTTCACAAATGGACATTGTTCCTAATGTACTTGAACCCCTAAAAAACAACCATATGAGATTATTCAATTCCATATCATAACAACACATTTTCAACAATTCTATTTAACCGCATCCATGTGGTGAAACTTAAAACTGCTTTACCTTAAACATGAAGCCCAATAATAAATACCTATAGTATCTATTAAGGTCCTTCTTTTACCAGTTCCAATCTTGCAGGCTCAATCCCACCTGACAAGATACCTCCAAACAAACATGAAAAATTGCTCATAAAGAAAGGCCCAAACCAATGAAACAGTATGGCCTTCACCAAATCACCTGTGGTTATAGGTATAGGTAAGCTGCTTACCTTCTACACAGACATGTAATCAACACTGCATCTGTTATTACTGTTAACCATGAGCATTTCAATTCTCTCTGGTCATTACCAGTTCCAAGTTCACAAACAATGACATAAAAAAACAAGATATCAATTTAAATTGCTCACATTAACTACTAGTAAACAACATGGATATGTTTATATTCAAACTAATTCTCACTTTCTCCCAATACTTACATTATGAAAGGTTTCTTACGCCCAACTACCGCATAGGGAAAACATGGCGTTCTGCGTGGCAGCATCCACCTCTATTTTATATTTCACCTGTATTTATTGTCCCTCTGATGTCAGACACTAAGCGCCTGACATCATATCCAATTACCATTTCATAACAAACACATACAGTATAAGTGAACAGGTAGAACCTAGATAAGCACTATTCACTCTCAACAATTCTTACTTACCAATGTCATTTTTTAATAATGGTATGTGTTTCGACCTCTCCGTGAGGTCTTCTTCAGGGCTACAATATCAATAAACATTAATTAACATCAAACATTCAATACCATATCAAATCAATTCCATGCATTAACAAACAATAGCTTTTCATCATTTTTTCAAAGATTCCACCATATACTTAAAATATCAAATCCCAGTATGGGTTGCAGAAGAATACAAGAGGACACACAGAATAAACTGTTATACATGTGTACATCCTATAATATTCTTGGACCCTTCACCTCTCGCCTTTCCCATGTATTCACCACAACTAAGAATCAAGCATGCAGGGATTAATAACAATGAACTCCTGAAACCTTAGAATCCAAATTCTAATGACATTGTCATACAAATGAGCGCCCCCAAAAAAGAAAGGAAGAAAGCGCCCTATTATCAGATGATAATTGTATCTTTTCTTTGCTGTCTCAACCAGCCGTAAATCTCCCCACTAGCTTCCATACATTCATTGGCTCATTGCTGCCATATTTGAACTGTTTCCCAATACCTGCCACACAATCCAAAAACACCATCCTTACACCTGAAATGTGTAACACATACCAATTATTCCCCAGTGCATTTCCTAATGAATGCTCACACTTGTTTAAAACACAAACATGAACTTTACTCGCAACGTTTATCACATAATAAACAAATCGGATAATGCATACATTATTGTAGTAATACACTGAGCAAAAATAATATGATTGTTGCTGTATTTTCCCTATCCTAAATGGACTACATGCACCAGCATGACAAGTAAAGACACCCTAAAATGAAAAATAAAAATATAATCTTTTTTTTTTCCAACGGTCCTAGAAATACATAAATATGAATAGTGAATAACAATGCATGATATGGAGCTTTGTTGGAAGCCATTATTGTCCATGGGATACAGCTTTATGCAACAGACCTATGTTTAATCATGCGCCGTTCATATCTCTTACAAAGTTGACAAAGCCACTTCCTGTTGTATTGGCAGACACACAATGCTAATTGTTTCCCATTTTAAATACTTTGCTGAAATAAAGAGACGAGCTAAAAGACAATATGACAACACAAGGAAGAGCTAAAAGAAAATATGACAACTCTCTGTGTAATAGCCCTTGTTTGCCCTGTTTCTTCCATGTGCTTAAATGCAAACACAAATATAAGACAAACCTGTAGAGGCATCCCAGGTGCCATTGTATTTCCATTTCTGGGGAAATACGGTCCCATCACTGTCATTGTTGTTCATAAAACGACACTGTAATATCATTGCTTCCATTTTCCACACAAAGTCAAGCCAATACAATTCCAGAAAAGGAAACATTCCACACCGATGGACTGGGAATGCTGTAATCCGGATCGAAATAAAGAGCCAAAATAACTAGGATCCGCTCCATTGTGTCTAAAATTAGACCAACACTTTACGATATTTAAAGTTGGAATGGGCATTGTATGTCATTGCAATCTCAGAAAGCTAAAGATGTTCCATATTGTTGAGTGGGGGGCATGCGATGGATGGATGGATGGATGGATGGATGGATGGATGGATGGATGGATGGATGGATGGATGGATGGGTGAGTGAGGAGGTTGACGGATGGTGTCTGGATCCTAAAACACCCAGATTTGAAAACATCACACATTAAGGCTTGCTGAGTCTAGAAGCCGAGTTTGTGTACTTGAGTCACATGGAGGAGTTTCAGACCATCAATCAACGGAAGCCTGCACTCTGATGTCAATGCCCCATTTTGTCCAAGCACCCAGAATTAGTCAATCCATGGTGTTTGGGTTCAGCTTCTAGTCCATACAAGTTGTTTCCATCTGGATTGTAACTTCAGTGAGGCAACTTGTCTGGTCCCAGATCAATCTTGGGACTCACTTGTACTGAGACAGTGTTCGGGGTATCATCAACACACTGATGACAATGTAGACCTTGTCTCTGGAAGATTGTGCCAGAACCTTTAAGGGCATTATTCTGAGTTTGGTGGCAATTTGGTAGTAATTCTGCTGAATTATCGCCAAAATTGGTTACTGATACTGCCACTCTGTCTTTATTACACATGGTTGTACAGCAGTGTTATTCCCCATTTTTGGAGTCCAAGGTCTCCTTGTTTTTTTTGGGTGGAATTACCATGAGCAGTAATTCAGCCAATTGTTGTGTGACCCACAGGGCATATATTTATTATAATAATGTATTTCTTCTATAGTTCTACTCACCCATAGGTCCCAGAGCGCTCAAATAACAGAAGGCATTATTACCCCACAGAGTGGTACTCATTGTATTGACCTCATGTATGATATGATAGGTTATTTATAACACGCTTAATACCGAGAGGTTTCTAAGCGCGGACCCAGGGATCGAACCTGTGGTGCTGCTCCGTGTCGCCTTGCTTCCAAGGCGAGTACGCTGCCCCTTAGCTATCCTCTCAAGACCTCGGAAGGATGAAAGGCAGAATTGACCCAGCCAGGATTCATACCTGCCACTTCAGGCTGCACACAGATATCAGGGGTGAGCGCTTAGCTCACTGTGCTATCTGACTGCCTCTGACTGACATGGGTGAGACATAAATTCTCACTTTCACATGCTGTGTTCTGAACTTGATGATTGACAAAATCCAGTCAATAATTGTTCCTCCAACACCTGCCCGTCTTAGAGATGGCCCAACAACTTACCATTATCATCAATAATATTGCCAATATTAGGACAGAAAAGTAATTGACACCTAAAACAATGAACCCAAAACCATCATGAAAGATAGAAGAATGAAAACAGAAACATGAACTATAGCTACTCCAAACCAAAACATTATTAATACATGTTTTTGTTTGAATATTTTATTAACGTAAATAGGCATACAAGACTTATTCAATAAAAGAAAAACAGAGAAACTAAGCAATAGGTTTGTAACCAGAATGTAACAACCAAACTTTCATACATATTGTATCATTATAAATTCTTGTATGACATCACATATGTAATAACTTCTAATGCACATAATGCATTTTTAATATACACATGTAGGTATGTAAATTACTTAATATAAACTTTAGTACAGACAAGACACACAGGACAAACATACCCATAAGAATGGGAAAGGGATGAGGGATGATGATACTTATAAAAACAATTATTATACAGGGTATCTCAACTATCGACAGAAGTATTTTGCAGATATTCTACAAATGATTTCCTTTTTAATTTATGTTTAAGTAGCAGCTGTGGAGAAGTAGCATTACATTCTTCCATTATATGAATGTTACACACTGATTTCCACCAGATTTTACCATATATACATTTAAAGTCTTTCCAATTAGATGTAATTGTTTGGATAGCAACAGCAATTAAAAGGTCAAACAGGTTGCCATTATCTTTAAGGAGCATAGGTTATATATAAATATTTCCATGGAGAAGAATGGCAAAACACAAATCTTGTTGTATATGGAAGATACATCCAAGAATGTTCCATACCCTTTCCCAAAATCTTTTAACATATACACATTCAAAAAACATATGTTTAAAGGAACCTTGATTGCTTAAGCAGCTCCAGCAGTTGTCGTCTACGGATAATACGCTTTTAAGAGAGTATGTTGAGTGATAAAGTCTCTATGATGAAAAAAATATAAGGTTTGGAGTAGACTTGCTGACACAATAATTTGTGAGATATTTTTCCATAGAGGAGACCACACACACTGTTAGAGCGTCGCTCAAGGAACAGTCTCGCTTCCACTGCATTACACAGTTAAATGAGCAGATAACATCTGGATCAGACGGGCATTTTTTATAAAACCCATAGGCAGTAGACGTCGGATTAGATAAATATCTTGCTCTATCAACATGATAATCCTGTGCATTACATGTTCATGGGTCTAAATTATCCATTATAGTGTTAATCAAATTCATGTATTGATGTACCAATATTACTGGGATTTAGTATTTAGCCATTATTTCATCAAATGTGAGAGGTGTTAATTTGATAAATAGTTGCTTCACAAATGTAATGCCACAAGAGAGCCAGGGCTTCCAACATAGGTTTCTCTTGATAATTTTAATCAGAGTGTTCAACCATATATATTATGATATAAACTGAGATTTTTTTTAAATTAATGGAAATAGATAGGACCTTAGACACATAATTGAGACATTAATACTTGTACTATTAAAATATCTTTTATTATCTATAATATAGGGGCAATCAATAAGAGAATGGGGTGAAACCATCACTCTCTCTATATGAAGCCAATTAGGTAACCCAGGATTAACAGGAAGGAACCACATTTGTGTTTGATTTAAAATAAAGGCCTTGTGGTATTGTTTGAAGTCTGGGAACCCTACACCTCACTCTAGTTTGAGCTTTTTAAATTTACTCAGCGAAATTCTGCCCCTCTTTTTTCCCCCATTGGAATTTGAGAATGCATGAGTCTACTGATTTGAAAAATGAGGCCGGAAGTGGGATAGGAAGCAAATATAGAGTGTAAAGTATGATTGGGGAAATCATCATTTTAATTGATTCAAGTCTACCCCACAATGATAGATATGGGTGGACCACACATTTCTAAGTTCTCTAACTTTACTTAGAATGTATGCCGTGTTTTCTTTGGTTATATTTTTTATAGAGGACGGTATATGGATGTCCAAATATTTTATGTCAGCAGGGCACCATAGCATTCCAGAATCAGAAACATGTTGTTTAGTACTGGGTATATTGAGCAGAAGTATTTCACATTTATCCGTATTAAGTTTGCAAATGCAGCAGTTTTGATTTGATTTCCTCCAAAAGTGATTCCCATTATGTTTTCTCCCTGTCTAATAGCTTCTAGAAAGGGTTTGAGTGCCAGAATAAAAAGCAAGGGAGACAAGGGACATCCTTGCTGAGTACCTGTATGAAGAGAGAAATAGGGTGATATGACGTCATTAATAACAATTGATGTTTTAGGGTCGAACTATAGCACTTTAATCATATTTATCAAGGGATCAGGAATGTTATGCCACCTTAAAGCTTCAAACATATACCTCCACTCTATCAAAAGCCTTTTCGGTGTCTAGAGCAAGAGCAGCATAAGGAAAAGACTATTTCTTAATACTAATAAGAATGTTAGCAAACAGTCTAGTATTGGCTGAGAATGATCGTCCCTTAACATAACCCACTTAATCACTTTTGATTTGAGTAGGAAGAAAAGGAATTAGTCTATTAGCTATCATTTTGGCGAAAATTTTACAATCCATATTTATCAGAGAAATTGGTATATAATTATGTACTAGTTCTGCATCCTTATTAGGTTTAGGAAAGACAATAAGCATAGCCTCAGTAAAGGATTATTTGGCTTTCCCACTAGAGATATAGGACGAGTACAAATCATTATGTTTAGGTATAATTAAGTCTTTAAAGTGGGTAAAGAAATCGATGGAAAAACCGTCCGAACCTGGAGCTTTTCCTTTCTAAAGGTCTCCAATAGCTTTATACATTTCCTTAGCTGACAAGGGGGCATTTAGTGTCTGTAAATTAGTGTTACTATATGTGTTGTGATGTATTTATCCTAAGAAAACAGATGCATAAGAATTATTGGATGTATTGTCCGAAGAGTATAATTTTGATAGAAATTTGAGAACGTTTTTAAAATGTCTTTAACATCAAAAGTTCTATTACCATTATGATCTTTAACTACAGTAATCTTAGCATTACTTCTTTTCAGTTTAAGATATGATGCTAATGATTTACTCAATTTATTTGAGAACTGAAATATTTTAGATTTATACTTCAAGAGGTTAGTACATGAGTATTGCATGGCCAAATTATTATAATGTATTCTTAGTTTAGTCATTTTTTGTAGAATGGTCAGAGAGTTGGATCTTAAGTATTCATGTTCTAGGGATTTGATTGCATTCATGATATCATCCGTTTATTGTTTAAGTGTCTTCTTTTTGTTGGCAGTGTATGATATAAGGTGCTCTGTTAAAACTGCTTTTAACAATCCCAGTTGTTGTCTGTAGATGTATCATTATTAAGGTTTTCAGAAAAGAAATGAGAATGCTGCTGTGTAATACATTTAGTGAAGGAATCATCTTTCAGGAGTATTTGATTAAATCTCCATTTATTACATAGATTGTTATTATGTGGCGTAGTAAGTTGTATGTGGACAAGAACATGGTCAGACAGGGTAATAGGTTCTATTTTGACATCCATCAAGCGATTGGTCAAGGATTTGGAGATGAAAATGTAATCAATTCTTGAGAAAAAATTATGAGGTGGGAATAGTAAGTATAATCGAGATCAGAGGGATGGGCTATGTGCCAGGTGTCAGAGGGATGGACTATGCACCAGGTGTCAATCAAGCTTAATTCTGACACAAAATGAGCAAACTGTTGATGGGATTTGGTACTTTTGAGGCATACATTTGATTTTTTGCCAAGAAAGGGATGTACGATTTCATTGCAGTAACCGCATACCATAAGGGGACCTGGGCTGGAGTTGAAAATATGGTTTCTCAGTTGAGTCCAAAAGACGTGATCCACATTAGTGGGCCTGTATACATTTAGTATAGAATATTCGCTAGAATCAATGAGAAGTTTAACAAACACTCATCTTCCTATATCGTCTGAGCCGATGGCTATGAATTTACAATTAACATGTTTATTAGTTAGAGCAATGACTCCATGTTTTCTTCCATTGGCCGCACTCGAAAAAACCTGACCTAATCATAAGTGTTTCAATTTAGTCGCTTCTTGTGAAAGGTGGGATTCTTGCAGACATGCTATTGCAGGTTTAACTCTGTTAAGATGGGAGAGTCTCTTCTGTCGCTTAACAGGATTATGAAATCCTTTTACATTCTATGGCGATATATTAAGAGACATTCATGATAGTTAGGGTTGCATATTCGTACTTAAGGTCAAGCTAGACAAGCTTTTCAGTAATGAACAAAAAGGAAAGACACGTAAGGAAAAGGGGAAGACTAACAAGTGTAAAAGGGAATTTTTTTAAGAGTGCATTGAGTGATATGACAAGTAGTGGCTAGCAGGATACAGCCACTCCAAACCATGTTGGAGATATGTTGAATAAGACGAGGGGTGGAGAGCCAGATCCAAGGATGCTCATCCGTTATCTCACTCCAGCAAAAGACTTCACGTGATGTCAAAGGGTCAATCGTAGATTCCAAATCAAGTGTGTGGTTTAGACGTATCCATTTCTTCTTTTCTGTGGTTTTGGATGAAAGCATGCAGATCTATAGGGGTTTGAAAGGTAAACATATTACCATTGAGGGTGACCTTCAATGCGGCGGGATGGATAATTCCGGATCTGGCATTCAGTTGCCTGAGGGCTGGTCGTAACATCAATAGTTCTTTTCATCTTGCAGCAGAAGCGTTAGAGACATCTTGTGAGATTAAGATTTTGTAGCCTTCCCATAATAGTTGCTTTTTCTGCCTATCCTTCTCCAGAAAAAGTACTACATACGTATAGTCAAGCAGTGCACAAATCAAGGTTCTTGGGGCATTCTGAGATGGATTATTTGGTCCAACACGATGGGCTCTCTGTATATTGAACTGCGGGGGCACTTGGAGGTCCAGAAGAGTAGGAAGCATGAAGTATAAGAACTGGATATGATAATCTTTCTCTATTTTCTCCGGAAGGTATACAATCCGTAGGTTGTTTGCCTGTTTCTGTTCTCTAAATTGTCTGCTTGTTTCTGACGAGATATGTCAGAGTTTTCCAAGGACATCACTCTTTCTGTTATATCCTCTGCGTTACTAACTTTTCTTTCAACCTCATTGATCCTTTTTTCGAAAGTTGACCATGTGTCATCTAACACTTATAGTTTCACATTTGTGGCCTCCATAAAGGGTTTGAGTGCCTTGATCTCAGCATATCCGAGCACTGTTCATCGACATAGAAGGTTGTTCCTTAGTTTGCCATTTTTTGAAGACACGTTTGTACAAAAATTGCAGCAATGAATAAGTTAAAAAAGTCACACTGCTTGTATTTTCTAATGTAGAAAATAGCTTCCTTCTCAAAATGTTGCACTAAGTGCGACTTTAGGACACACGCGCCTAAGCATTGACTTTCTTTTCAGTGCACCATCCATGCATGGTCATAATATATCCGTTGAATATTCCTCAAAAGTTCATTGATATTGTTCTTCTGAAAACAAATAGTTTTATTTATGGTGCACTTATCGTAACATTATTTTGCCCCATAGCCATATTTTCCTTAAATTTGCATGCACCATGTTATATTGCTTCACATGAGACTCCAGTATATTACTTACAGCAGTCAATTATAAGCTTTAACTGCTATTATTAATGAATCTGCAGCTGGATTTGGAAGTATGGCACAGAAAAATGTAAAATTTATGAAAAAAAAATCATATAGACCATTGTTGTGTGTTGAAAACACTTTATAATGCTTATATTGTCATTGTAATAAGCATTCAGCCTTTATTGTAGAGAAAAACATGAAACCTTAATATAGCGGGCCGCCCGAGCCGCATCTGCCGTATCAGCTTACAGGATGCGTCGGCTCATTTATCACGCTACCTCGCTGTCAGAAGACCACGCCCTGGTTCTTTTCACCTGTTCAGGCACCGCGTCTCCAGAGGCCATAAGAGGGAGGCAAAATAGTGCTGTCATCCACAGAAAAGCTTTGGTAGGGCAAACACACTTATAAAATGTTAATTTCTGTCATGTCTGCATTAATATAATATATATTCTTAATTGCCGGAGCGTGAGCACGGATGAGGTGTCCATTCACATCGGCACTTAGCCATACCCCCACATTTTTAATACCTAGTAGAATGAAACAGAAACAGTGGCATATTGAGACACCTAACCAGGATGGAAGGCGTGGGAGAGAGGTATGGAGTTTTAGGTGCTTTAACTAAGCTCCCACAAAACCGTACTAGGATTACACAGACATATGCAAGTGAAACCGTTTCTTATGGTACCCTTTGGCTTTCCTGAAGGTTGCTGTGATGAATCAACTTCCGGGGCACCAGTGGTCCAGGGATGAATATCATTTTCTAAACCATCAATCAGCCACTCACCTGTAGTACACCAGAAGGGATCCAAACAGATTGGAAACCCAAGCAAATTATGAACCTCCTTGTCCAATTGTGGTAATGTGGACGGAATGACAGGCTTATCTGCGAAAGGTTGTGGATCATTGGTTAGTTGCAACACAGCAAAAATACAATTATTACCAAATGATAAAAGGGACTGTCCAGTCAACGTTGTATAAAAATATCTACTTTATTATTATCACAACTGACAGTTCTAGCACGCCACAAAATACAACCCACCCAGTAAAGGAATGCAGAGGACAGAGAGTTTCAAAGAAGAAATAGGGGTGCACTGTGAATACTGACAGGAGGGTAGACGGTATAGTAAATAATCACAATAGTTCAAGGATACTTGGCTTTAACACAAAGGAGCAATGGGTCATACAATGCCACTGGGGGCCTTCAGAGAAGGACCAGGGGGACAGAACCACAATGTACCGTGTGCTGTAGGAGTTCTTGGAGTTTATCAGGGTCAAGTCGGTTTCAGGGCGTTTTGCAGCTTTTGCAGCAGAGTATGAGATGGTAGACAGCTGCGGGTATCAGGCGGCAGGTAGTTCAGCAAGCAAAGCTGGATGGGCGGTGGCAGGATGGCCTACACAGAGACTCTGGGTCAGGAATCATTGTCTCAGAACTGGTCGGTGGTTCGTATGCACTGGTCGAGGCATCTCAGCAGAGGTGCCACTAAGGGGTGGCAAAGGGGGCCAAGGCCACCCTATTAAAATTGCTGGCCTCCCCACTGACCATCCTGCTGGTTATGTGTTTGTTTTGATGTGCCACCCCAAGATTTCCAGTTACCTCATCAGGTCACCCCTATGAAAAATGTCTGGGGGTGCCACTGCCTCTTGACCGATTTAGCAACTATGGCCTAACCACAGTCAGTGGTGCAGTCGGTTGCAGCTCGAAGGGCTTGACTGGCTCGAAAATGTGATTTAAGGCAGCCGTCAGTAGATGCTTGCCAATGCACTCCTCCTAGCTTCTTCACTGGGCTGATGTCGTCCTTTAAGGAGGATTGCCTAAAGCTGAGGATAATGTTGCAGGCATCTACCATGTCCTTGATTTGGTTCAGGGACTCTCTGGCATTTCCCACCTAGGAAGCTTGCTGCAGAACTGAGCAGGGCACGCTGTGTGCTGGATGGATACAGGTTCTACTGGAGGGTGCTCTGGATTCAGAAGCTCCCTCTGTTTACAGGGAGATGTTTTGGGGAGGTATCATGCTTCCCTCTTGGAGGGCCTGACCGTCCTTCACCGGTGCAAAATGTAAGGCAGACTGGACCTTCAGCGGTGGTCCAATGGTGAGTTCTTCCTTCTGCTTCTGGTGAAGTCTTCAAATGAACTGCCAAAGAGGGGCTGAGCCCTCTTTTAAAGTCGAATGGACCACAGGGATTGGTGTAGGCTAAACCTACCTTAATGAACCAATCCTGGGTCCCCACCAACAATCTCCTGTAAGCATGAGGACATAACCAGAGTGCCTTGCAAAAGAAAAGGTAAAGGGGAGAAAACATGCATTACTAACTCCCACCCATCTTCCTGTTTGTTGTGGATCAAAGGGTCCCTCTGGTAAAGTGAGCTCTCTGTGGTTTCTGATTAAAGAAGTAGGTCTCCCATGAAGCTGTGGCAAGACCAGACTTTCTGATTCCATCAATCCACATAATAGTACCTTCTGAATCGGGTCTCCCTGTAGGGGTGACTACTGTAAACACACAGTCCCAGACATGACATTTCACTCTCAAATGATACTAAGGGCAGAATCCGACTGACACAGTGCATATGAAAATGTGTTGGGTTTTCCTGTCTTCATTGTTAGCCTCTGCAGACAGGCCCCATGTGAGCCTGTTTGAATTAAACTTTAATTCGTATGTAAATGCTACCACCAGCTACAAGGCTTAACAAAAGGACATGACAGATTGATGGAGCCTTTGTTAGTTAATTAGGCGGCCATGGCAGAAAGAAAGTTTGGCCTTCCCCTTATGAGATGACATGGTGTACTCCCCACTGTCATATCCCATCTAAATATGACAGTGGGACTGCACCTGTGTCCACCCAGAGTACACAGGTCTATGTGTATTTCATGTGGTGAGCATAAGAACATGTGTGTGTATTAAACTCACACATTTTCCGGAGGTTGATCAAGTCCAGGCGAGGGCACACCCACCGTTCTGATGGTCGAATTCCTTACACATATGGAAAGCTCAAACAAGCTGAACTATGCCAGAGGTGATGAGGGAATGGCCTAAAGGAATCAACAGGCTCAATTTGCAAAATATATATACTTCAGCATTTAAATCAGGAATGGGCAAGAGAGTAAGTGAGTGAGCAAGACAGTGAGGAAATGAGAAAGTGACAATATTTATTAGGCAAACTAAGGAGAAAACCATCTCTGACTCATCAGATATCGAGGTCAATTAAAGAAGGAAAAGGCATGCAGTGAACATATGTAATGCATGCAGTGAACATATGTAAAATAAAGATGTTTTGAGGGCTATCAAAGGCGAAGATTCAGAAAAAGTTTAATATACACAGATGAACTGGCACACGAAATTCTGTCTTTCCCTTTCCCGCCAATTTTAACCAAAGAGATGGACGCCGACCCGGCATGCTGGGAAATGCCTGTGAATCCAATGATTATTTTTTTTGTTGTAAAGCAATGTGCTGAAATAAGAATTTAAACTCGAACAAAAAAGGGGAAATAAGAAATGTAGCAGCTAATAATTACATTAAATATTCATTTCCCTCGATACCTACATTAATTCACAAATTGATAGAAAATGAAAAATAGATCAAAAAGAAAGATAAGCTCATTGTATTCTCTGCTCAGTATGTTTATATGCAATACATGATTTCCAGAGAATTATAACTTTGTTTAATTACTTGACCTCTCTCCCTATAGTATGTTTCAGAAGATTGTATGTTGTACATAGCATTGTTATTTCTCATTTAATTACTTGACCTATCTCCCTATCCCCAACACGTGTTTCACCCTTAGTGGAACACATTATTCCACGGCGCGCACTTCTGCATGTTCTGCAAGGAAAACAGTTGTGTGTACCAATTAATATTGTTATTTAATCACTGCTGTATTCTGTATCATTATGATTCATGCAATTCATACCTTAAGGGAAGGGACCACTGAAAAACAAAGCCAGATGAGAATCCACCGTATTTTCTGTTGCAAGTAAGACAACGTGTCTCTGCTTCTGAATACAGTTGAACTTTACGTTACATTTAAAGGTTGTGCACTGTTGTTAATCTAATTTAATCTTAAATTAAAAATTATCGAGTTCTCTACCTCAGTCTCGTAAACTGGATCCACATTAAAGTGGAGTCCTCTTCGAATGTGGAACTCAGCTGCATTTCCGAATTAGCCACATGCTAAAATTGATAATCAAATGTGTATTGTACTTATCGCTCAATATGAAATGCACAGACTCACCTGTCAGATGACATTTCATGGAAATGTTTTATAATGCGCAATCCCATAGGAAAACGTTCCATGAATCAGGCCCACAGTGCGGTATGGTCGCTGTGTGTCTACGTCATTCGTAATACGAAGGTGCCATTTTGGCAGTGCTCCTATTTAACAAAAAAAAAATACAATTGATAATAGGTGGGAACTAGGAAGATGACAAATTGGTTATGGGTTATACATATGCTTTGCTAAACCCACATTATATGGTTATTAATTGGCACCTTCATCATTTGTGATATTTGTATATTGTGTTGTCTACTTATATGCTTCCAAATGATATCATTATAAGTTTACTGTTTACATTGCAGTTGAAATTTTGGAGCCCACTGATAATATGAAGAACATTAATAATGTAAAAAAATATAGAATGAATAAGCTATCTATCTGCTATCAAATAGCTTAATAGAGGAATGATATAATCTTGAAGGCTGAGGGATAGGGGTCATTATTACAGGATAATGTACCGCCATCAAGTTATGCCCGAGCCAATGAGGAAGACCATAAGTTGGGGTAGGGTCATTATCTCCAATAATGACCCCTCAAAAAGGTTTATAAGCGTATTAGCACCTATTGGTATTAACGATATATGTTATGGTGGTGAAGCAAAACATGCTACTTTAATACCCGGTAGAGTAAACAGGAAACTGAGCTAGTAAATTACATTTGTTTTTTTGTATTGAAATAACATGGTTGTCCTCATAAATTTAGCATTTTGATTACAAACTTTGTTGAACTGAAAAAGGTGTAACATGCAATGTGTGTCATGTAAAAGTAACCAGCTTCTCTATAAGAAAACACTCACATTTTTTAATGCTATTGTTTAGAATTAGCTCACACCATTGAAGGGAACCAGGCAAACCTCTTGTGACCTCCAAAACTTGGGAAAGCCACATGTTGAAGAAAACTGCAACGAAGACTACTAGAAGGACCAGGAGCAGGGGTGGACTGGCCTGTAGGGAACTCTCAAGATGTTTACTTTCTCACATTTTCTCATGGGAAAAATGTTGGGCTTTCTGAAAATGTGTAATTTGGGGCCACTTTGAGAATTATTCCAGGGCCTCTTTTGGATCCCAGTCCACCCTTGCCTATGAGTACTGGCATGGGTGCTGCCCATTCATAAACCATAGCTGTTATGTGTCTCCACACTCTGAGTTGAAAAGGTGCCTTACCATGAAGTTGTGAGAACCATGATTTAATGGAATGTAAAAGTTGGTGTTTTTCCATGGTGATGGGAGCTGTTTTTCAACATCCCTTACCTGTACCTTAGTGGGAGGAAAGTCGACTTAGAGACTGTGTCCATTATCACATTATTGAGAAAGACTTGAATTAACATCCTTTTTAACAGGAAAACAATCTATGCCTCCTCCTGATGTCAGTTGCAAATCAAATGGGTTGAACTTGATAACTCACAGCATGCCTACCCTTCGCCCAAACACATCGTTCCCCAAAAACAATGCGAAACAACCATTTTGCAAAAACGATTGTAATACTGCATGTTTCGGAAAGGAATATATGGGGTTTTCAGGAAGATGGTTAAAAGTACAAACCAGACATTACCCCTTCCCTCTCTCTCTTCTGTAACAACGGCTTCAGGATTTTTCGGAAATGGGAGATAAGGGGTGCAAAGGCATGGGGAGGTGAGCTATCTGGCGAGTCAAGGAGATGAGTTTTGGAGGTGGACACCGCCACCATTTGGGAAACAGATAATTACAACATCGAGAAAAGATGCCACAAAATGAAGAGCACTAAAGGGATTTTGAAAATTATGCCCTACTGAAATCATGATATAGAAGCATTAGCCACATTTACAGTAAGCTCAAGGTGAAAGATGTGAGTGGCACCATGATTGACTGTCTCATGAATGCCCATTCTTTCTTTGGTGAATTTGACAAGGAGAGTCCCAAAGACCATAGAGAACTGATTTGGTTACCATGCGGGGATGTCAAGCTATGACTGGAAGAGAAAAACGTAAATCGATGATCCGCAGGACACTCACAGGCCGTGGTGTTGTGCAACGCAGGAGACGCTGTCCAATGACGCATAGCATGTAACATAACTTTCTACGCTCCTAAGCCTTTATGAACCGAGGATCGGACCCTCTGTGGCAAAGCTAATGCGGGACAAGGCAGCAGTTTTGTTTTGTATGATGCAGGTATGCAGAAGCCACTGCACGATGACACGTAACAAGTAACACAACTTTCCATGCTCCCAAACCTTTAAGAAGCGAGGAACTGACCCTCTGCAGCAAAGCACTTTGAGGAAAAGGCTGCAGTTTTGTGTGACGCAGATACACAGGAGACGCTGCCCAATGGCACGTATCATGTAACACAACTTTCCACACTCCCGAGCCTTTATGAACAGAGGATCGGACCCTCCGCGGCAAAGCTATTGCGGGACAAGGCAGCATTTTTGTGTTATGCAGGTACGCAGGAGACGCTGCCTGATAACACATAGCATGTAATGCAACTTTCCATGCTCTCAAGCCTTTAAGAAGTGAGGAACGGACCGTCTGCGTCAAAGCACTCTGAGGACAAGGCTGCAGTATTGTGCAACGCAGATACACAGGAGACGCTGCCCAATAACACGTAGAACGTAATGCAACTTTCCACGCTCCCGAGCCTTTTAAAACCAAGGTTCGGACCCTCTCTGGCAAAGCCCTCACCGACAATGGCCACAGTGTTGTACGACATGTTGTTTGGCGGCAATGGGGTCATGGCAAGAACAATTTCTCCCTTCATCTGCGTCCGCAAGGTAATAAGGTTGGGTTGGGGAGGGAGAGTAGCATTGCTGCACTCCATGCACGTCCCAGGAGGATAGCACAGTGGCAGCGTGCTCGACTTGGAAACAAGACGACACGGAGAAACACAGGTTCGATCCCTGGGTCCATGCTTAGAAACCTCTGGGTATTAAGCGCGTTATAAATAACCTATCATATCATATCATATCATACCTTGCGTGCCTGTCCTGTTCTCACTCTTCCCCATGCAAAGGTCCTCCTTGCTTCTGTCTCTGCTTCCCCCACCTGCACGTCTGTCCCTTCTCCCTTTCCTCAGTTGCATTTCTTTGCAACTTAGTCTCTGTTTCTTGCATGCCACGCACTTCACCAAGCAACCTGTCCCCACTCCCCCGGCCTAGCGCTTCCTTCTTCTGTTTCTCCCATTGCAACTTTCCCCTGCAACTGGCCTAGCGCATCTCTCTCTGCATTGCTCCACATGTAACTTCACCCCACTCACCCAGCCTAGCGCATCCTTCCAGCATTGCTCCCCATGCAACTTTCCCATGAAACTGGCCTTGTGCATCCCTCTCTGTGTTGCTCCCCATGTAACTTGTCCCCTCTCCCCTGGACTTGTGCATCCTTCTCAGCGATGCACCCCACACTAACTAGGCCTGCTTCCCTCCTGTCATTCTTCAGGCTCCCCTGAGCCGCAACCAGTGTATTTTCCCTGCTTGTGTCTCTGCTTTCCATTCCATGCCCTATCGTACTGTGACTATTGTATTGTCAATCTATTGCATCACTTGATTTTTCCTCTTACTTCCAGGTCTCGTTGGATTACCAGTGTTTGCACATTTTATTTTATAGGGTGACCATTGTATTGTGTACTTGCTTATTGTGTGTATTTCTCTTCTTCCCCTCCTAGTCCCCTAGGACTACCAGGTTTGTGTTTTCTGTAGTGTACTTGCATTCTCACCAATATTCTTGTTCTGTGGTGTACCTAGTTGCTGCCCCTCTATTGTGCGTGATCCCTCTTGTGCCTCCCAGTTGTTTGCCCCTAGCATGTGACCGCCCTCCCCTTTCTGCCTGGGTTGCCACCCAATACCCACCCCTTACTCTCCATCTCCCCTATCTTCTCTAACTGCTATTCTATCGACTATCCTATCCTTCTCACTAAGTCTGGTAGGAAGAAGCTCAAACGGGAATTCCTGATCTCCAACCCAGGCCTCCCTATCGCTGATACCTACACCAGTGCTTCCAGCAGACAGACCCTCACAGACATTACCTCTCCTGGTCTATGGACCCCCATAGGGTCTCTGTTCTTCCTCCTTTTTCCTCCTGTCCATTAATGGTGGAACCTGGTGGGAGGCCCTCCTGGCCCCTTTCCACACCTCCAAGACCATCATTAATGTCTACTTAAATGGCACCATCTTGGTCCTGGCACCTTAGGCCAATCTCCTTCTTTTCGATAAATGCTTTCTGCATTGTATCAACTTCCTTCCGTCTAATGCTACTCCTACCTACCCTTCTCTGGCTCCTCTGCCACCTTCATCCTCTGCCACCTCTCTGGCACCCTCCTCTGCTTTTCTGGCTGGTCTGCCAGCTCCTTCCTCCACCACCTCTCTGGCACCCTCTGCTGGTTCTCTGGCTGCTCTGCCTTCTCCTTCCACCACCACCTCTCCGGCACCACCTTCATCCTCGCTGACTACTCTGCCATCTCCTCCTTCCTCCTCAGACACATCAAGCACTTCCGCAGGGGGTACCTCATGCCTGTTCCCCTCCACGGAAGTCTTGCAAAGATGGCAATCTGTTCCACTTCGCTACTCTTAACCATCACTATGCTGCCAAACACTCCTCGGACGTCTTACGTCCCTTGAAGAGCTTGATCTGGATTTACTCGGTCTCACCAAGACTTGGTTCATTGCCAGCTCTGTCACAAATTTTGTCACTCGCCTTCCTGATGGAAACAAGATCCTCTCTAAACCCAGAACCAACCGTCCTGGAGGGGGAATAGACATGATCTTCCCGGAGTGGATCCCTGCTTCTGTCATTCCTACATAGGTCTACTCCTCCTTTGAATACCTGGTTTGCAAGCTCTCTATCTCTCCTGGCCTCTTTCTCACTGTGGCCACCATCTACAGGCCTCCTGGCCGGTCACCCTCTTCCTCTATGAATGAGCTGACCTCACCTCCTCCCTCCTTGCCTCTACCGCTTAACTTCTCCTCCTTGGAGACCACAACATCCACTTGGATGCTTCTAGCCTCTCCTCTGGGCTCTTTTGCAACCTCTGCAACTCTCTTTCTCCCTCTCTGTCTCTCTCTATCTCTCTCTCTCCCTCTCCCTCTATCTCCCTCTCTCTCTCTCTCTCTCTCTCCCTCTCTCTCTCTCTCTCTTTCTCTCTATTCTTCCCTCTGGCCTGACTCACTCTGCAGGGCACACCTTGAATGTTGTGATCTCTTCAGACTTCCCCCTCTCCAACCCTCTCACCACTCCTCTCTCCTGGACTGACCACTTTCTTCTCTCCTCTCACCTGTCTCTCTCTTCCCCTCAGCTTCAGCCGTCCTCAGCACTGCCAGCCACCTTCTTGGTCATCTGGCCCATGAAGCGTATGTCGCTGGAGGCTCCCGCCGCTACTTTCTCTCATCCTCCTACGTCTCCGGCTGATGCACACTCTGGTACAGCCCTTTCCAAACTTCATCTCTCAATCGCTAATACTCTTGATGTCCTTGTCCCTGTCATGAGGATCTGTTTGAAGCCTGAGTGGGGTACATTTAGCAGCCCAACAGAAATCCCTGCATCACAAAACTGTATGTTAGCCGTAACAAAAATAATAGCTGTGCTGTTTCTGCTGCATCACAAAACTGCGTTTTATCAATTACAGAAGTAATGGCTGCACTGTACCTGCTGAGCACATATGGGACGGGATGGAGCATAGACACCCCAAGAATGGATGCAGTTTGTTTCTTCATGTCAATCCAAAGAAAATAAATTAAATGCAGAATGGTTCTGCACCGCTGTGCTGTCAACTTGAAAACTCAAGGCTGCACCCAGACAGGACCTGCATTTAAAATGACCTTGCACTTGTTGCTTTTTTGACCAGTGCTATGAAATCTTTCAGATAGCAAAATACAGGAAAACTGCATTTTGTTAAATAAACATAAAAATAAAATGAACCTGTGTTACTTTGCCTTGCAGAGAAATGAAATGACATTATGGAAGCTACATGGGAAAGAATACTGTCAAATGCCCAGAAACACAACTGTACATTTGGGGAGGAAAAGCTGCATAAATATAGGTATATTTAACTCTGTGTTATTTTCTTTTTTTACGAAAAGAACTTCAAAAGTGTAGCTGAGGCTGACATTCCAGTTAAACCACTTTGGCTTAAAGGCCAAATGTCACACTTCCCCGTGATTTGATGCTGCCAGGGCTGGGACCCTGTTCTTTGGGCTGACAGGTGTGTTAATTACAGGGTGTCTCAGACTGAATGGCAGAGATGCTCCCAAGAACATAGGGGGATTCCAACCCATGTGTTTGCCTCAGAAGTATGAAATCCCCTGCATTCAAACTGAAGGACTTCAAAGGAGAAGCCATGGCAATCTCTGTGCAAAGTTGTCAAGGGAAAGACATTTGGCTAGGGGGTTGGAAAGACTGCCCATTTATGGGAACAAAGCCACTACATTTCATTTAAAATACTTTTTACATTGAGACATTTATTTCAGTAATCTGAATAAGCAGTAATGTGAAATTATGATGGTTTTAAATGTAATATTTATATCAGCACAATGAGACTATTTGGGTCTTCCTAGCATGTGGGGACACAAATGGCATTAAAAAGGCATTTCTGGGAAAAGCGAACATGACACAGATATACATTTTAACGGAAAAATGCCTGACATTGATAGGCTTATGTGTAGCCATTTGTGGAATTTTAGGTGAAATGTTTTCCATAGAAATGTCGAAAGATTGCCAGAAGGACAGCATCGCACAAACCTGGGGTTTGGAATGGCATATTCCTAGTAAAATATGGGGTCTGCCTATCTGATTTTCAGGAGGATAACAATTTTAAATATAAGGGTTTTGTTTCATAACTGATTTTGGCAAAAGTAACTGTGGTGGAACAAAGCACATCATAAAACACCCACATTAAAACTGATGTCACTTCCCTGGGTCCAATCTGCTTACAGGAAGGCGGCAAAATCATCCACAGCCTGACCTATCCCATCTTAGAGGTATGTCCAGGTTATTTCCACCCACATAGTAAACATCCTCTGATGTCATCCTGCTTATAAAAGGAGGAGGCATCGGGATAGTCAGAACATTCAAAATCCAGCATTAAAAAATCCAGAGATCCAGACATAAAACATTCACCCTACAAGACCCCAGACTCCAGAGTAGGTCAGAGGTATCTGGTCCAGATCCAGACAGAACCTCCTATGTAGGTAACCACTTATCCAAAATTAAACCCTACAAAATTCCCAATAATTCAGGGGGAAAGGCTGCTGACCAATTCGGGAGAATCCAGTGACCAGACCTGTCTTGGCCTAGCTGATGCACCTCGCTGTCCACTGTGACCAGACCCTTGTTGCCCCACTGTTACCTTAAAGGAGAGTGTAGCAACTGTGCAGAGATCCTCGTCCCACTGTCCAGAGACCCAGTTAGCTGTCCAAACTATCAAATTGAAGTGCGTGTTGAAAGTATTACCCTCCCCAGTAACCAAAGAAGCTGCATATATCGTTTGGTTACCTTGCATTCTGTCCAACCCCATAAAAATCCTATAAATACCCTTGTAAATTCTTAAATTGTCAGAATCCTCTGTGTATCCTGTCCTTAGAAGAATCTGTGTTAGTCTCCATGTGTTAGCACACTTCTTTCCAAATCATTTCAGTCCGTTTCCCATAGAGATGTACACAGTGTGAATAGGTTAACCTTGCAAATGAATCTCTTTGCGTACCATGTCTTTCCTTAAATTTCTAGCCACTAAAAGATAGTTGCAGTAGAATCAATCATTTTGCTAACAAACCGAGTTTAAATGTAAAAGTGTTTTCCTTTTAAATTCCAATTTTACTTCCATCCTTTCTCTCAGATCGAACCTCCCAAGTTTAACATGGGTCCTTCCTCTCATTTATCCCTCTCTCTACATGTGGTGATCCGCACAGGTCTAACCACTTTCCCTGGCTCTTTAACCACTACTTGGCACCTCTATCCCACCACATATCTACCTTCTGTTCTATCTTTCAGTTTCATATGGATGAAACTCAGCTCTCGTTTAGGCTCCCCTCAGCCTCTTCTGCTCCTTCTCTCATACATGACTGTCTGACCGCAATTCAGGAATGATGTGCCTCCAACGATTTCTGCCTTAATGCCGGAAAGACTGAGATCCTCCTCATTGGTACACCTGCTCCTGCCTTCCTTCTCTCACTCTGGCCGCCCACCCTGAGCCGTCTACCTGCACCTTCCCGTGAGGCTAAGAAACATGGTGTCATCTACGACTCCACCCTCTCCTTCTATCCTCACATCTCTAACATCTCTAAGAAGTCACACTATCAGCTGCTTCTCATCAGAGATATTCTCCCTTTTCTCACTTTCCTAAAGACGCTCACTTTCCCCAGATGCCTGGTTCTCTCGAGGCTGGGCTACTGCAACAGACTCTTTCTAAATCTGCCTGCCTGTACTCTTCACCCTCTACAACTAATCCAGAACAGGACTGCAAGACTTGTCCTTGACCGCAAGCTGAGGGATCATATCTCTCCTGTGGCTGCATGGATCAAGTTCAAGACCCTCTGCGTCATTCACAAGGCATTCTGGGGCCAGGGACCACACTAAATCCAACTTTCTCTTCCTAAGCATCTTCCTTCTCAAGCCATCCACTCATCCACATCCAACTCTCTGAGGTTCAGACTCTTCTCCAGGCAGCGAATGGAAGGTAGATCTCTGTCTTTGGCTGAGGCCTGTCTCTAGAACAGCCTCCCTGCCTCTCTCAAACTTGAGCAGGACCACCTGGGTTCCAGATGAAACTCAAGACCTTCCTTTTCTCTTCCGCTTTCTCTCTCCCTCTCCCTTGCTGATTCCCCTTTCTGCTGCATAAACTGGTTACCTGGCCACCCATTGAACTTATGGGACCAGGCTCCTGCACGACCAGTTGCCCTTGCACTGCCTCCAGGCCCCCAACCACTTAGGGACTGTATCTACAACCCTACAGTCCCCTGACTCCTTGCACTTATGAGCCACCTCCTGGCAGCACTTACGCGTTCTTGTGCACTCTCCCCTCTCACTGTCAACCCCTATCCCGCACACTTGCATGATCTGAATGACACAAGGCCTTGTAAGATCATTGTTTTGTCCTCCTTTCATCCCTTCCTTGTCTTGTCGCCCCTAGAAACACTTGTGTACAGGCACATTATAAATAACTTATCATATCATATCATGATCTTTGCCCGTTGAAATAATCTGTTTGAGAGGAGGCCACCAGGGGGCGCAGGCAAGATGGCTGCCCGAGTCCTAAACTCTATACCCAGCCCCGGGAAATAAACGGTGTAATAGTGGAGTGAGGAGTCTATCACGCTTCTAAAGCTAATATCCTGTTATTGGAACATGTGGGCTATCGGCAGGAGAAACCTCAGGGTCTGGAGGTGCTCCCCACCATTATAACTGCCGCTGCCTTGTCGGAGGCGCCCCTGTGCCGCGTGGCTCGCGGTGAAAAGGGGAACCACAGTGTCTGCTGTTCGGCACAGAGGGGGAACACAGAGGAAGCGTCGATCTGACAGGCAGGAAGGGGTGAGGAGCCCCGGCCCCAAACCCCTGAGTGCAGGCACAGGATGAGAATGGCAAAGGAAGAACTGCGCCCCAGGCAGGGCTGTCAAAGTCCGTGGGTGCTCTCCATCCAGACCATGTGTAACTGGGTTGGAATTATCGGCAGCGGCCCTGGGCAGAGGGGAGGATGCAGCGAGGGATTTCCTCCCACGACACCACAGAGAAGTAGCCGCCCAAACCCTGGAAGAGTAAAGGAGGCCCAGGAGGTGGTCATTGTCTGAGGGTTGCTACACTGCCCCCGAGGCCAATACAATTCAAACCGGGCTGATGCGGGAGT
Organism: Ambystoma mexicanum; assembly: GCF_040938575.1. NCBI lineage: Eukaryota > Metazoa > Chordata > Amphibia > Caudata > Ambystomatidae > Ambystoma > Ambystoma mexicanum. Next base: position 972,253,794 of record NC_090926.1, read on the forward strand.
GTGCCCCCACCAACACTTGGAAGCAGGAACATCAGATCCTACTCAGATTAGGAGGTGAGGAGGACCACCCACCACGGGCCATACCTGCGACCACATGCCCCCGTGACACCATGGGGGATTGAGTGGGGGCCGTGAGCAGGAGAACTAGGATATATTTTGGAACCTCATGGGGGGGCTTAACCATGAACATTGGACCCAGAATGAACTATAGTTGAGAGGCCTGGCCGTGGGGCTCCCAACTGAAAGCCGGTGGGAAGCGCTGTGTAAGTGGTGAGAGGAGGGCAGAAGACATGGGTCTTCTGGAGCAGCCTAAGGCACTGGATCGTGCCTAATGCAGCATTGATAGGGTGACAGCACCCTTGAGGAGGAACCTTACGGATCACTGAGGGGGGTACAAGGTCCCTAACAGAGGGGCGGAAGAGGCAAAGTAGGAGCGGCATACTTGTAGACCCTTACGAGGGCAGCTCGACAGAAGCAGGGCCTCGGACGTGTACTCCAAGTTGTTTGGGGATAGGGCCAGGGAAGGTTTGGTGCTTTTCTGTGGCAGGAGCCTACTTGCACCCTCCAACAGTGTGTACTAGGTGCCGGAGCGGCGTGAACCTGCAGACCCTGAGGCTCATGTGATATCAGGGCTGGCCCGGGGCTAAGAGACAACGAGGGGATCACTGCCAGCAACCACCAGCAGAATAAACAACGTCTGGGAGAACCTGGAGGTAGGGAGCTCCCCCACCTACAGGGCCAACTCGGAGACCAGTTGTCCCCACAATGCCCTTGGGTGCTGTAGTGCAGCAATGCCCTGGGGAAGTAGCATACACATCGGAACCCTCACTGGGAGGCCCTGCCGCAGATAACTTTGCTGTGACGGATTGTAGAGGAATTGCCCGGTATTGGGGCTCCCAATTGGAAGAGTCAAACAAAGGGGAGAATGGTGTGCTGAAGCTTTGGCAGCCTGGGCCTTAACAGTGTGGACTGAGGGACCGAACAGTGCCACTGAGACTGTGAACAATTGCTCTGCGGGTGTCCTGGGGATTTCCTCACTCTTGCCTCATTGATCAGTGGACCACCATGTAGGTCCTGTAGCAACGACGAGACTTAGATACCCATTGGCCTCGCCAGCTTCTCCCAGTCCGGGCCGACGCGGCAGTGCGACCATAACATCTTAGGCTGGGAGAGAGCAACACAAAGCCGATTTGAAGGTGAGGAGAGCGCCGTGAGGCGCCACCACTCACAAACCCAGTGGCCCCCTACAACACCCAAGGGGCCCCAAGCTGAGGGACTGCTGAAGGGCCGCATTCAAGGGGAGGAGCCACGTGCCCTGTGGCATCATTGACAATTGGAGGGCCCTACCGGAAGGGAAAGAAGTGGATATTTGGGCATAGTGGGTAAAAGAAGGCCCATCACACCTCCTACTCTTGGAAGTCCACTGTAGGGTGGTTCGCATGGTGAATGTGGAGGAGAGAGGGGTAACCGGTGGCCCTTGAACCCTATGCCTGAAGACCCATGTGAGAGATAACCTGCTGCTGGGTGCTACGTGGAAAGTTGAACGCAGAAGCACGCTAGTGGGTCTCGCCACCTGTATCCACTGCAGTGGACACCAAGGGATGGACTCACATTGCAGAGGGGCTGTGCCACAAATGCTTGGCAGGCACAAGAACACTGGTGGGGGGAAACAACCTATTAGCTGGATAGAGTCCCTGTCAAAGTACCAGTTCCACACAGGAGGCAACGAGTTGGAGGCCGGGCCCTCCCCAGGGGTCGCACCGGACATGGGCACCATGCAAAACAACATCCAGTCGATCCTAGTTGAGCTACGGGGGATGAGAATGGACATGGGGGCAAAAATGGCCAACCTCACTGCTAAGGTGTTCACGTTAGAAGACTGGATGGATGGTGTTGAGTACAATCAAGGGTCCACTGACCTCCTGGTGACACAGGTGGAGGCAGGATTTGTGGAGATACAGTGCCACGAGGAGGAACTGCGCCTTAAAGCAGACAACATCGAAAATCGCGAGAGGAGGAATAATCTGCGATTCTTTGGCCTGGCAGAGGCAGTGGGCGAGACCTGGTTGGGTCGGGAGGGCAAGGTGCAGGACATAATCTGGATCGACCTGGGAGCAGACACTGAAGAAGGGGTCATGATAGACAGAGTCCATCGGGCAGAGGGGTGGGAGGGGCCCTCGCTCAGTGATGGCACAGCTGCACTACTACAGAGACAAAGCCAGGATTCTGGAGAAGGCAAAGAACATCCGAGACATACAATATGGAGACTCCATAGTGCCTTCTTCCAGTTTCTCTCGGGCCTCATGCTGCTGATGAGAAAAAATGTGGGGCCCTTACCAAATGTCTACAAGTGAAGGGAGTCAGATATCGTTGGGGGCACCCATTCTACCTGGCTTTTGAATGACAGGGGGAGAGTTATCACCTTGTGACCGACGAGAACATCCAAAGAGTCGCGGATGACCTGATTGGTGGACGTCTGGCCCACTCAGGAGAGCAGGCCGAGGGAGAACTGGATCCCACTCAGAGTTCTAGGGGCCTGGACTCGGCCGGGGGGAAACATAGGGTGAAAGGGACCCGGAAATTCAGAAAACTAAACACCCCCTGGCTGCACATGGGAGTCACTTGAAGTGAAACGAAACTGCCTCATAATTGAACAGCACATCCATGTGCACTTTGTTGTCCTTGCCCCATAGTTGGCTTGTTCTTGTTGTTAGGTCCGTATCGACATCGCTGGGCCTGATGATGCACTGTTTGTAAGATTGTGCCGGCTGTTGGTTGCGGGATGGGCCAATATGTTTTTCAATGTTGTTTAGGGATGGGGATGCGGGGACTGAGAAGTGAGATTCTGGGGGCTACCACCTGGGGCCACTGGGACGGAATGGCCTCAATGGTTCAGTCTAGGAGTGGGGGAGCGGGATCCCTGTTAGACAAGTAACCCGGGGCATGGGACGAGCCCCTGATGGTTCGCCGACCGATCCCAGTAAACCTGGAAGATGGAGGCGGATGCCTCAACAAGGGAGGAGGGAGGGAGGGTAGGGAGGAAAGGGTGTGGGTTAAGGAAGGCGAGTGGGAGGGAGTTTGGGGGAGGAGGGCGAGGGGTGGAAGTAAAAGGAGAGGGGTTAGATGGGTTGAGCCATAAATCCTTGGTTTACTGAAGGCCTTGAACTGAGCAGGACGTGTGGAGGTTCCTGAGGACAGGGTTAGCGACGATAATGGTTGAAGGATGGGTTGATACGCTGAACGTTAAGGGCCTGAATTTGCAAAATAAACAGTCCCTTACCAGCAACATATTCTGTAAACTGAAACTGGTGTTCCTTTTCCTACAAGAAATTCATTATAGGCGGGGGATGAATCGGCAATAAGGGAGAAGGAAATCAGGAGGAACTTTTGGGATTCCCATAAATCCTCCAAACAGGAAGGGGTGGGCATACTTCTGAGTAAATCATTACACCTCACAAAGGTTGGGACAAAGAGTGGTTTCGGAGGAAGGTTCTTGGGGATTAAGGGAACGTCCGAGGGTACGCGAAACACCCTTGCCACTCTCTACGCGCCCAATACAGGTCAGATAAAGTTTCTGCGCAGGGTGTTCAGGATAATGGATGAGTGGGCAGAGGGTACCATGGTCCTTGCTGGAGACTTTAATCTTATAGCAGACCCGCGACTAGATTGGTGGTCTGCAAGGTGGATGGGGGTCAAGGAACCTACAAAGGATAACCTGGCCATGAAGGACCTCTTGCAGGAATATTACTGGGTTGACGTGTGGCGTAAGTCGTGGCAGGGCCCAGGAGGTTATACTTTCTTTTCCCCCCGCATCAGACATACACAAGAATTTACCTTATTGGGAAGAAAGTCGACTTAGAGGTTGTGTCCATTATCACATTATTGATAGAGACTTGAATTACCATATTTTTTTTAACAGGAAACCAATCTATGCCTCCTCCTGATGTCAGTTGCAAATCAAATGGGTTGAACTTGATAACTCACAGCATGCCTATCCTTTGCCCAAACACACCGTTTCACCAAAAACAATGCAAAACAACCATTTTGCAAAAACGATTGTAATACTGAACATTTTGGAAAGGAATATATGGAGTTTTCAGGTACAAACCAGACATCACCCCTTCCCTCTCTCTCTCTTCTGTAACAATGGCTTCAGGATTTCTCGGAAATGGGAGATAAGGGGTACAAAGGCATGGGGAGGTGAGCTATCTGGTGAGTCAAAGAGATGAGTTTTGGAGGTGGACACCTCCACCATTTGGGAAACAGATAACTACAACATCGAGAAAAGATGCCACAAAATAAAGAGCACAAAAGGGATTTTGAAAATTATGCCCTACTGAAATCATGATATAGAACCATTAGCCACATTTACAGTAGACTCAAGGTGACAGATGTGAGCAGCACCAAGATTGACTGTCTCATGAATGTCAATTTTTTCTTTGGTGAATTTGACAAGGAGAGTCCCAAAGACCATAGAGAACTGATTAGGTTACCGTGTGGGGATGTCAAGCTATGACTGGAAGAGAAAATCGTAAATAAATGATTTGCAGGACACTCGCAGGCTGTGGTGTTCTGTGACGCAGGAGATGGTGCCCAACGACGCATAGCACATAACATAACTTTCTACAAACCTGAACTTTTATGAACTGAGGATCCGACCCTATGCGGCAAAGCTATTGTGGGACAAGGCAGCAGTTTTGTGTGACGAAGGTACGCAGATGACGCTGCCCGATGACACATATCACGTAATGCAACTTTCCATGCTCCCAAACCTTTAAGAAGCGAGGAACGGACCCTCTGCGGCAAAGTACTTTGAGGACAAGGCTGCAGTGTTGTGCAACGCAGATACACAGGAGACGCAGCCCAATGGCACGTAGCATGTAACGCAACTTTCCACACTCCCGAGCCTTTATGAACCAAGGATCTGACCCTCTGCTGCAAAGCTATTGTGGGACAAGGCAGCAATTTTGTGTGTCCATGCTCCGAAGCCTTTAAGAAGCGAGTAACAGACCGTCTGCAGCAAAGCACTCTGAGGACAAGGCTGCAGTGTTGTGCACCGCAGATACAAGGAGACGCTGCCCAATAAAACGTAGCACCTAATGCAACTTTCCACGCTCCCGAGCTATTCAAAACCAAGGTTCGGACACTCTATGGCAAAGCCCTCTAGAATAGGCCACAGTGTTGTATGACGTGTTGTTTGGTGACAAAGGGGTCATGGCATGGACAATTTCTCCCTTCATCTGCGTCCGCAAGGTAATAAGGTTGGGGATGGAGAGAAGCATTGCTGCACTCCATGCAATTCCATGACCTTGCGTGCCTGTCTTGTTCTCCCTCTTCCCCATGCAAAGGTCCTCCTTGCTTCTGTCTCTGCTTCCCCCACCTGCACGTCTGTCCCTTCTCCCTTTCCTCACTTGTGTTTCTTTGCAACTTAGTCTCTGTTTCTTACATGCAACACTCATCCCCAAGCAACCTGTCCCCACTCCCCCAGCCTAGCAGATTCCTTCTTCTGTTGCTCCCCACAAAACTTTCGCCTGCAACCGGCCTAGCGCATCTCTCTCTGCGTTGCTCCCCATTTAACTTATACCCGCTCACCCGGCCTAGTGCATCCTTCCAGCATTGCTTCCCACACAACTTTCCAATGAAACTGGCCTTGTGCATCCCTCTCTGTGTTGCTCCCCATGTAACTTGTCCCCTCTCCCCTGGCCTTGTGCATCATTCTCAGCATTGCACCCCACACTAACTAGGCCTGCTTCCCTCCTCTCATTCTTCAGGCTCCCCTGAGCCGCTTCCAGTGTATTTTCCCTGCTTATGTCTCTACTTTCCATTTCATGTCCTATCATACTGTGACTATTGTATTGTCAATCTATTGCATTACTTGATTTTTCCTCTTACTTCCAGGTCTCCTTGGATAACCAGTGTTTGCAAATTTTATTTTATAGGGTGACCATTGTATTGTGTACTTGCTGCATTGTGTACATTTCTCTTCTTCCCCTCTAGGTCCCCTGTGACTACCAGGTTTGTGTTTTCTGTAGTGTACTTGAATTCTCACCAATATTCTTGTTCTGTGGTGTACCTACTTGTTGCCACCTCTATTCTGTGTGATCCCTCTTGTGCCTCCCTGTTTTTTTCCCCTATCATGTGACCGCCCTCCCCTTCCTGCTTGGGTTGCCACCCAATATCCACCCATTACTCTCCATCTCCCCTATCTTCTCTAACTGCTATTCTATCGACTATCCTATCCTTCTCACTAAGTCTGGTAGGAAGAAGCTCAAACGGGAATTCCTGATCTCCAACCCAGGCCTCCCTATCGCTGATACCTACATCAGTGATTCCTACAGGCAGACCCTCACAGACATTACCTCTCCAGGTCTATGGACCCCCATTGTCGGAATTGAAACAATATTATGCCTCCTATCACAACAATTGTATGTGTATTGGCCTACGCCAAGTTGTCTAAACATCATATGTGAACAAACTCCACGGCAAGGTCTTGACCTTAGAGAAAGTAATGTAAGTCGCCATCTTGGATTTAGCCGCCATTTTAGGTTTTCTTGTCATGTGGAAGTCACCCTGAACATCAAAATGGAGGCCGAATGACATTCTGAGTAAGATTCTGGCCGTTGTGACCTCCGTACACATGAATAATTAACATGCCTGCAGGCCACTTGTCGGGGTCGCGAACTGAGACCTTGTCCTACCGTTGACCTATGTGTAAATGTACAACTATATCAGTGAAACTAATCAAAATGCATATATTATAGGATTGACCTGGCAAGGAACCCATAGGCCCGGCTCATAGAATGGTTAACCCGCGAGAGGGTTGGCCAAGGGCTGGACAAATTGTATAAAAGACCCAAGTGTTCCAATGTGCGGTCTCTCTCACTAACGCATTGAACTCTCGTTGAAGTTCGTTATGTTACTCTGAGAGCCGAATAGCTATCCGTTTGTCAATTGACTTTGGTAACTGTTGTAGCTTTTAAATAAAGCACTTGTATGTTCTTTGTAACCTGTGTTGGTGTGTTTCTTTCTGGGTTTCCCGGCCTCATATTATTTTTCTATTTCCACAGATGGCGCCCAAATAGGGACCCTCAAGATTGATGCCGGATCATTGAAGGTTGACGCAGACTATCGAACCGGGATCGGACGGTGTGATACTGCGGGCCCGACCGAACGAGACGCGATACCTCAGCAGCGCTGCACGATCCGATCCTTGGACGATAGTCGTGTGGTCTGACACGGCATCTTGACGAGGACCCATTTTTGAGGCGGGCAGATTTGTCGAAACCACCAAACACAAGGTAAAATTTGTTAGGTAAGTTCTTTGGTAAACCGTACGGTCCTCCATAGGTTTGGTCAGGTGCAGTTGTGACCCGGCTCTTAATTTAACCCTGACAATTTGAATTTGGCGTATTGTATCTGCAGACACAATTATTGACCAGGTAACACCAATTTTTTGTGAAATGCCTGGGAAATTGTCTAGCTGCTTTAGGGCTCTGTTCCGCAGCGATCGACAATCTTTGGAATTTAGCCGCCCGGCACCACAGGAGGGGTCGCCAGCATGTACTATGTACTGTAAGTATGGCATTGGAAGTATAGTATTTAATGATATTTGGCACAGACAAACCAGACATGCCTCCGAATTTCAGTGGCCAATCAATGGTAGTTTCGAGATCCCCCGTATTGAATACTTAGAATCGGTTTTGCTAAAAAAGAAGGCCAGACCTGCAGCATTTGATGTTTTGCAGAATTGGAAAAAAGACACGTTGCAGCAGCTTAAAAGTAAGGATAAACATGCACGCCGTCATAAAACAAATGCCGAAAAGGTGTTGTTATATGATAAAGAAAAACATTCGGAGTCAGTCAAAAATATGGATAGGGCTTTCTCACTTGGTATCCAGAAAATGTATCCCTCTAAAGATTTTCATGCTTCCGAAGAATTTATTGAAAAATTGTTAAACGAACGCAGGACTGGTGTCTCTGAGCCAACTCCGTTTGATCCTCTCCCTGGTGCTCTGCCCATTCCTGCTGTTATTCCTGTTCCCCCTGTACAACCTATTGTTCCTATTCCTCCAGTTGTTGTTCCTCCACCTATCGTACCACCCCTTCCTCTTACGCCGATAGTTGCACCCTCATTGAATTTGCCCACACCTCTGCTCCCGAGTGGTTCTGAACTGACTGAAATTAATCAGGGTGCGGGGTCAAAGATTGTCACTCGAAATACTGTTACTGCAGACAAGAAACGGGAATTGTTTGCATGGGCTAAGCACTGTATGGAGAAAGGTGATCAAGTTACCGTTTTTTCCACATTATCAAGTATGGGCAATTTTCCAGAGAAAAATGTTTTTATTGAAGGTTTGGGGACTCATTTATGTGTAATGTGGGGTACATTACATAATACGGATCTCCCAGAAGGGGTGAGGGTTTTAAATACTTTAGCACTTTCGAGGGACACAGAGGAGAAAGTACATGGTCATGTTGAGAGATTGTTTGAGTATAGGAGGGACTTTGAGAAATTACGAGATGAGGATGATGAAGAAGACAGTATGTATGTGCAGAAACGGTTCCTTACCTGTCGTAGATCGGCACCTGAGGAAGTACGAATTTGTACCAAAGATGCGATTCGATGGATCTCGGATTCATCGATACCGCTAGATGAAGTATATGACACGTATAGTCAGTATACAGTAGAAATGCAGAGGAAGGTGATTCAGTACCTGCAGGAAGAATGTGTAAGGAAGAAGGTTAGTTGTCCTATAGAGTTATTGGGAATTTGTAAGAGGGCTTTTTTGCCCGACACTTCTTCAGCTGCCTTAGCGCTCGACCTGGCTCTGTTGCTTAGTAAGCGCTCCGAGTTACCTACATCTCAGTTGCCTATGAGAGAGGTTCCTCCGACATTTGTCCAAAAGGTTGAGATTCCCACTAACGTTGGGACTGGTGCACCCGCTGTGGATATTCCTGCACATTATGTATCACAATTTGTTCACGTCCCGTTTTCACGGCAGGAAGTGAACACTATTAGAAAATCAATTCCCGATATTAGGAAAAACGCAACAGGATTCTACAAAGAGATAGAGTCCGTTTTGCAGTCCTCTGTGTTTACCTTAAGTGATATTGACTTGCTGTTCCCTGTACTCTTGCCCGTAGATTTATGCAAGCAGGTTCGAACAATAGACGACGTACCAGGGTTGGGAGATACGTGGGCTAACATGACTAGGATTGATGGGGAAAGAACAGCTGGTGAGAAACCACCTCAGGTGATACTTACTTATCCTGATAGAATTGTCACGAAATTGAAAACCAGAATTCCTGAGAAAAGAATTATTTGGGACAAGCTTACGGCCTGTGTTCAAGGAAAAACTGAAGGTGCCACCGAGTTCTTTAATAGATTCAAACAGGTATTCTCTGACTTCAGTGGACAGGAATTGGGCACAGAGTCTGGGAAAAGGTTGTTTGTGGACAAATTTGTACGTGGGTTGTTGCCCGACATCCAGTCACAGATTATGTCCTCTGAGAGCGCTTGGCAGGTGAAATCCCAATCGAAGTTTTGCACATGGCTCAGTATTATGAGAACCGTGTTAATAATGAAAAAGAGAAAATAGAGAAGAGAAAAGGAGATTTGAAGACTAAAGTATTGTTACAACAAATTGTTAGAAATCCCAGAGGAGGTACTTCACAGACCAGAGGTCAGTATGTCCCGAAAGGAAACGCTCCTTTGGGTCCTGTAAATGTTAATCAATGTGCCTATTGCCGCCAGGAAGGTCATTGGCGAGCACAGTGCCCGGTCCTTCGACAAAGGTCAAACAATGCATTTGGGAGTATGGGTAGATGACCTAGAGGTCGCCCTGGAGTGGGGACCCTGATAGAGGTCAGTTTTCGCAAGATCCTCAGCAACCTTTTTCACGGGAAAATCAGATTTCGAATGTGGACACGAGAAACATATTTGATCACCCTTCTGCTGCCTACCTTTCTGAAGAGCTTCCTTCCGATGACATTTTATTTTGTTAGGACTGCCCGAAGCAGGGTTTGGAACCTTCACCTATTCCCGTTAATCAGAAAAGTCCCTATGTTGAATTGTTAGTGGGGAATAGGAAACATCAGTTTTTGATAGACACTGGAGCACAGAAGTGCTCCATTGATCATTCCCGGGTTCCAAACATTCCGCTGTCAGGGCAAACAAATGTTTCTGTAGGGTTTTCTGGCATACCAATTGCTTTCCCGGTTTCTTCGCCGGTGTCTGTTTCTTTGGGTCCCTTCACGGACCATTGTCCCTTCCTCCTGACTTCGAACTGTGGAGAGAATTTGCTGGGGTTAAATTTGTTGAAGAAACTGAATGCAGTAATTCATTGTTTCTCTGATGGAGTGCGACTGACGGTTTCACCACAGCAACTTCCCAATTCTCAGTTTCTGACTCGACCATTGCCTCCTGAGTTTAGCGTTGTTCCGGAATGTTTGTGGGCGATTGACGACAATGATGTCGTGGTGCTACAGATTGAACCCGTTAAAATAGTTTTGAAACATGGAGTTAAACTACCACGCATTCCGCAATATAAAATATCAGTTGAGGGCGAGCGTGCTTTGAAGTGCATTGTCTCCGATTTTGTGCATAGAGGGGTGATTGAAGAGATTGCAAGTAGTTTATGTAACAGCACGATTTTGCCTGTATACAAGTAAGGCGACAATGCAATCCCATACCGTTTCATAATTGATCTACGTGCTATTAACAAAGTTGTCGCCCCACAATTTTCAATTGTGCCTGATGTAACAACGATACTAACAATGATCCCTGCTACAGCTATGCACTTTAGTGTTGTGGATCTAAAGAATGCTTTCTTTAGTATTCCTATACACAAGGAGAGTAGATATTTGTTCGCATTCACCTTGGGGGGACGTTCGTTCACATTTACTCGTGCACCTCAAGGGTATACTGAAAGTCCAAGCATTTATAGTAGAGCTTTGAAAGAGCAGCTTGATACCCTTGAATTGCCACCTACTTGTACACTGCTTCAGTATGTCGATGACTTGCTTTTAGCTGCAGATTCTGAAAGTGCTTGTAAAGAAGGCACTGTATTATTGCTTGTTCATCTGGCTAAAAACGGTCATAAAGCTTTGCTAAAAAAAATTCCATATTGTTGTCAGGAGGTCGCCTATTTAGGCTACCTCCTGTCAAAGGAGGGGAGAAGATTGACACCTGAAAGAATAAAACACATTTCTGGCATGTCTGTTCCAAATACACAGAAGGAGGTCAGAGCCTTAATAGGTATGGCTTCTTACTGTAGGTTGTGGATCCCGAACTTTTCACTAGTGATAAAACCGATGTTGGCTTTGACGAAGAAGGGCATTTCTTTGCCGCTGCCATGGAAATCGGAATATCAACGATCATTTGAGCTTCTCAAAACCGCGTTATGCTCTGCACCGGTTCTGGGTACTCCAAATTATGACAAGGCCTTTGTGTTGTTTGTGCATGAATGTGATGGATGTGCTTTGGCTGTGTTAACACAGGAACACGGAGGGAAGAATAGGCCGTGCGGCTACTACTCTTCCGCCCTTGATCCTGTCGCATGCGCTTTGCCAAGATGTTTGCGAGCTGTCGCTGCTGCTGCCGCGTCGGTAAAACAGAGTGAGGGAATGGTCCTAGGCCATGATTTAATCTTGATGGTACCTCACTCTGTAAATGTCCTATTGAATAAAACCCAAATGCAACACCTCACCTCTGCACGGCTGACAAGGTATGAATTAAATCTGTTTGCCCCTCAAATTCAAATTAAGAGGTGTTGTGTTCTTAATCCGGCTGAACTCCTACCTTTCCAGCAAAATACTGTTTGCGGTGACGAAGAATTACATGACTGCCTGTATACTACTGAACAGGAAACGAAGGGCAGGATAGATCTTATAGATACTCCTTTGGGCAATGTGGAAGGGGAGCTGTTTTGTGATGGCTCCTGCTTCAAACTCCCAGATGGTACATCTACAGCTGCCTACGCAGTTACTACGTTGAGAATTCCGCATAACTCCACGCAGGCCGCAGAGATTATAGCGTTGACCCGAGCGTGTGAACTCTCGGAAGGGCATACAGTAAACATATATACTGATAGCCAGTACGCCTTTGGGGTGGCTCACAACTTTGGGAGGCTCTGGTCGGAAACAGGGTTACTAACCTCACATGGGACCAAGATTCAGCATTTGCTCTCGGCACTCTCACTCCCTAGGCAGTTAGCGATCATGAAATGTGCAGCACATCGTAAGGTCATAGATGAAGTGGGAAAAGGGAACGCTTTTGCTGACCAGATAGCCAGGCAAACGGCCACAGACCTTAGCACAGACATGTATGCTCTAAGGGAAACAAAAGATGCCTATGTAATGGATGAGGGTATCGGGTCTGTGCGGGATATCCAAACTGATGCCACAATAGAAGAATCCAAAAGGTGTGCTGAAGGGAAGGGGACACTGGATGACGATGGGTGTTGGGTGGATACATCTGAAGGAAAATGGTTGCTCCCTGATTCATATGTGCTGGCAATGGTTACGATGGCACACAGTCTTACGCGTGTGTGTGCTCAACAGATCACGAAAATGTTAGAACAAGTCTGGGTGAATGCTAAAATGTTGAAGATTGCACAGCGACATGTTCAGAATTGTATGATTTGCTTACAGCACAATGTGGGGAAGGGGACAGTAACTCCAAGGGGTAGCTTTGGGCCCCCCTCTGTTCCCTTCGAGGTCATCCACTTTGATTTTATTGAGATGGAACGGTGTAACAATCTAAAATATGTTCTTGTGATTATTTGTGCCTTTAGTAAATGGTTTGAGGCTTTCCCCGTTAAGGATGCTACTGCCATGACTACTGCAAAGACTATGGTAAAGGAATTCTTTCCACGATTTGGGCTTCCAAGGGTAATTTGGTCGGACAACGGTCCCCATTTTGTTGCAGCAGTAATTTTGCAGATATGCACAGCGTTACACATTGAAAAACGATTTCACTCAGCTAGGCATCCTCAAAGTGCTGGGTTGGTAGAGAGACATAATGGTATCCTAAAGAATAAGCTTGCAAAAACATGTGCCGGCACCAAATTGAAATGGCCAGATGCCTTACCTATTGTATTGTTAGCCATGCGTACCACCCCTCAAACTAAGACTGGGCTCTCTCCATTTGAGGTAGTGATGGGGAGACCTGCTAACATTTGGGGCCTTCCGAAGCCCAAAACCCTGAAGGAGGTAGAACATGTATTGCTTGTAGACTACTGTAACCAATTGACTAAAAATGTGTATCTCATTTATCATCAGGTCCAATCAGCTTTACCTGTACGGTTTACGGGCCCAGGACACAATATTCAGCCTGGAAGTTGGGTCCTAGTGAAGGCCTACGAAAGGTCTTCCTGTCTTGCGATTTGCTGGCTGGGACCCTACCAGGTGCTGTTGGTCACCCAAATAGCAGTGCGGGTGGCTGGAAAGAATCATTGGATCCACGTGACACATGTCAAGAAACTTCCTCACCCGACGCCACACGTTACAGAAGAAGCAGAACCCCTCGCTGGTGCTACAATCTCTGATCTTGGAGTAGCAAACAGTGCTGTGAGTGCGTTGGAGAGTTTCTCTGAGCCCGTGGAGCTTGGGGAACAGTCCATTTCATCTCTGCACTCTTTGAAAAAGTCACTTCCGGAAAACACTGTTTCAAGTTCTGTGACTTCCGTCGCCTCCGATACGTTGCTTCCCTCAGGAAGTGACGTTACCCTATTTCCGGATCAAACAGTACTGGGTACCACCAGGTACGACCTTCGACGAAGAAAATAGACTACGGCACGGGTTTTGCCTGTGCATCTGGAAAGAAAAAGTTATTGAGAGTCTTTTCTCTTGCAAAAGGAAGGTTTTTTTGAAAAAAGGGATTCTGCTGGCTGGGGTTGGGGAAGGACTAAGAAGTCGCGCGACCGTAGTGTCGCCAGCAACGAACATTGGGGTCGTCGATTGGGAAACTACGATGCCTGCCACCTCCACTGCTGCTGCTCGCATTGGACTTGTAAATAAGGGGGTGACCAACTCGGACAACAAACAATGTGCCTGGGCCCTGAAAACGTATTGCTGTGTTGTATTAATAGTAATAGGAATTTGTATAATTACTGCTGTGGGACTTGGGTACTTCGAAGAAATTTACCCTGTAAAACCTCTACTGCCACTTGAGATTGTACTTACTGCTTTGACTCCCTCTGTACACCTTCACACTTTGTCACCTAGAGACTCCCAGCATAGACGAAAGTACCATAATAACACTTTAATGATAATAATGAATTCAACGCATGCCATTTTTAATAAGAATAATTGCTGGATTTGCACCCATTTACCGCAACATGGGAACAAGGGGCTAGGATGGTATATTCACCCTTTACCTTTAACGACTGCTTGATATGCCTCTCTTAGAGCACTATTCTTTGGCCGTTGGAATGATAGCATCTCAGGGAACTTTGATGGAACTAATTTAAATGATTTTGAGAAACGTGAATTGACTCCCCTGGGATGCTCGCTTTTTGCAAATAGAAGTAAACCTAATGTTGCTTCTATTAGGCCATCTGATAAACTATCTCTTCCTTTTCAAACTCTAATTTCCTTTAAAATGGCTCTGATAGGCAATAAGGACGCTGTGCCTCCTTCCTACTCTATTAATCATAGCCCCGATTCAGTCCCCTTTTGTGTACAAAGAAATGGCACTCGGTCAATGGGAGATTTTGAAGGTTGTGTGAACATCGTAAATTTGACCGGGGAGAACAGGCCTCTGTATGTAGGGGGGCCTGTCTATTTCGTTTGTGGTAGTTCAGCATTTCCCTGGTTGCCCAAGGATTGGCAGGGAACCTGTTATTTAGGAATCCTGTTACCTGGGGTATTCATAGCAAGTACTTTGGAGGTTTCTAAGGCTCGCCCACGGCGGGATGAGAACGGAGATACCCCTGGGCAAGTATTGGGAGATATAACAAAACCAGTTGTGCCATTTTGGGGACAGATAGCAAATTCTGAAGATATTAGGGGACTAGCAAGAGTACTGGAGGGAACCATCAACCGGACCACGGATATACTCTACAATATGACACTAGAACAAAAAGCAATAAGATTGGTAGCGCTCCAAAATCGGATGGCATTAGATGTCATCCTAGCAGAACGTGGTGGAGTATGCAAATTAGTGGGGTCCGCTTGCTGTGTTTTCGTACCAGATTCCTCACCGACAATTTTCAAAGCAATACAGAACTTGCACATCCTTAGTTCTGAAGTGCATGTTCCTGTGGGAAATTGGAATATTAGCGCCTGGTTCTGGGATTCTCTATGATCCTGGGGTTGGAAGGTGCTTTCTGTTATCCTGGTTATTTTGGGAATCCTGCTATTCCTTTGTTGCTGTTTCCAATGTTTACCTAGTGTATGTGCAATGCTAGGGGGATGTTGTGCTCAAGCAGTGAGCACAGTAGGGCACAAAATGTATGCCCCAGATACAGCATCTAAAGAGTTCGTGTTACAAGAGGTTCTGATGAACGAACTAATGGCTATAGACATTAAAGATAATGATTCAGGATGTATGGACGACAATGCATGGAGTTATTTACAGAGGTATTAGAAATGATATTAGCACTTGGCATAGGCCAATAAGAGGGTTTGTCGGAATTTAAACAATATATGCCTCCTATCGCAACAATTGTATGTGTATTGGCCTACGCCAAGTTGTCTAAACATCATATGCGAACAAACTCCACGGCAAGGTCTTGACCTTAGAGAAAGTAATGTAAGTCGCCATCTTGGATTTAGCTGCCATTTTAGGTTCTCTTGTCATATGGAAATCACCCTGAACATCAAAATGGAGGCCGAATGACATTCTGAGTAAGATTCTGGCCGTTGTGACCTCCGTACACATGAATAATTAATATGCCTGCAGGCCACTTGTCGGGGTCGCGGACTGAGACCTTGTCCTACCGTTGACCTATGTGTAAATGTACAACTATATCAGTGAAACTAATCAAAATGCATATATTATAGGATAGACCTGGCAAGGAACCCATAGGCTCGGCTCATAGAATGGTTAACCCGCGAGAGGGTTGGCCAAGGGCAGGACAAATTGTATAAAAGACCCAAGTATTCCAATGTGCGGTCTCTCTCACTAACGCATTGTACTCTCGTTGAAGTTCGTTATGTTACTCTGAGAGCCGAATAGCTATCCGTTTGTCAATTGACTTTGGTAACTGTTGTAACTTTTAAATAAAGCACTTGTATTTTCTTTGTAACCTGTGTTGGTGTGTTTCTTTCTGGGCTTCTCGGCCTCATATTATTTTTCTGTTTCCACACCATATGGTCTCTGTTTCTCCCTCCTTTTTCCTCATGTCCCATTAATGGTGGAACCAGGTGGTAGGCACTCCTGGCCCCTTCCACACCTCCAAGACCATCATTAATGTCTACTTAAATGGCACCATCTTGTTCCAGGCCCCCTAGGCCAATCTCCTTATTTTTGAAAAATGCTTCCTCCATTTTATCAACTTCTTTCTGTCTAATGCTACACCTACCTAACCTTCTCTGGCTCCTCTGCCACCTTACTACTCTGACACCTCTCTGGCACCCTCCTCTGCTTCTCTTGCTGGTCTGCCAGCTCCTTCCTTCACCACCTCTCTGGAACCCTATGCTGGTTCTCTGGCTGCTCTGCCTTCTCCTTCCACTACCACCTCTCCGGCACCACCTTCTTCCTCGCTGACTACTCTGTCATCTCCTCCTTCCTCCTCGGACACATCAAGCACTTCCGCAGGGCTTACCTCATGCCTGTACCCCTCCAAGGAAGTCTTGCAAAGGTGGCAATCTGCTACACTTCACTACTCTTAACTATCACTCTGCTGCCAAACACTCCTCGGACGTCTTCCATCTCCTTGAAGAGCTTGATCTGGATTCACTCGGTCTCACCAAGACTTGGTTCACACCCAGCTCTGTCACAAATTTTGTCACTCGCCTTCCTGATGGCAACAAGATCATCTCTGAACCCAGAACCAACAGTCCTTGAGGGGGAGTAGCCCTGATCTTCCTAAGTGGATCCCTGATTCTGTCATTCCTACATAGGTCTACTCCTCCTTTGAATACCTGATTTGCAAACTCTCTATCTCTCCTGGCCTCTTTCTCACTGTGGCCACCATCTACAGGCCTCCTGGCCGGTCACCATCTCCCTCTTTGAATGAGCTGACCTCTCCTCCTCCCTCCTTGCCTCTACCGCTCAACTTCTCCTCCTTGGAGACCACAACATCCACTTGGATGCTTCTAGCCTCTCCTCGGGGCTCTTTTGCAACCTCTGCAACTCTCTCTCTCTCTCTCTCTCTCCCTCTCCCTCTCCCTCTATCTCCCTCTCTCTTTTTCTCTCTCTTTCTCTCTCTCTCTCTCTCCCTCTCCCTCTATCTTCCTCTCTCTCTCTCTCTCTCTCTCTCTCTCTCTCTCCCTCTCCCTCTATCTCCCTCTCTCTTTCTCTCTCTCTCTCTCTCTCTCTCTCTCTCTCTCTCTTTCTCTCTATTCTTCCCTCTGGCCTGACTCACTCTGCAGGGCACACCTTGAATGTTGTGATCTCTTCAGACTTCCCCCTCTCCAACCCTCTCACCACTCCTCTCTCCTGGACTGACCACTTTCTTCTCTCCTCTCACCTGTCGCTCTCTACCCCTCAGCTTCAGTCGACCTCAGCACTGCCACCCACCTTCTTGGTCATCTGGCTCATGAAGCGTATGTCAGTGGAGGCTCCCGCCGCTACTTTCTCTCATCCTCCTACATCTCCGGCCGATGCACACTCTGACACAGCCCTTTCCAAACTTCATCTCTCAATCGCTAATACTCTTGATGTCCTTGTCCCTGTCATGAAAATCTGTTTGAAGCCTGTGTGGGGTACATTTAGCAGCCCAACAGAAATCCCTGCATCACAAAACTGAACGGCATTGTTGTATCAAGTAAAGTCTGTGAAGAGCAGAGAAATTCATTTCAGTCTGCACCGCCAGCGTTCACTTTTGCAACAAATGAACACACGTCAAGCTTTTCAAAAGAAGCTCTCTCTCTCCCTTTGCTTGGTATCAGGTTCAAAGAAACAATTTCTTGAACATATCCCTGTGTTCAGAAATTGACTAGTGCTATGAAATCTTTGAGATAGCAAAATACGAGGAAAACCACATTTTGTTAAATAAACATAAAAATAGAATGAACCCGTGTTACTTTGCATTGCAGAGAAATGAAATGACATTATGGAAGCTAAATGGGAAAGAATACTGTCAAATGACCAGAACTACAACTACACATTTGGGGAGGAAAAGCTGCATAAATATTGGTATATTTAACTCTGTTTTATTTTCTTTTTTTCATAAAAAGAACTTCAACAGCCTAGCTGAGGCAGGCATTCCTGTTAAACCAGTTTGGCTTAAAGGCCAAATGTCACACTTCCCCGTGATTTGATGCTGCCAGGGCTGAGACCCTGTTCTTTAGACAGGTGTGATAATTACAGGGTGCCTCAGACTGAATGGCAGAGATGCTCCCAAGAACAAAGGGGGATTCTAAACCATGTGTTTTGCCTCAGAAGTATGAAATCCCCTGCATTCAAACTGAAGGACTTCAAAGGAGAAGCCATGTGCAAAGTTGTCCAGGGAAAGAAATTTGGCTGGGGGGTTGGAAAGACTGCCCATTTTTGGGAACAAAGCCAGTACATTTTATTTAAAAGACTTTTTACATTGAGACATTTATTTCAGTAATCTGAATAAGCAGTAATATGAAATTATGATGGTTTTAAATGTAATCTTTGTATCAGCAAAATTAGACTATTTGGGTCTTCCTAGCATGTGGGGGACACAAATGGCATTAAAGGGGCATTTCTGGGAAAAGCAAACATGACACAGATATACATTTTAATGGAAAAATGCCCGACATTGATTGGCATATGTGTAGCCATTTGTGGAATTTTAGGTGAAATGTTTTCCATAGAAATGTCGAAAGATTGCCAGAAGGACAAAACAGCATCGCACAAACCTGGGGTTTGGAATGGCATATTCCTTGTAAAATATGGGGTCTGCCTATCTGATTTTCAGGAGTATAACAATTTTAAATATAAGGGTTTTGTTTCATAACTGATTTTGGCAAAAGTAACTCTGGTGGAACAAAGCACATCATAAAACGCCCACATTAAAACTGATGTCACTTCCCTGGGACCAATCTGCTTACAGGGAGACGGCAACATCCACAGCCTGACCTAACCCATCTTGGAGGTATGTCCAGGTTATTTCCACCCACATAGTGAACATCCTCTGATGTCATCCTGCTTATAAAAGGTGGAGGCATCAGGAGAGTCAGGACATTCAAAATCCAACATTCAAAAGCCAGAGATCCAGACATAAAACATTCACCCTGCAAGACTCCAGACTCCAGAGTCAGGTCAGAGGTAGCTGATCCCGATCCAGGCAGAACCTCCAATCTAGGCAGAACACTTATCCAGAATTAAACCCTACAAAATACCAATAATTCAGGGGGAAAGGCTGCTGACCCCTTTGGGAGAATCCAGTGACCAGAGCTGTCCTTGCCTAGCTGATGCACCTCACTGTCCACTGTGACCAGGCCCTGGCTGCCCCGCTGTTCCCTTAAAGGAGAGTGCAGCCGCTGCGCATTGACCAGATCCGTGTCCCACTGTCCAGAGACCCTGTTAGCTGTCCAAACTACCCAATTCAAGTGCATTTTGTAAGTATTACTCTCCCCAGTAAGCAAAAAGCTGCATACATCGTTTGGTTACCTTGCATTCTGTCCAACCCCATAAAAATCCTATAAATTCCCTCATACATTATTAAATTGTCAGAATCCTCTGTGTATCCTATCCTTAAAAGAATCTGTGTTAGCCTCCATGTGTTAACTCAATTCTTTCCAAATCATTTCATTCCGTTTTCCAAAGAGATGAACGCAGAGTGAATAGGTTAACCTTGCAAATTAACCTCTTTGCCTACCATGTCTTTCCTTAAATATCTTGCCACTAAAATATAGTTGCAGTAGAACCAATCATTTTGCTAACAAAAACGAGTTTAAATTTGAATGTGTTTTCCTTTTAAAATCTGATTTTCCTTCCCAATAAAGAGTCCCATACTGTCACCCATCCTGAGTCACCCTTTCACTTTAGTATCATACCTGCTATGTGCCTTTGTACCTCCTCAGTAAAACCAATTTCCGATTATGTCTGTTGAGCTACTTTCCTAAACTGTTTGCCTGTTTTAAACCCATGAAAACTAAGAAATAGCAATTTTAACAAGTGTGATTCTTGCTGCACTATTTTTCATTCTTAAAGTCGAGTTTCTCACTTGTATGCATGTTGTTTAGCACCTTGCCTTGTAGCTTGTAAATGTTCTTGCTCTTTACTACAGCCACACACATTCCTGTCTCATTCATTCAACCACACATGTAAAATAACTATTCAGTGTATTCTGAGTGCAATTGTACTCCTTTCAAGGGTTTTCAATCTGATTCTGGCCTCCCATTCAGGGGTGGTAGGTTGGATTTCTAATCTAATGTTTGCCTATTGTACCTGACTCTTTGCTACTCCACTCCACCCACACAAAAGTTGGTTTACAGGGGTTTGGGGGAGTGTTGCAGGGGGAAGGCATAACAGTCTTCCATCTAACAGTATTACTAAAATGTAATCTTGCTTTCCTTCATGTTTGCATGGATGTGTCTGATGTTAGAATGATACATTAAGTGTATCCTATCATTTTGCTGTGTAAATATTACCACACTGGTGATTGCTGCCCTATATTGAATCTGTTTGATTTTCATGTGAATTTAAAAATAAATATTTCATTATTACACACCAACCTGTTTCATGGTTTATTGCGACACAGGGTGTTCGTCAAGGGGCTTGTGAGCTGGGTTGGCTGACTTCTCAAGACAGAAACTGAAATTAATAAACTTGACAGTGTTTTTATTGCACGCCACATATCTGCCAGTGGAAAGAGTCCTGGTGTGGAGAGTGCAGTGTTTTTAAACCTGTGACACTCGAATCCAAGTGCAACTCTTGGTATTATTTTGACCTTGCCTCGCCACCCTTAAGCCAAGTGTAGGGTTGCTGAGAGGAAGTGGAGGGCATCAGCTTCATCCTATGACAAACTGGCCTGCCGGCTGCGCAAAGTCAATACAGACTCTGTCCTTTCTAAGAAGAGAGACTACATTCAAGCCCACATCTCTGCAGCTTCTACCAACTCAGCTCAACGTTTTAAAATCTGCAAAAGCTGGCCAATCCTGCTGCAGTCTCCACCTCTCCTGTTCCCTCCCAGGCCCTCTGCACGGCTCTGACATCTTATTTCACCACTAAAGCTCAGGACATCCTGTCCACTCTCTCATCTTCCTCCACCTCCTCTTCCTCTCTATCTACCACTCCAGGCCCCTCTCTGGCTGTATCTCCTCTTCCTTTCGCCTCCTTATCCCTGTTCACTCCCAACAATGTTTCTATACAAGTCCGATCTATGAAAGTCTCATCAAAGCAGGGGCTCCCCTGCTCCGCCAGAACCGTTAAGGACCACACTGACACCCATGCTCCAGCTTTGGCCGATTTCTGCAATCATTCCATCACCAATGAACCATGCCTTCCACCCTTAAGCACTCCCTTGTGCACCCCATCCATGACCACGAGTCTGGCTTCAGACTGCTCTTTTGAACACCTATGAAGACTTGCTCTATAATCTTGACTCTAACCTTCCTTCTATCCTCATTCCCCTTTATCTATCCTCTGCCTTTGACACAGTCAATTAGTCCATCCAGCTCAATCATCTCCATGACGACCTGGGTATCTCTGATTAGGCCCTAGTCTGGTTGACCTCCTTTCTCTCAGATCAAACCTCCCAAGTTCAACATGGGTCCTTCCTCTCGTTTATCTCTCTCTCTATATGTGGTGATCCGCAGGGGTCTAACCACTTTCCCTGTCTCTTTAACCACTACCTGGCACCTCTGCACCACCACATATCTACCTTCTGTTCTATCTTTCAGTGTTATATGGATGAAACTTAGCTCTCCTTCAGGCTCCCCTCAGCCTCTTCTGCTCCTTCTCTCATACATGACTGTCTGACCGCAATTCAGGAATGATGTGCCTCCAACCATCTCTGCCTTAATGCCAGAAACACTGAGATCCTCCTCATTGGTACACCTGCTCCTGCCTTCCTTCTCTCACTCTGGCCGCCCACCCTGAGCCCTCTACTTGCACCTTCCCGTGAGGCTAAGAAACATGTTGTCATCTACGAGTCCACCCTCTCCTTCTATCTTCACATCTTTAACATCTCTAAGAAGTCACACTGTCAGCTGCTCCTCCTCAGAGATATTCTCCCTTTTCTCACTTTCCTACAGAAGCTCACTTTCTCCAGATCCCTGGTTCTCTCTAGGCTGGGCTACTGCAACAGACTCTTTCTAAATCTGCCTGCCTCCACTCTTCACCCTATACAACTAATCCGGAACAAGACTGCAAGACTTGTCCTTGACCTCAAGCTGAGTGATCATATCTCTACTGTGGCTGCATGGATGAAGTTCAAGACCCTCTGCGTAATCCACAAGGTATTCTGGGGCCAGAGACCACACTACATCCAACTTTCTCTTCCTAAGCATTGTCCTTCTCAAGCCATCCACTCATCCACATCCAACTCTCTGAGGGTCAGACCCTTCTCCAGGCAGAGAATGGAAGGTAGATCTCTGTCTTTGGCAGGGACCTGTCTCTAGAACAGCCTCCTTGCCTCTCTCAAACTTGAGCAGGACCACCTAGGGTTCCAGAAGCAACTCAAGACCTTCCTTTTCGCTTCCGCTTTCTCTATCCCTCTCCCTTGCTGATGCCCCTGTCTAATGCATAAACTTGTTACCTGGTCACCCATTGAACTTACAGGACCAGGCTCCTGCACAACCAGTTGCCCTTGCACTGACTTTAGGCCCCCAACCACTTAGGGACTGCATCTGCAACCCTACAGTCCCCTGACTCCTTGCACTTATTTTTTTTTTAAAAACGTATTTTATTGATTTGGGTGGAAAAAAAAACAAGCAATACAACGAGAAATCAAACGGTGGTTCAAACAAAGGAGGGGACGGTGTAAGGGGAACAAGGGAGGGGGATGGAACAAACAAATCAACAACAGTCTTCATGTTACATCGAACTTACAGTAGATGGGTGGGTTAGGGCCTGTGACCCAGAGTTTCAGGATGCAGGGGAGGTCGCATATGAGGGCTGTCCCTCCAGTGCTGGCATCAGGGGATAGTGTCAGTGTGATGCTGCGAAATTTCAGGGGGGTTTGTAGTCAGCGCTGAAGCGTATGTCTCTGAGGAGGGCCTTCCATGATTCCAGGGTGCCGCATTCGGCTTCGCCGCTTGAAGTGATTCCTTCTTGCCAGGCCCTGGTTTCTGCTACTGTCCATCTCTCGAGTTCTTTGAGCCAACGTTCATGCCTGGGGCCCGACGGCGTCTTCCAGGCCATTGCAATTGTTCTCTTAGCCAGAATGCATGAGATGTCCATTAGTCTGACAGCATGCTTGGACTTGCCATGTCTGGGGTAATACTCCAGGAGGCACTCGCCAGGGGTCCATTCGTACCTCGTCATTCCAGCGTCCATGCAAGTCTGTTTGGCTTTGGACCATAGTGTCATCGCGTTAGTGCAAGTCCAGAACATGTGGATCATGTCCGCTTTATCGTTCCCACATCATGGGCATGCAGGGGAGGATGTCTTATTGAAGGAGGCGACCCTATGAGGGGTCATGTATGTCCTGTACAGGACGTTCAGTTGAATCTGACCAAATCTGGTATTCCTGGACACTTTTTTGGGAAATATTAGCGCTCTCTCCCATTCTTTATCCGTGATCGGGGTCTCAAGATCCGCTTCCCATTTCGCTCTCAGATCTTTGCCTTTAGAGTTCGGTTTGTCGCATAGTCTGCTGTAGAGCCTGGAGACTGGTCTCCAGCCATCCGAGAGGTCATGCATTTCTTGAAGTAGAGGGTCGGGGGAGGGTTCCTCCGGCCAGCCAGTCCACTGTTTCTTGGCAGTCTGTTTAAGGCGGTGGTACCAAAGGAACTGGCCCGGGGGTATTCCTTCGGCGACCTTAAGAGATTCAAAGTCCCTGAATTCCCCTTCCTCGTACATGTCGCCCCACGTGTATATGCCGGCTTCTTCCCACCTCCTTGCCGTGGAGAGGTCTGCATCCGTTCGGCAGGTGTCTGCTAAGATGGGGTTATCCGGAGAATATGGGTGTTGTACTCTCCTGATGTAGCAGGACCTGGCCCATATCTTCCTTCCCAGGTCAATCAGTTGTGAGGTGACCAGGGATTGCCGTATAGGATGCCACAGGGTCTCCTTGGGGATCGCATTGTTCGAGGATTGCCTCAGTAGTTCCGTCTCAGCCGAAGATTCGTCTGAGAGCCATTTCGTTATGTGACTCAGCTGGGCGGCCAGGTAGTATAACTGGAGACCCGGCAACTTTATTCCACCCTCTTTATGTGGCAGGGAGAGAACAGATAGTGACAGTTTGTGCCTGTGGGGGCCCCAAAGGAAGTCCCTGACGATAGCCTCCAGCTTCTTGAAGAAGGGCGGTCGAACGTAATGGCAAATGTTCACGAAGAAATATAGGAATCGGGGGAGTACGATCATCTTGACTATCGCTGCCCTGCCCACCATGGCCAGTGGGAGCTTAGACCAGAATTTTATGGAGCGTCGAAGACTCATGATGGCGACCTCCGTATTGTGTTCGTGCGTGAGTAGTTGGGTGTAGCTTACGTTGATCCCCAGATAACGGAACTTGACCAGTTGCCAACCTATTCCTATCTCTGGAAATTTGCTTTCTGGAATGTTGCGGAGGCCCGCCAGGGGAAAGGCAGAGGACTTCCTTCTGCTGAATCGGATCCCCGAGTACTTCGCGTAATTATCTAGTACCTCCAGTGCTGTTGGTGCATTAACCTCGGGAGTGCTTAAGTAGAGGAGGACATCGTCTGCGTATAGAGATATTATGTGGTGTACAGTGCCCACCTTAATACCAGCGTCGAAAAGCTGCTGCCTGAAGTACAATGCAATCGGTTCCAGGCCCAGTATGTACAGCATGGGCGATAGCGGACACCCCTGTCTCGTTCCCCTTTGTATTTCCCAGGCTGCTGATACCGTTCTTCCCGTTTTCACTCTCGCCATTGGGGAATTATAGAGGACCTCGATCCACCTGATGAAGCCCCCTCCGAAGCCAAATCTTCTCAGGACCTCCCTGATCCATTCCCAGTATATGGAGTCGAAGGCCTTGATAGCATCGAGCGACAACACCGCCAGGTCCTCGTCCCTCTCGTATGTTGCAGCCATTACATGCTGTAGCCTCCTGAGGTTAGCAGTGGTGTTGCGCCCAGGCACAAATCCGTTCTGGTCTTCATGGACGATGGATCCCACGGTTTATAGTCATAATGTCGAAAAAAAAATGTCGACAGACAAAAATGTCGAAAAAAAAATGTCGACAGACAATAATGTCGACATCCTATACTTATAATGTAAAAAGTCATTTTTTCTAAAAAAAAATGTCGACATTTTTTTTTTTGACATTATGACTATAAACCCTTAAAACTATCAACACCTCACCCAACACCCCCCTGCCACCCCCCCCCCCACACCCCCCAACCACCCTTTCACCCCTCATACTCAACACATACCAATTATTTATTTATTTATTTATTTATTTATTTATTTATTCAATAAATAAATAACCTAAAAATGATCATTTACTATGGGGGGGGGTCCCCCCCCAACCCCCCCTCACCCAACACCCCCCTGCCGCCCCCCCACACCCCCCCAACCACCCTTTCACCCCTCATACTCAACACATACCAATTATTTATTTATTTATTTATTTATTTATTCAATAATTAAATAAATAAAAAATTGTATTTACTATGGGGGGGTCCCCCCCCCAACCCCCCCTCACCCAACACCCCCCTGCCACCCCCCCACACCCCCCCAACCACCCCTCATACTCAACACATCATATATATATTTATTTATGTATTTATGCATACACTAAATTAATGTCGAAAAAATATCGAATAATGTCGACATTTTTGTTTGTCGACATTATTGTTTTTCGACATTAGTTTGTCGACATTTTGACTGTCGACATTATTGATGTCGACATTATGACTGCACACCGGATCCCACCACTCTGGCCAGCTTGCGAGCCAATATAGATGTGAGGATCTTGGCATCGTAGTTTAGCATGGCCAAAGGACGGTAGGACTCACAATCAGTGGCCGATTTGTGCGGCTTGAGCATAGGGACGATTATGGTTTCTTTCATGGTGTTGGGGAGAATCCCATTCGTGCATGCCTCCTGGTAGACCTCGTGGAGAACTGGGGTAAGGATGGGCTCATAAGCCTTGTAAAACTCAGGTGGGAGGCCGTCACTGCCAGGGGCTTTGTTGTTAGAGAGGGACCTGATCGCCCCTTGTACGTCCTCAAGAGTGATCTCCATCTCCAGTTCCTCTCTCTGCTCGAGTGAGATGCGGGGAACTTCTATCTCCTCAAGTGTGTCTATAATGTGTTCAGTAGGAATTTGCGTCTTGTGAGCATACAGCTCGGTGTAAAATTTGGCAAAGGCTTCATTGATCCCCGGCTGGGTCGTGTGGGATGTCCCATCGGCGTCCCGTATCTCCACTGGGAGGTGTTTAGGGTGTTCTCGTTTGCAGAGCCAGGCCAGTAATCTCCCTGGTTTATCCGATTCTTTGTGGGATCGGGTGGTGTGTGTGGTGAAATCAAATTTCTCTAGTCTTTCCCATGCTTGTTGACATTCTGCGCGGGCTTCCTTCAATTTATTCTCGGCCTCTGTGGAGTTGTCGTGAGCAGATTCTAGCCGGGAGATCTCAGCTTCTCGTGCTTCAAGCGTTCTCTGCAATTGCCTGCGAGTACCACCGGCTCTCGATATAATTTCACCTCTGGTCACCACCTTCATAGCTTCCCATAATGTGCCCCAGGAGGATACCGACCCCATGTTGATTTCCAGGTAATCTTCCAATTTTTCGGCAAGGTCTTCCCTGAACTCGAGATCTTCAAGTGCTGCAGTCGGCATCCTCCACATGGGGATCGGGGGTCTGGGGCCCCTCAATTGCCACAGCATGGTCAGTGGGGAGTGGTCAGAGATCGTTCGCCCCAGGTACTCTGTAGCTGCAGCATGTGGGGCGAGCTCCTTGTTGATGAACAGGTAGTCAATTCTTGTATGGACTCCGTGAGGGGCCGAGTAGTGGGAGTAAATCCTGTCAGCAAGATGATGTTCCCTCCAGATGTCCACTAGATTGAGCTGCTCCAGAGTTTCCCTCAGGGCACGGGAAGCAAGGTTGGTCGGGTGTGGGGGGGGCAGCGATCTGTCCGCGCTTGCATCAACAGCACAATTGAAGTCCCCTCCCCATATGAAGGTGCGGTCCCGGTGCCGAATCAACTTAGTAATCATTGTGGCGAGGTACGCCGGTATTCCGAGGTGTGGGAAGTAGGAGTTGACCAGGCAAACTGGGGTCTGTTCCATTGTGCCCCAAACCACTACGTATCTCCCTTCTTTATCATGTTCACTCCCCTCCATCTGGAAGGGCACATCCGGGCTTATCCATATGAGCACCCCTCTGGCATATTTGGAGTAGGGGGACCCTCTCACAGTCCCAGCCCATCGGTCTGCAATCTTGGACATGGCCTCCATCGTGAGGTGAGTCTCTTGGAGGAGTGCAAACGAAACTTTCTTCCTCCTGAGATAGGATTGTATACGATTGCGTCTGAGGTATGAGCCCATACCCCGCACATTCCATGTCATCACGGTGAACTGTGCCGCCATCGGGTCTGAGTTTCGGATGTAATGCGGGACTGGGTCTCCGGAGTCCGGCTCTGCTTTAGACCTCCGTAGGTGGGCTGCGGGGGGAACAACACTAAGTTCCAGTCGTCGGGGTCACGTCTTGGACCCATCTCGGTCTTTGTTGGCGAAAGAAGCATGAAGACTGTACAACTAATAAAACTAATAACAGAACTCAAACTGGTGCGCCCAGCGACTACAACATTGTCGTGGTGCTCAGGCGCTCTCGAGCCGTCGGTGCCCATCCGGGAGTCGGGCGCGAGCTAGGTCAGGCGGGTGCCTAGACCGGGTGAATTCTACGTTGGGGGTGGGGCGAGGGCCTGGCGGCGGAGCCGAGCGAGGCCGTTTCCGAGTGAAAAACTGAAGTTGGATTACCTTCTGTGGTCCAGCATCGTGTACGATGATTCTTACTGTTACTTGGGGGTCGCTTGTGGGATCAGGGGGCGTTAGGCCTCATTCCGTGAGTTGTCCTTGCCATCCGCCAGGTTATTATCCTCTAGCCACATGGTGGCTGCCTCTGGATTATCGAGGAATACCAGCCGCTCTTTGTAGACGACCCTGAGGCGTGATGGATATAGCAATCTGTATTTTAGGTTCAGTTGTCGGAGCCTAGCTTTTATCGGGACAAATGAATTCCGTTCTCTCTGAACCTTCTGCGTGTAGTCCGGGTAGATAGAGATTTTGGAGTCCCCTCTTTTGATGGGGCCCTCCTCCCTGGACCGCCGTAAGATAGTTTCTCTGTCCTGAAAGTTCAGTATCTTAGCGATTATAGGTCTGGGGTGCGATCCAGGGGGAGGGCGCCTCTGGAGGGATCTGTGGGCCCTCTCGACTGAGAATCCCTGGGTCAGTTTGCCGGCCCCTATTTCTTGCAGCAGAAGGGTTTCAACGAAGGATGTGGTATTTGCCCCCTCGTTCCCCTCCGGGACACCCAGGATCCTGATGTTGCTCCGTCTGGCCCGACCTTCGGCCTCCTCCGCCTTTTCCTCCAGGAAGGCAACTTTCCTCTTCAGGAGGGCAACTTCTGAATTCAAGGCTGTGGTGGTTGAGGATGTTTCCTCCGTCGACTTTTCGACGGTCACAACCCTCTCCGTCAAGTTGCGAGCGTCTTGGCGGATCAGTTGAATTTCAACCTTGAATTCATCGATCTTAGAGTCAATGTGCGTTTTTAATGAGGCTATGGCATCAAGTATCTGCGAGTGGTTATCGGCGGCCACCCCCTCGCTCATCCGTGCGGCTTCAGAGGAGCTGGCTCCGGCCAGAGCGGGAGTCTTCACCTTAGCGGAAACAAAGGAGTCCATGGTGGCGGCTCTGGACTTATTCTTGGCGGCCATCTTGAGGAGATGGTTGCGGATGTCCTAGGCCTCAAAGGATAGATCGCTTGCGGAGTTGCTAGTGGGGCCCTCCGCTTAGCCGAATTTCGGGCCGTGAGCTGTGTTTTGCCCCCGTGTCTGGTTGTGCGGCCCACAGAGGCGAGCTTCAGAAGAGTAAGGTTGGGCGGGAAGCCGTGCGCCTTTTCTTGTAGGGCTGGATCGGTGAAGTGACCCGAGCCGGGACAGTCCTCTGCCAGACAGGCGGCACCGGGGGGAGTCGTTTTAATTACTCGTGCTTCCGCTTCTTCCCATCAGGCCTGGAAGTCTGTCGGGGGAGGGATACCCTTCGTAGGTTCCGCTATGCAGTGCGAGGCGCCATCTTGGATCCGACTAGAGCGGGAGGGGGAAGAGCCGTTTTGGGGCCGCAGCTGCGTCTGGGGGTCCCATTCGGCGAGCCCAATAGTTATTCAGATGCAGAACCGCTTCCCCCAACCGCACATCCCTCTGCAAGGGCTGGGGCCGCACGTGAGCCGGAGAAAAAGGATCAGGAAACGGCGTCTCGGCCGGAGCTCGGCAGATCAGCTACCGCTCGCCATCGCCGCCAAGCCACGCCTCCCCTGACTCCTTGCACTTATGAGCTCCCTCCTGGCAGCACTTATGCATTTTTGTGCACTCTTCCATCACCTCTCCCTGGGAACCCCCACCCCCCACACTTGCATGATCTGAACAAGGCCTTGTAAGATCATTGTTTTGTCCTCCTATCATCCCTTCTTTGTGTTGTCGCTCCTAGAAAAACTTGTGTACAGGCACATTATGAATGACTTATCATATCATATATCATATAATATCATATCATGATCTTTTGCCGTTGAAATAATCTGTTTCAGAGGAGGACACCAGGGGGCACAGGCAAGATGGCTGCCTGAGTCCTAAGCTCTATACCCAGCCCTGGAAAATCAACAGTGTAATAGTGGATTGACGGGTCTATCACGCTTCTAAAGCGAATATCCTGTTATCGGAACATGTGGGCTGTCGGCAGGAGAAACACCAGGGTCTGATGTGCTCCCCGCCCTTATAACTGCCTCTGCGTTGTCGTAGGTGCCCCTCCCCCCTGTGCAGAGTGGTCCACGGTGAAGAACTGAACCACAGTGTCTGCTGTCCGGCGCAGAGGGGGAACACCGAGGAAGAGTCGATCTGTCAGGCAGGACAGGGTGAGGAGCCCCGGCCCCCAACCCCCCGAGTGCAGGTACAGGAGGAGAATAGCAGAGGAAGGGCTGCGCACCAGGCGGGGCTGTCCACGTTCTGTGGGTGCTCTCCATCCAGACCGTGTGTAACGAGGTTGGAATTATCAGCAGCAGTTCCAGGCGGTGGGGAGGATGCAGTGTGGGATTTCCTCCCACAACACCAAGGAAAAGTAGCCGCCCGGGCCCTGTAAGAGTGAAGGAGGCCCACGAGGTGGTCGTTGTCCGAGGGGTGCCAAATTGCCCCCGACGATGCGGGAGCTTGCCCCCACCAGCACTTGGAAGAAGGAACAGCAGAGCCTACTCAGATTTGGAGGTGAGGAGCCCCCCCCACCACAGCACCATACCAACGACCACATGCCCCTGTGACACCATGGGGGATTGAGTGGGGGCTGTGAGCAGGGGAACTAGGATATATTTTGGAACCTCAAGGGCGGGCTGTTAGGCAGAAACCTGTGCAGTTCCCTCTGGGACCACTGCAAAAAGTTTAAGTCTACAGGAGTTTGCGGTAAACCCAATTGGTAGCAGTCTGCACCACCTAGATTTACCTGGTAGCTGTGGCTGAGCAGTCAGACTTCTCTCAAGACGAGTTAGGCAGTATTTGGAGTATACAGAATCGGGCAATCCACACAGTAGAACAAGCAGACACGGATCAGAGCTTGGTGTAAAGATATATAATTATTTATTTAAAAACACATCTATAAAAAAGAGACTGTCACTAATATGGCAAACAACTCCAAACACAATTACTATAAATATATATCAATCCCCTAACAATATTTCGACAAGTCTAAGTTCAAAGACACCACTTATTTGCAGACAGAGGTGAGTGCTTTAGCCTAGATGGCACTCTAATATTTGTTAGAAAAAGGGAGAGAAAAAGGCAGGGTAGGAAACCAACTCAGTACCAACACTTTTGCGAAACAATTGCAAGGCAAACAAGGCAGAGTCTGCTGTAGATCAAAGTTCAGAGGCCAGGCCCACTCGGAGAGAGGCAAGGCGGTATGTCCCAAAGAATACCCCAGTGGAAATGCGCTTCAAGTCTTTGTAGCAAAATGTCACAGAAAGGTTGGACCCATTTAGAATACAAGTTAAGAAGGTCTGGAGGCGACCCAGTGGAAAGGTAAGTATTTAAGACACCTCACGCTAACCGTCACAAGGGAATCCATGCGGACACAGTACCATGTAAGTGAAGAGACAGCTCCGGCGGGGGCAGTTGTTCCTGGTGGTGGATGCAAGTCGGGACTTTGCCAGAAGATGAGGTGATCTCGTCGTCGAGGAAAGTTGAAGATCGTTGCAACACCAGGGAAGAGACCAGCCACGGAGTGCTCCGTCACAAGGCACCACCTTTTGGTCACGGTACAGTGGTTAGTGGCTATCCAGTTGCCGGGGTGCTCAGCACGGGCAATTCGACCACTAGTCATCCTGGAAGCGAAGAAAAAGCAAGGGACTGGTTGTTCCCACCAGTCAGGGGAAGAAGACTCTCCAGCAGGGAGATCTCCTCTGTCGTTGGGAAGTGGTGAGTTGGTTCAGCAGGGCTCCACCGGAGGTGTCATCGTTGCAGGTCGGCTCAGCTTTACCCTCGTCGGATTCTTAGGTCCTGTGGCAACTTCTGAAGTTCCAGTCCCAAAAGCCCTGCTTTTATGCAGAAAACCCCCATTCATTGAGCCTAGCTGTCAATCAAACACAAGCGGGGCGACTCACCACTTGGGCCATCACACCAGAGTGCGACTTGAGTTGGCAAGGCAACTCAGTCCAGGGTGCCTAAACCCCCTCCCAGACACCCTGTGGTACCCAGACAGAAGGGCACCACTCTGGAGGGCTTCTGTGCAGAAGCCCGCCAAAAGTGGAACAAAGGGCTCAACCTTTGGTTCGGAGTTATAAAGGCGAACACATACGCCATTTTAAAAACCGAATTCTGGCAGAAAATACCAACCGGTGGATTTATTTAAGACAAATAAATCGACGGTATGTTAGAGACTAATGTGAAAAAGTATTAGCCTCCAACAATGGGAAGAATCCCATAGGAATATATTTGCGGTTGAATATAAAAAGTACTATCCACTGCCACCAGCCAAAACTCAACGAGGGGGGACGGGACAGTGCCCCCTCGAACAACAGACCCAGGGGTAATCGAATTACCCCTACCAGTACGTCCACAATAGGATGGTTTGTACTGGTTCTGTTAGTAAATTTAGGTCTAGTAAAGCCAATGGTGACTTTACATGCCCTAGGAGACAGTAGTCAGTCCCAGGGTATGGAGTCTATGGTGGGGATCACCTAGGACACCCCAGTGTTACGGCACGGAGGGTGCGGTGTAACACACATAGCAAAACACATGAGACCCTACGGAGTAAAAGACCCCATAGCCCATAGAACACATTGACATTCAAAGAAATCAACCACAAATCATGTCCAAGAGTGGGAGAAAAGAGTCTCACTCTTGGCAGGATGAAAAAAACAAACTCCAGAAATCCAGCAAAGCTGCTGGGGGCCTCACTAGGTTAGGCAATTCAGCCTAAACAGAGAATTCTCCCTAACAGGGGCTTAACCACGAACATTGGACCCGGACTGAACTATAGTTCAGCAGTCTGGCTGTGGGGCTCCCAGCCGAAAGCCGGTGGGAAGCGCTGTGTAAGCGGTGAGAGGAAGGCAGAAGACCTGGGTCTTCTGGAGCAGCCTATGGCACTGGATCGTGCCTAACGCAGCATTGATAGGGTGACAGCAACCTTGAGGAGGGACCTTATGGATCACTGAGGGGGTATGAGGTCCCTAACAGAGGGGCTTAAGAGGCAAAGTAGGAGCAGCATACTTGTGGACCCTCAGGAGGGCAGCTCGACAGCAGCAGGGCCTCGGACGTGTACCCTGAGGCTCATGTGATATCAGGGCGAGCCTGGGACCACGAGACAATGATCGGATCGCTGCCAGCAACCACCAGCAGAATAAACGACGTCTGGGAGAACCTGGAGGTGGGGAGCTCTCCCACCTACAGGGCCACCCCGGAGACCAGTTGTCCCCACAACGCCCCTGGGTACTGTAGTGCAGCCATGCTCTGGGGAAGTAGCATAAACACCGGAGCCCGGACTGGGAGGCCCTGCCGCTGACAACTTTGCAGAAACGGATTGCGGAGGAATCGGCCAGTCCTGGGGCTCCTGATTGGAAGAGTCAAACAAAGGGGAGAATGATGTGCTGAAGCTTTGGCAGCCTGGGCCTTAACAGTGTGGGCTGAAGGACCGAACAGTGCCACTGAGACCATGAACACTTGTTCTGCAGGTGTCCTGGGGGTTTCCTCACTCTTGCCTCATTGATCAGGGGCCACCATATAGGTCCTGCAGCAATGACGGGACAGAGATACCCATTGGCCCCGCCAGCTTCTCCCAGTCCGGGCCGACACGGGAGTGCGACCATAACATCTTAGGTTGCGAGAGAGCAACAAAAGTCTGATTTGAAGGTGAGGAGATCATTGTGAGGCACCCCCACCCACAAACCCAGTGGCCCCTACAACACCCAAGGGGCCCCATGCCGAGGGACTGCTGAGGGGCAGCATTCAAGGGGAGGAGCCACGTGCCCTGGGGCATCATTGACAATTGGAGGGCCCTACGTGAAGGGAAACAAGTGGACATTTGGGCATAGGGGCTAAAAGAAGGCCCATCACACCTCCTACTCTGGGAAGTCCACTGTAGGGTGGTCTGCATGGTGAATTTGGTGGACAGAGGGGTAACCGGTAGCCCCTGAACCCTGTTCCTGAAAACCCATGTGAGAGATCACCAGCTGCCGGGTGGTACATGGAAAGTTGAACGCAGAAGCCCGCTAGCGAGTCTCGCCACCTGTATCCACTGCAGTGGACGCCGAGGGACGGACTCACATTGCCGAGGGGCTGTGCCACAAATGCTTGGCAGGCACAGGAACACTGGGGGGGGGGGGTGACAACCTATGAGCTGGATAGAGGCGCTGTCAAAGTACTAGTTCCACACAGGAGGCAACGAGGTGGAGGCCGGGCCCAAAAGTGGCCGACCTCACAGCTAAGGTGTTCACGTTAGAAGACCGGATGGACGGTGTTGAGAACAATCAGGTGCCCACTGACCTCCTGGAGACACAGATGGAGGCAAGATTTGTGGAGATACAGCGCAACGAGGAGGAACTGCACCTTAAAGCAGACCACATCGAAAATCGCGAGAGGGGGAATAATCTGCGCTTCTTTGGCCCGTTGGAGGCAGACGGCAAGACCCCGTTGGGTCTGGAGGGCAAGATGCAGGACAGACTTGTCCTGGGAGCAGACACTGGAAAAGGGATCATGATAGACAGAGTCCATTATGCAGGGGGGAGGGAGGGGCCCTCGCTCAGTGCTGGCACAGCTGCACTACTACAGAGACAAAGCCAGGATTCTGGAGAAGGCAAAGAACCTCTGTGATATACAATATGGAGACTCCAGAGTACCTTCTTCCAGTTTCTATTGGCACTTATGCTGCTGATGTGGAAAAAATGTGGAACCCTTACCAACTGACTACAAGTGAAGCAGGTCAGATATCGTTGGGGGCACCCATTCTAACTGGCTTTTGAATGGCAGGGGGAGAGGCATAACCTTGTGACCGACAAGGACATCCAAAGAGTAACGGATGACCTGATTGGTGTCCGTGTGGCCCACTCAGGAGAGCAGGCCGAGGGAGAACTGGATCCCACTCGGGGTCCTAGGGACCTGGACTCGGCCGGGGAGCAACATAGGGTGAAAGGGACCCAGAAATTTCAGAAAATTATACATCCCCTGGCCACACATGGGGGTCACTTGAAGTGAAACGAAACTACCTCATAAGTGATCAGCACATGCATTGGCACTTTGTTGTCCTTGCCCCATAATTGGCTTGTTCTTGTTGTGAGATCTGTATCGACACTGCTGGGTCTAATGATGCACTATTTGTAAGATTGTGCCGGCTGTTGATCGCGGGGTGGACCAATATGTTTTTCAATGTTGTTTAGGGATGGGGATGCAGGGACTGAGAGGTGAGATTCTGGGGCTACCACCTGGGCCCACTGGGACACAATGCCCTCAATGGTTCGGTCTAGGAGTGGGGGAGCGGGATCCCTGTTAGACAAGTAACCCGGGGCTTGGGACGAGCCACTGATGGTTCTCTGACCGATCCCAGTAATCCTGGAAGATAGAGGCGGACGCCTTAACAAGGGAGGAGGGAGGGAGGGTGGGGAGTGAAGGGTGTGGGGTAAGGAAGGCGAGTGGGAGGGGGGTTAAGGGAGGGGGGCGAGGGGTGGAAGTAAAAGGAGAGGGGTTCGATGGGTTGAGCCATAAATTCTTGGTTTACTGAAGGTCTTGAATCGAGCAGGACACGTGGAGGTTCATGAGGACAGGGTTAGCGACGATAATGGTTGAAGGATGGGTGGGTACACTGAAAGTTAAGGGCCTAAATTTGCAAAATAAACAGTCCCTTACAAGCAACATATTCTGTAAACAGAAACTGGTGGTCCTTTTCCTACAAGAAAGGCATTATAGGCAGGGGGCTGAATCAACAATAAGGGGGAAGGAAATCGAGAGGAACATTTGGGCTTCCCATATATCCTACAAAAAGGAAGGAGTGGGCATACTTCTGGGTAAATCATTACACCTCACGGAGGTTGAGACAAAGAGGGGTTTCGGAGGAAGGTTCTTGGGGATTAAGGGAACATCCGAGGGTACGCGAATCACCCTTGCCACTCTCTACGCACCCAATACAGGTCAGATAAAGTTTCTGTGCAGGCGGTTCAGGGTAATGGATGAGTGGGCAGAGGGTGCCATGGTCCTGATTGGAGACTTTAATCTTATAGCAGACCCCCGACTAGATTGCTGGTCATCAAAGGGGACGACCTACAAAGAACCTACAAAGCATAAACTGGCCATGAAGGACCTCTTGCAGGAATATTACTGGGTTGACTTGTGGAGTAAGTCATAGCAGGGCCCAGGGAGTTATACTTTCTTTTCCCCCCGCATCAGACATACACAAGAATCAACCTCTTATTGATATCGGAGGAGGGAGGGGGTGAGGTAGGGGTGCAGAGTGTGGAGGACATTACCTGGTCGGATCATGAGCTGTTGGTGGTGGATTGGCTACTACCAGGGGGCACGGAGAACTACAGGGGGCGTTGTAACTATACCCTAATGAGGGACCCAGTATTTAAAGAATTCTTGAGGAAAGAAATGGAGGCATACTTTGAGATGAATGACAATGTGGAAACAGAGATGGCTGTGGCATGGGAAGCGGCAAAGGCCACCTTTCGGAGCCTCCTCATTGTGGAGGGGTCACTAAGGAAGCGTGAAAGGGCACTGATCTAAACCAGGCTTGGTGACGAATTGAGGGCTATGACGGCACAGCTAACCCGCAAGGATGAGAATCGAGATGCTCACCTGGGGGAAATGCGTGAGAAGAGACATGCTCTGTATACAGTCCTTATTGGGGAGGTACTTAAAAAGATGAGGTACACGCAGCAGAGGTACTACGTAAGGGGGGATAAGGTGGGGACCTTGCTGGCACATAGAACAAGAGGCAGTAAGGTGGAGAGGAGGGTAGGAGGGATTCGGGACAAAGAGGGGGAAGATGTGTAAAGAGGGGGTAAGTGTAGTGGAATGCTTCACAGACTTTTATAGGGAACAGCACACTAAACAGGAGGGCGAGTCGATAGAATATATCCACAAATAGCTGGAGGGCCAGCCCCTACCCAAATTCAAAGACTCAGAATGAGAGGCCCTGGAGAAGGAGATATTGGAAGAAGAGGTGGTGGGGGCGTTTAAAAAGTTAAGGACAGGAAAGGCTCCGGGGGAGGAGGGCTACACGGCCGACTTCTTTAAACAATATCAATCTGTCCTGGTGAAACCAATGGCTAACTTGTTCAACCAGATCAGGAGGCAGGATACAATTCCACCAACATTCCTCTAGGCCTTGATTACTGTGATACCCAAACTGGGGAAGGACCTGGTGGAATGTGGCTCATATATACCCATATCCCTCCTAAATGTGGATGCAAAGATCTTCGGCAGGATCCTGGCGACGCGTCTGGAAAGATATCTTCCCCGGCTGGTCCACCCGGATC
Source organism: Ambystoma mexicanum (assembly GCF_040938575.1). Classification (NCBI taxonomy): domain Eukaryota; kingdom Metazoa; phylum Chordata; class Amphibia; order Caudata; family Ambystomatidae; genus Ambystoma; species Ambystoma mexicanum. The sequence goes on from NC_090926.1 coordinate 972,291,233, forward strand.
AGGCAGCATTTGTGTTGAACAGACAGGGAGCAGACAGTATGCGAAAGACCATCCACGTGATGAATTCAAGGGAGGTTTGGGAGGATGGGGCTCTTCTGCTATTTTCGGATGCCGAAAAGGCCTTCGACAGGGTGAGCTAGGCTTTTATGGGGGATGTTTTTGCATCTCTGGGTATGGGCCCAAGATGGTTGGGCTGGATGTCGGCCCTGTATTCCGGCCCTTCAGCAAGGGTTGTGGTGAATGGTATTGAATCAGGGTCATTTTTAATGGGGACGGGCATATATGCATTGGTGATGGAACCGTGGGCAGTATCTATCCTGGGGGAGTGAGGGATCAGTGGGGTAAGGGTGGGGGACATGCACTGTAAGATCAGCTTGTTTGCGGACGATATGTTACTTTATGTGACCAACCCATCCCAGTCGGTGCCACGGGTGCTGCGTAGTTTGGAACAGTATGAAAACCTGTCGGGCTATAAGGTAAATCTGGGGTAATCAGTGGCATTTGTGGCAGGAAACCTATCAGCTGTTGAAGCGAAATATGTGGAGGGGCTCCCATTTAGAATACGGAAAGCCAGGTTTTACTACCTCGGGGTTCAGGTGACACAGGATCCTGGAGACCTCTTCGCCAGTAACTTCCTCCGTTTATGGTCGGCTGTGAAGCGAGATATCGAGCGATGGGCAGGGTCAGGACTCTCATGGATGGCGCGTCTTAATTCAGTGAAAATGGTTATCCTCCCCAAGTTCCTGTTTTTGTTCCAAATGCTTCTACCCCAGATACCCAAGCCATTCCTGGTGGAGGTTAAACGGGCTCTGCTACGCTACCTCTGGGTGGGTAAAAAGCAAAGAATTTCCTACGAGGTATTGACAAAACAAAGGAGGAAGGGGGGGTGGGATTCCTGAACCTTGAGATATACTATTGGGCTTCTCAGTCAAGAATTTTGGTGGATCACTTCACTCCGGGCATGGGGAAGCAATGGGTGGCTATGGATAATTAGGTTTTATCCTCAGTCACGCTGGACGAATGGCTGTGGCTCTCCAGGACAGGCATCCCAGCGAGGATCTTGCGACATCCTGTGTTGGGTATTTAATGGTTGGTATGGAGGGAGGGAGGTGACTACATGACACAACATGGCCCACACCTTTGTGCTACATTTGATTTCCTTCGCTTAGGGATAGGATAGATGAACCACTTGCGTTCCAACAGTGGTATCAGGCCGGTCTCAGTAGGGCTGGACAGTTGTAGGTGGGGAGAACTTTCATGTCCTTAAAGGAGCTGGAGGAGGCCCTGGGCTTAGATACCTTTAGCCCTTCATTATCTGCAACTAAAGGGGGCTCTCACTGAAGGCAGATGGGGGTATACCCTGAGGAGGGAATTAACAGACGTCGAAAAATTCTTGATTTCACACACGGGTTCCAAGGGAGTAATGTCCAGACTCTATAATCTATTGCTCCTAGCAGCCCGAGGGATCCTCTGACTGTGCAGGTGCGATGGGGGAAGGATCTAGGTGAAGATATTGACGATAGGAGATGGACCATCATGTGCAGACAGGCCAGTCGCTCGACTGCCTCGCTCCAGTACCGCCATCATGCTCTGAAACTGCTACACAGATGGCACTATCCCCCACAGAGGGTAGACCGGATGAGGGAGGGGTACGACCCACACTTCAGGAAGTGTCATTTTGAAAAGGGGGACTACGTGTACATGTGGTGGAAATGTCCAGTGGTGCAGATGTACTGGGAAGAGGTCCTGTCTTGGATAAAGGGTGTGGATGGGATAGGGAGGACCTTATCCCTGTGGCTTCTTCTTTTTGGGGTTGATGTGGAGGGAGACCATGGCAAGACACACAACCATATGCTTTAGGTCATGTTGGTACCTGCTAGGTGTTGCCTGTCCCAAAGATGGAAAACTCCACGAATATCAGGGGAGAAAGTGTGGGTCACCAAGGTAAGTGCTATTTATGACATGGAGTTTCTAACTCATCTCATGGATGAATCCAGGTCGAACATTGAAGGACTGTGGCTCCCCTTTTTTAAAAAATATGGACGATCTGCGTGATGTTCCCGGGGAGCCTCTAAGGAGGGGAACGGGCAATGCACATGTTCATGGGGAGGGGGCATGATTGTGGGATATGTTGCCTGTGATAAACAATGAAAAGTGGAGGTTGGTGCGCCCTAGGTTCTAGCGTACACAGTAGAGCTATCCTGAATGGGAAGTGAAATGATATATAATGCGTCCGACTCTTGATGTAACAAGTGAATGGTCCATGGCTGTGAGGAGGGGAGGGAGGGTAGGAGGGGAAGTCTTATAATTGAAACTAAACGAAATGTTGTGATTGTTATTATATGATGTTATAACACAAATGCTAATAAAACTTCATTTTCAAAAATAAATAATCTGTTTCCAGCAATGTGGTTGTCCATTCTGACCTTGACGGATGGGGTGAGTGTTAGCTGCAACTTGGTTACAGTGTTCTACAGCATTGCCAGTATGGTTTTGTAAGGGACAATCCCCCCTCCTCCCCACTTGCAGGTGCTCCTCTGCTGATTGAACACTAAGTACAAGGATTGAAGTGAACAGGGGCTTCCCAGGGCTAATCCCCGACTGGTTCCAAAATGTGCTCTCCAGCCAGTGTCCTGTCAAGTTTCCTCAATCTTATTGGCCTGGATCTGTAAGGTCAATGAACAGATTGAAAGTGACAATACTGCTCTGCCCAAGTTGACATCACTATCACACGTTTAAAATATCATCAAAGGTTTCATAATTTGGAGTTAGGAATATTTGTTCTGTAACACTCTGAAAGGAAAATATAATTTTGACAATATATGGTTTGATGGATGTATTGCTATTAGTTCAATAATCCATTATTACATATGATTCATGGATTTCCCTCGAAAGTCCTAAGAGATTGAAATCTGCATTGTCCTATTTTGATTTAATTTCGATTTTATATATATATTTTTTTAAATGTAGTGGATTTATTTAAGGCTGTTTAATGATATGATATTTATGCACCTTTTTTCAAATAGATTTCACTCCCTTACATGCCAGGCGGGAAAGCTCACCACCTATGTCTGCATGTCTGTTAGCCTAGTCCTTCTATCGCATAGGCCACATATCTTTTAAGGGTTGTTTATCTATGTGTAATTCCTTGACTGTGGCAAATACGTCTTAATTACACCCCACATTCTTTTTGGGGGCACGTTATGTTATGTTATTGTTATGTTATGTTATGTTATTAACACTTGTAAAGCGCACGTTCGCCCAAAGGCATCATGGCGCTGGAAAGGAGACTACCCAATCGAAGAAGACCAATGGAAAGGCCAGACTTAAAACAGATTAGTTTTCAACGCTCTTCTAAATTATTACGTTATGAAATTGATGTTGTTTCTGTATGAATGTGTATGGCAGGCAGGCAAAACATTGTTTCATCGATTGACAGAATTTGCAAGTTAATTTGTGCACAATTGGAGCCTATCATTCATGTATGAAGTCAATGGCCCACCCTATTATAGGTTACTGGTCTTCTTTAATTCTTCACCTTTCGAAGGATCAGTGAATTCCTTTAGCTGGAGATGCATTCTTTTATTTAAAGGATGGTTCTTGAAATGTGGTGTGGTCTAATCTGATTACATGTGAGGTGTTGGCATGTGGCATACTGGTGGTCAAACTGGTATGTGAGGAGTGGATGCTTCTTTGGATATGCTATGGTTATTTGTGTTGTTGTTTTGTTAATGGATGCGTGGCCTTATTGATTCTTAAATCTTATTAATTGTAAAGTGCTATATTGTGTTTTGAACCCTTTATCAATAAAACATATATATTAGTTAATTCATTAGATCCTCTCTTGTGTTCTTGTCATACAATAGCACCAGGGAGATTGGTGCTAGCCAATCAGGAGACTAGGAAGGCAGGCTTGAGCTGCCAACACATTCCACTCCTGCCTCCTGCGCCACTCCCTCAAGTTGCCTTTTTTCTTCAGTTTGTGCCTGGCGCCCTACTTTCCAAACTTTATCCAGCTCCCCTACACTAAATTAAGCTTCCCCCAGTCTCAGAAACCACCAGGTTCCATTGCCAGACAGTCATTCACCTATCAGCCTATCCTACTGCTTCCCTGCTCTCATCTCCTAACTCCTGACCCCACGACATGGTACTTGAAACAGTAAAAGTACTATGATCCTTTGCTATATCTAAGGCCGGTCATTTTTGTTTGCATGTTTAGTTTTGCTATTAGGTGGTGCTATAGCGTCACCTATAAGCCTACACTATTGCATTAGGCTACAGCTAGGGAGAAATGGTATATGTGGAGGGATAAAAAGCTTCTTAGTGTAATTTGGTTATTTACCCACCCATTAACTTTGCATAGCCATGTTAATCCCTATGGCCGTTCCCACCCACTTCCTGCCCCTCCCTGCCCAAGCACATTCTCCTAGGATCTCTTCGAGCTGGGTGTATTAAGCCTTGCGATCAAACTTTGAGCTCAAAGTGCTTGCCAGTATATGTTTTAGACAATATTCTGAAACCTAATGACTTAATCAGAGCTGTAAATACACTTTTAGTGTGGTAAAAGTTTCCTAACCTGGTCTGCCTCCAGCCACTCGTTCTATTTGCACTACTCATGTCCTTCACTGAAGTCCTATTAAAAACAAACATTGGCAAAGCCAATAGTTTTGGCTTGTGTATATTAGGCATTTGCTAGGCACTGCAATTATATGCCTAGGTACTCCACTATTTGTCAGCTGCTACGATCAATAGCCAGCTATCACCACTACAGCAGTGACTGGCCAATGCCTTTTCTATGCCAACACATTGCTATTGCTTGATTTAAAGAACATAGTGAACACAAAAAATGACTGGACCCATTTTCATTTATTAAACATGTCCTGTCAGCACAACGGACGATCAGCTGTGCTGCTAAAATCATTAAATACATGGTTCTCAGGTGTGCTTGGCCGTTATCAGCCCTGAGCTTGAGCCGACCAGGGCTCAGGTTGGCGGGCCATTACGCGAACAGCCCACTCCAGGACTAAGTAATTGAGGCTACATAAAGCACTGCTTAGGCGGCTACCTTGTATTCCACAGATAGCTTACTGCTAATTTTCATTACCTGTAGTCCTGCTCTTCCTCATCACAGTACTTACCTCTGAGGCCTGCCTCCACTCCAGGAACCTGCTTTTTCTATTTGCCTTGGAGTTATAATACCTCCCACTTATCCATAATCCAACAGTCACTAATTTCCCAAGCCGTATCATGGGACCTTACCTGCCCAGGGAGGATGAGGAGTCACCTCAATACTATGAGAGTAGGAAGAGTAGGACTAGGAGTAATTAAGATTACTGGTGAGTAATTGTGGCACTGTCTCCACGCCCCTCTTCCTCATCCCAGTACTGACCTCTGAGGCATACCAAAGCATAGGAAAGGGGAGGGGTCTAAATGAGAAACACACAGTCACTGCATCCCATAACCAATGCAAGTCCCCAGAAAGGCAATCAACCCGGGCCAAAAGACGGCACCATAGATCCCAAGAAACCATCCAGAGACCAACCACGGGTAGACCACATACTCCAAGAAATTGTGACCCGAGCAGCCCAAGTGGCCGCACTGCACAACTGTAGCCGAGGCATCCCAAGAGTCTGCCAGAAGTCTGCCAACCACCGAGCAGGATGACTGCACACCTGCACCCGGATGGGCCGCACAAAGCCGCAGGGAAAATGGTCGGAAGGCACTAGGGCCACAACAGAAGACAACTGCCACTGGGAGCCTGCACAGAAAGGAGGACAACACAAGAAACACCCTCCAATCCAGCCCATGGGCCGAGGGACGAGCCCCGCAAGAGCCTGAAGGCTTCCTACAAGGAACCCAGATAGGCCCCTTCACAAAACCCCACAGGAACACAGAAGGGAGACCAGAAACAAGAGGAGATTATCCTATTCCCTACACTGCCCACAAAACACCCACAATGCCCCTCACAGGAGGCCAGGGAGAATGGCCACCTGGCAAGAAGGACAGTGCCTGCCACCAAAGCAGAAACTGCTCACTGGCAACCCTCCAACCAACAACCGCTCACAGTGCACACAGGGTCTCAAACCCATGACCCACACATAGAGGGCAAGGCCACCTCAGGAACCACCACGAATACCAACAACGATGAACCAAAAGAGAAGGAAAGCCTCCACCCCTGAGAGAAAAGTGGACGCCCAAGAAGAAGCTGCTCTGCTGCTTCTGAATCACTGCATCAGCCCAGGGAAGAAGCGAATCAGAGGGAAGGCATACAGCAAACACTGAGGCAAACCGAGAAACAGAGCAACCAAACCTCAGGATCCGACCACGCAGAACCTGGGCAAACCATCCACACCACCATAGCTGAGGAGGGGAAGACAAAGAGTCCCAAAAAACGGGGACCCGGGTCCGCGACAGATGTACGAGACGATCTGTCCGGTAGAACCATCTCCGTGGGATCTGGGGGACCTCTGGCTAAAGTGAACCCCCCCAAATAAATATACCCTTCAGAGAGGGAACCCAAGCAGAGAGACCACATGACCCTTTGACCAAGCCCCATACCCACAGTCAAGGCAGTCAGGGACAAAGACCAACAAAACAGGCCACAAAAGCCAAGGAAGAGGCCAACGAAGAGGCACGGCCGGCCAGACCAAGGTAGCCTGGCGTGCGACTGACCCAGATAAATGCAAAGCATTGCAAAGGGAGATGTCCCATCCAAAGGGAAGAGCCGAGAAGGGCAACACCCCCCAGACACCCCAACTACTGCGCAGACACTGACCACAGAGTGGCTCCCCATTCCACCCAAGACCACTGGCCTCTGGAGAAACGATGGAAGGCATGGTGTACACCAACCCAACACCACATCCGAGTGACACACAGAACAACCACCACTCCAGATCCCTGACGTAAGCCTACAGCCACCAGGATCTGGGCCATGCAGGACCCAGGAAGACAGTATATGTGACACTATGAGCCTCCAGTGGGGAAGAGCCCATGGAACCAGGGCACACAAGAGACCAGGTGATATACAGGCCTGCACAGCACTGGACCCCACAGAGAGAAGACTTGAGAGAACTGGAATTACAGCCAAGGTATCAGGAACCCCCAAACAACTAGAGCCACACAATCAGAAGACAACAGACCTGAACCCCTTCCTCACCCCCTGATATCAGCTATGATGAGCCAATCATTGATGCACGGGAACATAGGGAATCCCCACAAAGGAAGGCGAGTGACCACAATTGCAAACACCCCACAGGCTGCCTTCAACCAAAAGGGAGTGTAAGCCATCAAAAACAACAGGCCCCCCACCACAAGAAAGAGACATGACAGCTGAGAGGGGTGCATGGTCACAGGGCAAAAGGAACCCCGGAAGCCAATGGATACCAACCAGCCCCGAACGAGAGGGGGATCTTCCAATGGAGCATCAACCAGAAACACTCCCCCAAGAAAGTGGGACCCAAATGTTGAACAGGGCATGCAAGACCAGGAGCAGTCTGATGATCCCGAGAGCCATGGGACCAGAAACTCCAGGGAGTAGACCACCCCCCTACCAGCAACATGCCGAGGCATGGCCCACAGTGCTCCATAATACCACAGCAATTGAATAGGAGACACAAACATGGTCGGACTGCGAAGGAGGGTACATAGAAAACCAAATCCGGAAATGCCATAGAAACCAGACATCAGATGACCCTCGGCCCCATATGGGAAGCAGACCCAGAGTCCACCACCCAAAGGCCAGCAGAGAAAGTCAGGACATCTGCGACAGACCTGCAGGACCCACGGGACACAGACACTGCAGTCCCTGCAACCTCAGGAAGGCCCCGGAGCAGACCCCCAAGAAGGAAGGGCAGGGTCCACAACAGATGGACACCCAAGATGTGGATGAGGAGGATCGATGGTGAAGCACTACCATAGGTAAACCCCAGAGTACTCCTCCTCCCAAAGTAACTGTAAACTGCTGAAGTCTCATGACTAAAGTGATTCCTAATCTCCAAAACAAAAGGGGAGACAAGCATAACCCAGATGCCAAGGCAGAACCACAAACACCAACCTCCAAACAGGAGCACAATCAGCAACTGCCACCAGGGCCCGCCACCAGAAATGTCCCAGCACAGCTGCAGCCATGAAAGGTCCACTTGTGAGCCCCGAGACACAAGTATCAGAATGGACTGATAGCGGATCAAATCCAGCCTGGCAAACTACCAGAACCTGGACCGCCGAGTCGGCAGCCAACATAGAAAGGCAAGCCAGGACAACACCAGACATGAGAGCACCCGGGACAAAGACACCCAAGCGTCAAACAGAGAAAGGCAGCAAGAAAGCAAGGCATCGCAACAGGCACTGGAGTCCCCCTTGACCACAGCACTGCAACAACTCTGAGATGAGAAGAAGCCCCTTCACAGAGTAAGTGTGCAAAAACTAACCTCAGGTTCAGCCGACTCCCCATGGACACAGTGGACACAACCCCACATCATCCCAAAATCGGGAAAGCACTGATACCACATCCACACCACCCAGGAACCATCCCTCCACTGCTGTGAGCGAGACACGAGAAGAGGAAGAAAGGGAATTAACTAAGAAGAAATCCCCAATGACTGCCATACCCATGAACAGCACCTCATGCAGTCCCACCACTGCCACAGGAAGAAATAAGCGCAGAAATAACAGCAACACAGTATAAGGAAGGGGGCACAAGAACCAGAACAACTGGGCAGTGTACCCCAACCTCTGCACAGAGGCCACCAGAGAACCCAGACCAGTCGCTGGAAAGCCACCCATGCCAGGACCCACGGCCACACTGACCAAACGGTGCTCCCAGTCACAGCCGATATGTCAACCAGACTCGAAGACAAGCAAGAGAGGTCACTGGGGGTGGCATACGTGGCAGCCGGCAACTAACCGCTATCAGAATTACCTTCCAATGGGGTTCTCCCAGGGAGAAGGAAGGCATTCCAAGTCCTCCCAGGCCTGCCAGCCACGCTGGAAGAAGTACCCACAAAACAGGCAGCTGTAGATGCAGCAACTGGCCCAAAACAACCAGGCAGTGAACCCCGAGGGTAACGCAGAGCAAACCGGAAAACCAAGCCCAGTCCCCAGAACAGTCCCTGGGGAAGGTAACCATGGTAACACCGCCCAGACGGCATCCCCGACATCCAGACCCATAAGATAAGTAAGAGAGGCCACCTGGGGTAGCAGAGACTGCACACCAGAAACCCGTCGCCACCCCCCACCCCAAGCCCAGGACTAGACCCACTCACTTGGCAGCCCCAGGGCCAATGGCTTTCACAGGTCGTGCCCTCAACCAGCCCCTCCTTCACCCCATTGGGGGACCGAGAGGGCCTTTGCAGGCCAAGTGCCTACAGCTCAGACACCAAGCACCACATGAATCCAGGAGCCGGCACCATAGCTCTTTGGTTCCCAGCACCCAAAAGAAACCAATTTGTGGCCTGAGGACAGGACAGATTTAAACAGTTGGATTATTGTTAAGTGGGAGGTGTTATATCTCCAAGGAAAAGAAATAAAAGCAGCTCACTGCAGTGGTGGCAGGCTGCAGAGGTAAGTACTAGGACGAGGTTATGGGGAAGTGGGGGTGATGCATTTTAGCACAGTCACAATTCTCTTGTCAGATAATGAAAGTGAACTTTCTACAAAAGTCTGTGCAAATGAATGTTTAAGTGGCAAATAACATTGTTTTCACGGACGTGCATTGAATACAGTGTGCATGTTCTTGCAACAGGCAGTCAGATGTCAGAACTCACCAGAAACATATTAGGGCTAAGAATGACATTGAAACTACCCTGAAAAAGACAATTGGCCCTCATTACGAGTCTGCCGGTAACCCTTGCCTGTTACCCCAGTATTACTGGTTAATGACTGGTGGCAGGGGAATGGTAAGTTCCAATTCCTGTGGAGTCCTAGGAATGAGAACACCGAAGCACCGGCACCGTTACTAACAGTGACGTTGCTTCAGAGAACATTCTGCCTTTAGGGGCTTGAACTACCGGCAGGTCAGGCCTGCCGATAGTTCACTGCCCCTACCAGCAGACTTGTAGTTTGCTGGTCCGGAAAAGGTGCCGATAACCGTTGTTACCAGCACTTTTTTCCAGACAGCCAAACATGTAATGAGGGCCAACGAACATGTGGCATTATGAGGAGTTTGGGGTGTGGTAATGACATGCCAGTAATTCAGTTAACGGGCACATTACCGCACCGGCAAACTCAAAATTTGCCAGTGGAGTGGTCAGAATTACTTCCAGCCAAAAGCCGGTATTACAGGCAGCGGTATTACCATTGTCAGTAATACTGGCAAATACCCCCATGAAGTAAATTCCTGGTGGTAATACCGCCAGCATACCAGCAACAGTGTAATGAGGTTCATTTTACTCTGACTAAGCTCTTTTAGGATGAAAAACGTTGCCGTGCTGTGCAGTCCACTCCCAAATGTTCGTGCTTGTTTAATGCTTTGCATCAATACTAAAGTCACTTTTTGATAGTAAGGAGTGCCTTTGGAGACTCTCGTTGAGTGCCGACTGCAGTGGTTTCTTTGAAATGAGTGGACATCTCTATGTGGCCGGCCAAGACAGGAGCTGCACCACACCGAAATCTTCATACTGAAAGATGAGGGCTACTGTCAAATGACCGTAGTATTAATGGCTAATGTGCAAGGGGATAGCAACACATTAATTCTATTATGCACTTCTAAAGAAGGACATTGGTGGAACGCCACAAGTGGCAGCCCAATTGGGAACTGTCATAGTGACTGACTGGACCCGCATCACAGCCTCGGGTTGAAACCATCTTTGATATTTTTAGCCACGCCAGATAGGCGCGAAGACACAAGAAGCCAACCATGGGTTAAACGCACGAGCAGATGGCGCTAAACGCGGAATGACAGTATCGTTAAGCAAGGAGTCTCCTCTGGAGAGCGGTCTGGCACTGTTTACAGTGTCTTTGTGGAGAACACGCGCTTCGCCGTGCATACACAAGCGGCCGAACAAGTCCCCCTGGGTCGCTCTGCCCACCATATTGTCTCTTCATCTCTTCACGTGTCTATTGCCCCCCGGGGAGGAATTATGAGCGGGAATGCGACATTCGCCATCAGGCCGGATATGCCACGTCGCATGAATAGCCGGAGCCATTACCATATTGAAGCTCCATAATTGCCACTTAATAACTCGTGTCGTTAATTTTAATTGCAACGTGAAAGACGACGTGCAGGCTGAAGGCAAAGCAGAATGCAATGTCTCCATGGAATTGGATGCTGCTCTAGACGTGGCCAGTGTGTCTGGAGAAACGAACCGCCATGTGCACATCAGTATTGACCCTGCCATGAAAGAGCGCCTGGACATGTCTTGATTTCACTGGAACACTGCCAGTCCCAGATGTGCTGGGCTGGCTCTAGGATTTGCGGGGCCCAACGTGACAAAAGGTGTGTGGGGCCGACTTTATTTGCACACATTTTGATATTATTGACATTGTATTATAGAATTAGTATTCAGTAACAACAATATCATGGAACGATACATTAAAACGCGTTGCCATGAGTAAGGCAGGTGAGAAATAAACTGTGGTCCAGTATAGTCATTGTCACTGTTAATAATTACCTATGTGGAAATCTCAGTAGTGAATCTTTTTTTGAAGTAGCAGGCAGTGCTGAATACCTTAGATAGACGTTTGGCAAGTAAGGGATAGTGAGACAACATAATTTAGCCGGAGGCACACACTTTGGTAACAGTTTGCAGTTTGGGAACTTGAACACATCTCTTCCCAGATGCAATTTGTAGAACTATTGGGCCTCATTACGAGGTTGGAAGTAGACATGCCCTTAAAAAGGGCATGGCTACCTCAAACTCTGGTCCGTCTCCGGGTCCCACGAAAGGTGAATTACCGGGCCATTCTACCTTGGAGGGCCCGGTAATTTCTCTTTTGCGGGACCCGGAGCCCGTACTTTCCCATTCCCATTTGAGCCCCCATAGGGCTCGATGGGAATGGGGAGGATGGAAGCAGCGGTACAGTTCATAACGGTACCGTTGCTACCATTCAGTTCTGCTCACCGGTGCCGCTCTGCATGCCTGGTCTGAACAGGGGTGCAGAGCAGTATCCGTGAGCAGTTCTCGTAATGTGGCGGCGTGGTAACAACGGCGCCGGTAGCACTACCGGCGCCGTTGTTGCCTTACCGCCACAATCGTAATGAGGCCCATTGTTTGTAAATAGTATTTTTGAAACTTTTGTTTGAAAGCACTATCTGACTGCCAAAGGCATTGCAAAAATATGGTGATTGTAGTTTGAGCTTTTTGTATTTGTTTCCCAATTGTTTTTATTTTTATTGTGTATATATTTTCCTACATTGTCCAAACTAGCAATATGCTTTTATTTCAGAAGCTACAGGTAAGGATTATGTTGGCTGTCAAAAGAAACAAACTCCAAGCAAGTTCTAAGGATGTCATGTTAGAGAGGGATTGGCCCTGGGGCAGATGGGGCAGGTTGCATCTACGATATGATATGATAGTTTATTTATATAGCGCCTATACACAATGTGTTTCAAAGCGCTTCAAGGCAAGGGAGGGAACAAGGGAAAATACAACCACATTCTTACAGGCCATAAACAGTAAGAATGTGAAATTAACTATCGTAATCGGCCTGACGACAGTTCAGATAGTGCAAGAGCTAAGACATAGATAAGGAAGGGAGGGGGAGAGTGGGAAGGAAATGGAAACAGGCCTGAGGATATTTCTGGTAGAGCCAGAGAAAAACAAAAGGTGAGGGAGAGGGGTGCAGAAAGGGAGGGGAGGAACAAAACAAGCGACTATCATAATAGGCCTGATGAAATTTCAGATAGTGCTGGAGGGGTGGTGGGGAGGAAAAAAACAGTAATGGGAGGGTGGAGGAAAAAGACGAGGTTGCTATCATATTAGGTCCAGGGACAATTCTGATAGAGTAAGTGCATAGAAGAAAGTAAGGGGAGGAGATAGGAAAAGGGAGAACGGAAAGGAGGAGAGAACAGAGAGTAAGCAGTCAAAAAGAGTGGAGAAGCAAGAGTGGAGAGCGAATACAATTGCAGAAGTCAGTAGTGACACATAATGTTGCAAGCAAGGATACAAGATGAAGATGGGAACAGCATGATTCAGGGCCACCATGAGTACAAGATGCAAAGGAAGTCCAGCATCAGAGTTGAGAAAGAGTGACGCACCGTGAATGAATGAAGTCCATAAAAGTAAAATCCAGCATTGGCCACAAGACGGTCATGGTGAAGGAAGGCACCAGGTGAGCGGGGCTTGCTAAGTGGTGAAAAAGAGCAGCAGGCAGGAAGGCACCAGGTGGGCGGGGCTTATGCCAGGTGACCTAGATCCACTTGCACCTCCTCCCCATCTGCAAAGGAAAAGAAGCTGGAGGGCTCCTTAAGTAGGGAAACAGAGTGGCAAGCAGGAAGGCACCAGGTGGGCGTGGCTTGCTAAGTGGTGAAAAAGAGCAGGAAGCATGAAGGCACCAGGTGGGCGTGCTTGCTAAGTGGTGAAAAAGAGCGGCAAGCAGGAAGGCACCAGTTGGGCGGGGCTTGCTAAGTGGTGAAAAAGAGCGGCAGGCAGAAAGGCACCAGGTGGGCGGGGCTTAGGCCAGGTGACCTAGATCCACTTGCACCTGCTCCCCATCTGCAAAGGAAAAGAAGCTGGAGGGCTCCTTAAGTAGGGAAACAGAGCAGCAAGCAGGAAGCCACTAGGTGGGTGTGGCTTGCTAAGTGGTGAAAAAGAGCGGGGAGCAGGAAGGCACCAGCTGGGTGGGGCTTGCTAAGTGGTGAAAAAGAGCGTCAGGCAGGAAGGAAGGCACCAGGTGGGCGGGGCGTAGGCCAGGTGACCTACATCCACTTGCACCTGCTCCCCATCTGCAAAGGAAAAGAAGCTGGAGGGCTCCTTAAGTAGGGAAACAGAGCGGCAAGCAGGATGGCACCAGGTGGGTGTGGCTTGCTAAGTGGTGAAAAAGAGTGGGAAGCAGGAAGGCACCAGGTGGGCGGGGCTTGCTAAGTGGTGAAAAAGAGCGGCAAGCAGGAAGGCACCAGTTGGGCGGGGCTTGCTAAGTGATGGAAAAGAGCGGCAGGCAGGAAGGCACCAGGTGGGGGGGGCTTAGGACAGGTGACCTAGATCCACTTGCACCTACTCCCCATCTACTGCAGGATTGCCTTATACAATGATAGAGCCTATTTACCTGGGAGGTCTAGAGGCAGTGAAGTCAACAATTTTTCAGGTCTACAAAGGTTAACACAATTATTAGGGCTCTATTCTTAAAAAAACAAGTGTGGGTAGGGTTGCACATATTTGCATAGGCACTGATTACATTGATCAGAGGGCGTAGTTCCACTTGTTCTTGAGATTTTCATCTAAATCGCTGGTTTTGGAGGGATTTCTGTATGATGTCCTATTGGGTTCAAGCTGGTGACATGTTAGCATGCCCCTTTCAACCAAGCAACTGCTGCTCGCTTCAAAATAGGAAGGGAGCTTCATTAATGTACCACCTTACCCCTGATTGGAGGGGCCTGCAGGACAAATCTGTTTTGAGGGTGAAGGAATAGCAGGGAATCCTATTGCATAATGCTGCAAAACAACCCAGTAGGTTAAGTGACTGTTACTAAGATGTGATATGTTTAGACCTTCCTTGAAATCATGTATTTTTTCCCTATTCCTGTTGCAAAATGTGCTGTAAAATGTGCTGTCTCGACTTGGCGGTGGGTACAGCTCCCTCGCATCACTCAGTATGGTAATCTCTGCTCCTGTGGCGAAAATCAAAAGCTGCAACCCATTAATATGCACAGTAAGTGAACATACCTTAAAGTGAAATAAACAAATGTAGTTCAGTTGACTTTTCCGCTTAGAAGAAAGTGCACAAGACAAATTACCATTTGACTATCAAAAATAAAATTCAACCTAAAAAAAATATCTGAGTGAGGGGAATTTTTCCATAACTATGTTGGCAAAGTATAAAAGGTGTGCACCCACAGAATAATGTGTAAATATATATTCCAAGGAAAACAAAATCCAAACTCAAAAACACTAAACAGAGGTTACGTCTGCCCTCTGAAAAAATTGGGTACATGCTGTCCATCCACATGTATCCTCGACTTGTGCCCTGATAATCAGCACAGGGCCAGAACCAGAGAACATAACCCCTCCAGTCTCCAGGACTGCAACCTCCCCTGTCACATCCTGGGCACATGTTCATGCCCTTGCATCCTTTCTTCTCTTACCCCCACGTTTGGTTTTCAATAATACTGCTTTATAAAGATAACTTGAAAAGTGAACAAATCTTAGTATACTCACACAAATATATAAATTCTTAAAGAAACATGCTAGGCAAAAAGTATACAATTATGGCATGATTTCCTCACCTTGAATGGAAGACTACAAATACCAGAAAATAAATCAAAAGAAGGCAGAAGTCAAAAAATGAACTGTAGATTTTGAAAATGTACTTTCAAGACTCAACAACTCATAATAAAGGGTAATGTGTGAAAAGGTTACTTGTTTGTGTTTCAGTGTTTGGCAAAGGCATGCCACATATATAATGTGAGGCAAATGTTACATTCTACCTGTGAGGAATCCGACCATCCGCACGGTGGGTTAGCTTTTGCCTGGGCATTTTTAAACTTTTTAAATTAAATTGAATTATGGTAGAACAACCTCCGGAAAATGTGTAGGGTTAATCCACACACATTTTCCTATGCTCACCGCATGACATACAGATAGACCCATGTACTCAGGGTGGACACAACCTACAGGCACAGTCCTCCTTGTCATGCTTAGTTGGGCTATGACAGCGAGGAGTACACGATGCATCTCCAGAAGGGGAAGGACAGCCTGATTAAAAAATAAAGGCTCCATGGATCCGCCCTGTTTTTTTGTTGGGACCTGCAGCTGGTGGCAGCATTAACATACAAATAGAATGTACTTCAAACAGACCCACATGGGGCCTGGCTGCAGAGCTTAACATAGGGGAAAGTAAACCCCAACGCACTTTCATTTGCACTGTGTCAGCCCGTAGCCAGCTCACACACTCAGTATCAATTGACATTGAGCTGTCATGTCTGGGACTGAGTGTTTACAGTAGTCCGCCCCGCAGGAGTTCCCCATTCATAGGTACGAGAATGTGGTTTGCGGGAGCCAGAAAGTCTGGTCTCGCCGCAGCTTCAAGGGAGACCTGCCTCTTTAATCAGGACACACAGAGAGCTTCATTAACTAGAGTGACCCTTTGATCAACAATAGACAGGACGATGAAATAAATCTGCACGCTCTGCATATTCATAGATCCAAACGCACAATTACATCAGACATGCGAAGGGAATGTAGCTACGTGAGGAATGCCCACAACACACCCTGATGCAAACCAAAACCAAAGCCTTACCCAAACCCAAGTTCAAACCTCTGCATCCACCCCTGAGTCACCATCCAGCACCACAGCAAAAATGCACGGGCCCCTCATAAGCATGCAGCACCCTTGCAAAAGCATTAGAGCTTCCTCAAAAGGTGATGCAGCACCCCAGTGAAAATGTGAGAACTACCTCGTAATTTAAAGCAGCACCACCCAACGAAAACACACAGGCTCCCTCGTAAGCTAAGGCAGAACCTATGCGAAAATGCAAGAGCCTCCTTGTAAGTCAAGGCCACACCCCCAAAGAAAATGCGTGGGCTCCCTCATAAGCTAAGGCGGAACCCTTGCGAATACGTGAGAGCCTCCTCGTAGGTTGATGCCCACCCCAAATGAAAATGCGTGTGCACACTTGTAAGCTAAGGGGGCACCACCTGTGAAAATGCGAGAGTCTTCTTGTAAGTTGAGGCCGCAGCCCCCAATAAAAATGTGTGGGCTCCCTTGAAAGCTAAGGCAGCACCCCCAATGAAAACACAAAGGCTCCCTCGCTTGTTAAGGTAGCCCTGCAATATTGCAAGTCCACCCCCTACACTCTAGACATCCATATACCCCTACTGCACATCAACCCCTCAAGTGTAGACACCAGCCCCCTTCACCTCCGACACCAGTCCAGGCAGACCCATCAAGTCCAGACACCACCCACCAGCCTGCTTCACCTCTGAAATTACCCCAGACAGCCCCCTGATAGTGCACTTCCCTCCCAACACTACCTTCACCTCCAACACCACCCCATGCAGCACACTTCAACTCTGACACCACTCCATGCAGCCCCCTCAAGCTCAGACTAACCCACCAGCCCCCTTCAGCTCCGACACTACCCCATGCAGCCCCCTCAAGTCCAGACACCACCCACCAGCCCCTTCACCTCTGACACTACCCTAGATAACCCCTGATAGTACAACCCCTCCTGACACTGACCTCACCTCCAACACCACCCAGGCAGCCACCTCAAGGCCAGACACCTCTCACCACCCCCCTTCACCTTTGACAGCAATCCAGGTAGCCCGCTCAAGTCCAGACACCACCCACCAGTCCCCTTCACCCACAACACTACCTCAGGCAGCCACCAACAGTCACCCATGCATGCAGTTCAATGTATGGCTGCAATTCACCTGAACCTCTGTGGTCTGCCTCCATCATGAAGCACACCACTAACATGTCCACCGCCAACATGATCAACTGGAAGCGCTGAAGACCAATCTTGGAACAGAGCCTCTGCTGTCACTCCCTTGCAGACTGGAAGCTACAGCACCCAAGCCAGACAGCAATACATTGCATCAAAAAAACAGCGGCCACCCAATAAAAATATGACAAGTGAATGGAATGCAAAGTGGCACGTGCCTGTTGGCCATGGGTCATTGCAAAGCCATCAAAGCACTCCAACTGAATGTGTGTCGAGGACAGAAGTAAACTTAATTATACATCAGACAGATCCACACATAATTTCCTGGTGCATCACAGCCTGAGAACAAATGAGCAGGGTGGAAGTGGTGGCAGGTTCCCTGTCAGAGACCACAACATGTAGTAGTACTTGATCTATCTTCTGCCTTTGACATGGTCAACCATGACATCCTGCTCAACCATCTCTGCGATAGCCTGGGTATTACCGATCAGGCCCTGGCTTGGCTGACTTCTTTCCTCTCTGATCAACCCTACAGAGTACAACTTGGGTCCTTCCTCTCCTCTATCTCTATCTCTACCTGTGGTGTTCTCCAGGGGTCTAACTTCTCCCTGGCTGTTCAACCGATACCTAGCACTTCTTGCCCATAGCATTGACGCTCCCTGCTCCAACTTTCAGTACTATTCCGATGACATTCAACTCATTTTCAAGCTCCCTTCTGCCACCTCTTCTCCTTCTCTCACCTCTGACTGTTTGTCTGCTATCCAGGAATGGTGTGCCACCAATGATCTCTGCCTTAATGCTAGTAAGACCACGATTGTCCTCATCGGCACATCTGTTCCCTCTTTCTTGTCACTCTCCGGCTGGCCTCTCATGGCCCTCTTCCTGCTCCCACCTGTGAGGTAAAAAACCTTGGGGTCATCTTTGACTCCACACTCTCCTTCTCTCCTCACATCTCTGACGTCTCTAAGAAGTCACACTACCACCTGCACCTCCTCAGAGGTATTCTTCCCTTTGTCTCTTTCCCCCAGAAGCTCACTGTCTCTAGAGCTCTTGTTCTCTCTAAGCTGGAGTACTGCAACTGACTCTTGCTAAATCTGCCTGCCTCTACTCATCCAAAATCACACTCTGAGACTTGTCCTTGTCCTCGAGCCCATGGATAGCATCTCTCAGGACTGAAATCTCTGCACTGGCTCCCAGTGGTGGCGAGGATTGAGCCTGGGGCCTCAATACCTTCAACTATCTCTTCCTAAATATCTTCCTTCTTGAACTCTTCGCTCATCCGCTTCCAACTCCCTCAGGGTCAGTCGCTTCTCCAAGCAACAACTTGGTGGTAAATCTCTTTCTTCTGCTGGGGCCTCCCTCTGGAACAGCCTCCCTGCCTCTCTGAAACTTGAGGAGAACCATCTCCAATTCTGGAAGCATCTCAAGACCTTCCTCTTTGCATCTGCTTTCTCTCCTCCTCTCCCCTGCTAATCCCCTGGCTGAAACTGAAACTGCACTGGTTATCTGCCTACCGTCTGATCTCAGGCACAGGTCCCCTCCCCACTAGTTGTACACCTGCACTGCCCCCCTGGCAACCCTTGCACTCAGGGACTGTTTCTGTATCCCTACAGCGCCCTTCCCACACTTGACACCCAATGTCTGCACTTACCCTTGCACTGCAACCAGCTGGCTGCACTTTTTATTTATTATTGTCTTATATATTTTACTGTTTCCTTTGTACTGCACTGCCCCTCCTCCCTTTCCCGTGCACGTTTCACTTACCCCTGCCCTGCACTTGCACGATCTCAATGTCACCAGGCCTATTAAGGTCGTTGTCTCTCTCTTCCCTCTGTTCCCCCTCCCTTGCCTCTTCGCGCCTTAAAACACTTGTGTATAGGAGCATTATAAATGCCATATTATATCATATCATATCATATGCTAAAGAGCAGGGAGACATAACACTCTGAGCCAGGGAATTACCACAACAATATAGACTGAAAGAAGATCCAGAGGGCTTAATTAATAGATCTGTATCAAAAATATGTATTTAGACTGATACAATAGTTATAAAGGAAACTCAATCATGAATGAATCATAAACAAAGACAACAATTAGGTTTCAGGTAAAATCACATCTAAAAGAGTGCAGATGGCATTAATCATTCCATACACAGCAAAATCCATTAATTCATTCAACAACCATACTCATACAATAATACACATACAATAGTGCTTTCACATATAACATAGATCATTTTTAGTGACAGCATCAATAAATGTATAATATTCAACAGATGTTATACATGTCGTCATATTTTGGAGTGGATTTTGATGGTGGTTATGGTGTGCATGATCACATCACCAAATAGTTTCAAGACCGACAGGTTTCGATGTGTTAGTTTATTTTTACCATGACTTCATTAGGGGGAACAATTTATACACTTCAAAGAAGTGTAGACAAATATAACATGTATTTCTAACATCACAGTGATTAAAACCTACGAAATTACAAATCAGACAACTGACCATTCATGAACGTGAACAAAAGAATAATCGAGTAAAAATATCACATGCCAGGAAACACCCATTAGAATTAATGCAGTGCCCTAAATACCTGTGTAGAGGGGTACCAGAACCCCTCACCCTCCTCAAACTGAGCTCAGATAACATAACAGGCTGATCAATGGTTCCAATGTTACAGAAATCAGAAGTATAGTGCTTTTTGAAGAAAAAGAGTGCATATAGGGTGACATATATTTTAAGGGTCAGAATGACTCAGGAAATGAAGGTGTGCTTCAGGTATTATATGCACACTATGAATATATAGAAATCTAATCAGAAAACTGGATAGAAAATGAGTTATACTCAAAAGTAAATACAAACTCACGGTTGGTAGCTGAATATCTAGGCGGCACAGTCTGAGATAGATTCTAAAATGGATACCAAAATTCAAAATGGCTTTGGGAGCTGGGGTCAAAAGGCCTGTGGTAATGCTGATGGTGAATAATTCTTAGGCAGCAGTTCACTGTGAGATAAGGATGTCTGGAAGGGTATATTTTTAAATGTTGGCAGGGGAAGCAGACAATGATTGATAGTAAATCAGATAAAGGCATGGGAAGGCTACCAATTAAACAAAACAACTGCTTACTTAGCAACAAATAAGATGAGCTCATGAAGTTTCTCACAGTACTAGCTGCCAAGTAAATTTGCCAGGACCTCAAGAAGTAGATAATAGCTGGTTCTTGTCAGGCGTTAAAGGATGTATAATTATGTTTAGCTGAGTTTGAAGCAAGCTTATCAGTTTATGTGTCAGTCAACGGTGCTTGCCAAATGAGCTAATGTGGGCTTTTGGATTGACCAATAAGCCAACCAATCAAAGACAAGGAGGGCTTATATCAAAGCATCATGTCTTTGGGAAAACGCATATAAAAGCAAGCTGATTGTGGCAGATCTGAGCGCCTTCCAGAATGTCTTTTGACCCTGTATTGAAAAGATGGCTGTGAAATTGCATCCGGGCCGCCGCCCTCCTTTATCCAGTCTCTAGTTTCAGAGTCCACAGATGCCAAGGCGGCTGATGAAGTAGAGGGTCCCCTTTTACACCTGGGTGCCTACTAGTGGGTGAAACCAGAGGAGGCCCATGCCCTGTTGTGATTGAATGCGGACACCAGTGAAGCCAACCCAACATCACACCATGTGTGTTACTAAGAGGCCACATATATCCATGTGTATCAAGAAAACATAAAAACATAGGAATTACCTAATTCACCGACACCTAGCTCCATGGACCAAAAGAGCTGGGGCGGCAGTGTGGCTTCAGCAACTCCTTCAGCCCCTGTTAGCCTAAAGAACAATCAAAAAGAAGAATAACTATTTAACTACAGTATCCACTCCATCCATGGATGTATTTTGCAGGCAGTTGCATCTCACATTACATGTAGGAAGATAGCACATCTATCGTAGTGTCAGTGGTAACCTCAAGGCAGCTGCAGATGTTGTCATTAAGGCTGCAGTCATAAAATAACGTGGCTGTCAGGGCAATTGTGGTTCTCAAACCGAGGGACTCTTACTTTCCATTTTGGCTGCTCTTGAAAGTGCTCCAAAAGTAAGAACCATCTATAAAGAATGGAAAAAGGGCAAGTCAAAATCACCTGACCGCTGGCAGTTAACACATTGTTGGTCAATAATAACATACCAAATAAACCCACACTTAATCAACACAGTAAATAAATACCCAAAAATGGTTCACCAAGCGGGATCACTGTCCACCGTAGCGGTACGGTAATAGATGGAAAAACTCTGCATCTGCCACACCAGGTCGAGCCACTGCTCGCTAGCCCCGACAGATGTTAGAATCTAATCTTTACCCATGTAATACTAGTGTGACCCAAGGCATGACCAAACATCATTAATGGGGGGTGAGCTTGCACAAAACTGGGTTGTGAGGGCTGACCTCCGTGGGTCTAACGCATGAATCTTTGTCCGAAAGACAAGGGGTTACAAGGGGTCGTGTTGCCTCGTTAGAGATACATTCTTTAACAACTGGCAAGTATGTCTCCAAACATGGCAAAATCTACCCAAATTTACCTGCAAGTTGCTTTAATCATGTAAGAAGGCCCGACAGCAGCAAAGCATCCTAGCTGAAGTGCCAGTTTAGAGTGCTGCATTAAATGGGCGTACGTGAATCACTGATACGGAATGTTCCATTGAAATATGTGTTACAAGACATACCATGGGGGTAATAATTTAACAGTGTCAGACTGACACAGGCAACAGTGAATCTTACATTACAAAAAGTAGCAACATAGATTTCTTGTGAGAACTGGACCGCAAACTATTGTCACATGACCCAAAAGTGACTTAAGTTACATTGAACTATCATCCGGCAGAAACAGGGCATGAGTTCCTTGTAAGGCTGGGCTACGATCTATTGTGGCACATCAACAGTTAAGGCACTCAGCAGATGTGTGATCCCTTCTTGACCGCCAAAGTGAATTTGAACAATTAAATCCCACAACATGACAGGCCCATGGGTGATGGGAGGGCAGTCAGAGGGTGTATGACTCACTGAGACAGGAAATGTGTGCTGCCACACAGGAAGACCAAACATGGCTTGTAAATGAATTCCAGTTGCAGAGGTGGAACAAGACATGAAAGCAGGCAGTGTGTGACTGCACATGATGGTGGGTGTGTGCACATGACATGGGTTTGACACAGCAATGTCAAACAAATGTGCCAGTAATGTGACCAGGGCATGCCTACACAGTGATCCCACTTACCTCCGCCCCAACCACACTGATGTCAAACTGAAACCATACAAATGAAAACATACAGTGCAGACCCAGTCATCTAATGGATTCACCCCCACATGTCAAGCACATATGCATGTTTCAAGCCACAACCATTACAGCAACAACAACACACACACACACAGGCACGCCACAAGACACATGACTTGCAATGGAGAGATACACTGACTGAAAAGTGAACTATTAAAGTTTCAGATACGCAAATGAACTGCATGAAGCAAGGAATGGAACACAATGAAAGATATATTAAACAAAACTATGTGCAAGAAAAAAACGGGAAATGAAGGTCCAAGCAGTCTGGGGGAAAAGATGAAATTACAAAACAACCCTACGCCTAAATAACTATATAGATGAAATACAGGGAAAGAAAGGCTTCAATGTCCGGGGAAAATAATAAATAAATAAAGAAACCTACATCCAAATAACTATTATAGAGAAGGAGCCAAGTACCTCCACTTCAAGCATCTCTCCCATATTGCCTATATGTTGGGAGCCAGAGTGTGAAACACGTGCAGTACCAGTGAAAATACTGATACTGAGGAGCAAGGTTTCCGTTAAGAAAGCCATAGCTGCATACACAACAGTATGATGGCTATTTGAATGAAATTCATGAAGAAACAGGACAAATGAACGAAAGAGCAGATTGGTGACATCACACAAAGTAATCCTAATGCATCTAGAAGCGATGCAGAGACAAAAGAATGTAGACATTCTATAAGGCATCAAGAAAGTATCAAAGATAAGCAACATCTCAGACTCGAAGCATTGAGGCTTATGCTACAGAAACGATGAAGATATCAAGTCAGTGCACACGTGTATAGATGCAAAGAAATGCAAGCAGACAAAGTATTTTTGAGGCTAACTATCTAGTGAATAGATTGGTGCAAGCGCCAACATGTGCATATATAGGATTACATAAAGAATGGATGATTCCACTACATATTATAGCAGAACTGGACTAGAGAAGGCAGGTCTTTTCCAGTGTGTCACAGTTAAAAAGCATTTGAAGTACAGAAGTGAATTTCAGAAGGGCGAGGCTGGACCAGCTCCAAGAATCCATGGTCATATCGGACTGGGATGAGCAGACATTAGTTACAATTGAGTGAAAGAACGAACCTCCTATTCGGAAGACATGGACGAAAACAAGGATGACGTCAGAGGTTCATTATAGTATTTTAAATACACGAGAGCTCAAATTTGTGGTCTTTAGTCACGTGGAGGGATTAAGTTGGACAAACATGATGAACCACACCTATGAAGAGAGGCAGAGCGTGCCTCTACTCCCCTAAAATTATCATGAGAAAAGAACACTTCCAAAGCCAAGTTCAAAGCCTTAATTGACGTGCAGACCACTGAGGTAATGATAGATGATATGCTAATTGGTGGGACGCTATGGTTATGACCACCTCACCAGCACCTGGAAGTCCAGCCTGCGTGCTGTTAACATGGGTGGAAACGTACTACCAGATGTGCCAACCAATTATAGGGGGCTGCATAATTAAGGTCCCTATAGTTTATTTAACCAATGGGACGTTGTGTATTTAGTGACGTTCATAGTGACCCGTTCAGGGGAGGGCTTAGTTGACCCACCTGACTTTAGAGAACCTATCACTTTCTTAGATTAGTATGGAATATATAGGTATATGTTCCCTCTAAGCCTATCACATTTGCCACTAGGGTTTTGTAGTTTGCCACGTAGGATGACGTTAGCAAATACGTAGGTTTACGTCAGCAGTGACAAGTTTTTACTATAAAGATGATGTTTTTCATGAATTTCGTTGAGATCATGCTGTGAGACCTCGGGTGATGTCCGTTGTACTCACTGTTTTAGATTATTGACATTAAAACAGTGAACTTTGTCAACTTCCTGATTCGTTTTGATTATTGATGTTTCAGTATCTTTACTGCATCCCCATTCATCTCAAAGTATTGCTACCTCATCTTAAAGGGCTGGGTCGGCTGTCCCAGTTCATGTGGTAGCAAAGAGATGATGGTTAAAGAACCAGTGAAATAGTAAGCTTTGGGGTTCCGGCAATATAAAAATAGGGCTTGCAAGTATAGGCAAGACAGGCCCTTTGTTTTCAGGCAGAAACCCCTCCTGATTTCAACAGGAAGCTGAGCAGACGGAAGGTTAAAAAGGCTGGCTGAAGAGGCAACGATCCCGAGAGACGGAAGTCAAAAAAGCGAACGGTGAGTAAAAACTGAGTGTGGTGGTAAAACTTTGAATGGGCAGAGAATAAAAGAGAGTGATAAGGGGAAACAAGTAATGGAGGGAGGTTGGGGTAAACAACTCGAGACGATGAGTGTCGAGTTATTAAGTAATTGACTTGAGGAAAGGATTGCCAAGCAATTTAGAAACTGTGAGACGAAGAACGTCACAGTAGAGTAAGCCCAGTGTCCTGCGTTATAGCACTTATCAGAAGCAGTCATATCTAGAGTCCCAATAGCCGATGATGTAGGCTATTGACTAATTTATAGACTGTATAAAGAGATTGACTCAAACTCCATAGCACTGTTTTTAGGGGTGTCACGAAAATTGCAAATGAAGATATAGGGGGTCATTACTAGGTTGGAGGTAGCCAAGCCACTATTTGCGGCATGGCTACCCTGATACCGCATACCGGGTCTGGGTTCCCTGAATGAGGAAATACTAGGCCATTCCAACCTTGGAGGACCCGGTATTTCCCAATTCAGGCAACACATCCCCATTCCCATTTGAGCCCCCATAGAGTTCAATGGGAATGGGGACCATGATAACAACAGGCCTGTTAATAACGGGCCCATTGTTAGCATGCTGGTACCTTAGCTGGTCCCTCTAAGGGCTCCTGGTAAAACCAGGCGCCCTTAGCGGGACTCGCTAAAGGACCTCGTAATGCAGCGGTAAGGGATTGATGGCTCTGGCACCTTTACCAGCGCCATTAACCCCTTATCGCCAACCTTGTAAGGACCCCCATAGTCTCGAGGAACATAGGCTGATATATATATATATATATATATATATATGGGCCGGCCAAGTTTGTTAGTTTGTCTGTTTGTTTTATGTGTTGTATAACTATATATGTGGTTAAAAAGTAAGTTTTAGTGGAAAAGTAGAACAATATTAAACAAGACAAAAACGGCTTGGAGCTGTGACGATTGGTGCACGCTCATATTGTGTTTTTTTTCTGAAAGACATTTTTGAAAAGTACAAAGAGTAAAAGGTGAGTATTGACAATCAAGTGTGACAAGGTAAAATGGAAGATATTACTCTGCTCATACATTTATGCAAGCAGTTACCAAAACACGCACCAACGCTTAAAAAGAACAGTGCTGAATGGATTAAAGGAACGGCAGATAAGATGTTCATGCCATTGCCACAAGGGGATCACTATCAAAGGCAGTTTTGTAACACATGATGACATACTTGCACACAACATACAGGGGAAAAAAGTTAGATAAGAGGCTAGCGAGCTTAGAGCTCTGGAAAATGTACCAGGAGGAAAGAGAAGAGCCGTCTCCTGAGGATTGGATACTTAACATATGCAAAGAGTGGGATGAGGAGCCTTCTGCTCCCCCCACCGCGCCTGAAGTAAACAATGATAGTATGAAGGACGATGGAGTGTACCCATTAAGAGAATTTAAGGCAGCAGCGGGGTATAGTAATCCGTCATATGAGTCACCTGAGCATAGCAGCAATGAAAGTCCAGAGAAGATTCCTGAAAGAGAGGTGCTCTCTAAAGCCCCAAAGGACAAAGAGAGAAGGGTCAAGGAGAGAAGTGATCGACTGAGTACATCCTTAGATATAGGACGGGAAATAAAGAGATGGAAATGAGAGAAAGATAAGGCTGATGAGGTAGCGCTCATACAGAACAAATGGATGGGTGGTCAGATTTTGCTCAAACTTGATGGAAAGAACATTGAGGAAGTGAGGCAAAAAGAAGATAGAGATGAGCAAGATACAAAAGATAGAGAAAGAGAAGAACAATTGAAAGGAAATGGGTGAAAAGGAAGGATATACAAAGACAGGAAAAGTTGTATCAAGACAAACAACTGAAAAAACTGTAAAGGGAGGAGGAGCAAAGAAAATATGACAATAGACAGAGGGCAATGGAAGAACGAGAGAGACTAGAAAGAAGAAGAGAGGAAGAGGAAGAACAGAAATTGAGAGAAAAAAGAATGCATAGACATAGAGACAAATAAATCGTAGGGCAAATGAAAGAAGATAAATTAAAAGAAAGGAAGAAGAAAGGGTGATAGACGAAGCAAGGAAATGAAGAGAGCTATATGATGAAATAGAACGGAAGAGAAGACAGAGAGCACGCAATGTTGATTACATAGAAAAAGAGTTAAAGGAGCGTAATCCAGTAGTAGCATGGGAGGATATAGAAGAATTTATCCCGACACTCAAACCGATGCCAGGTCCGTCTAGAGCAAATCTAGAAGATGAATTTGACTCTAGAAGCATTAGGGATGCAATCAAAGTCTATCATGATATGAGGACTAAGAAAGAACTGAAAAGAAATGGTAAAAACGATCGATCGAATTGAGAGTATGCAGCTGTACCACAGAGAGGGAGGCTTTTGTAGTTTTAAGCCTAAAGAGTTGTTTTTAGACAGACTAATTCTAAATAGAGATGAAGAGGAGGGAAGCCACACAAGTTGGGGACAGGAAATGTCAGACCAAGACATGGAAACCTTCCAGTGGGCGGAGGGAGATAACGCATGTTATCCTGAAGGATGTTCTCCAATGGACAAATAAGTGAGGTGGTCAGATCTAGATCTACACAAATTGAGGGCGTCAGGGTCTCTGGCGCGACTAGATCAACCCAGAGGGAGATCCCATAGTGAGAGGGAGGACTCGCCACTTTATGTGAGTAGGCTAAGGTCGTTACCAGGAAGAAGGCAGTGCAGAACCATTGTCCCTGCTATGGGCAGACAGATGATGGGAGACACATATGAGTTTGGAATCTAGCAGTTTCCCTTGTGAGGGAAAAGAGGAACCAGACCGCAATATGGCCACAGATGGATAAGGATAATTTGAGGTGAAAACTTCCGAGTTTAACTTCCGGTGCTGGGAAATGGATACATGAATTAGAAAAAATGACAGAAGGAAACACATTAACTATAGGGGACATTATGGGTCTTCTAGCTGCTATTCTCGCGGAGAGAGAGGACAACATTTGTTCGAGAGCATGGTACTCGAGTGTCACTATGCAGAATACTGGAAAAGTGTTTTAAATTTACCAAACCGCACTCCAATAGCATTAATCAGAAATGAATTGGGACTGATTTCTATTTACGCTCGCTATTTGTGGTACTTAATATCTTTAAGCAGGAAGTGCATTTTAGCAATCAACTCAAACATGCTCATAGGAGTTTTGGCACAGCACATACTCTGCTCAGATGACACCTTTGCTCAAGGTTGGCGCAAGGAGGTCATAAATGCAATGGCTTATGCCGATGTTACACTGAAGCTATTAATTGAAAACCCAAATGCAGTCAAAACCAAACTTTTCCAGTGGGACTGTGGTAGAAACAGAAATATGTGCTTAAGATATAACGATTTCGATGGAACAGTGTTCATACATAAGAAATATACATTGGCTGAACCATACTTACTAAAAAGCCCATCTGTGCAACATAGAAAAGAGTTTATTTTTTTTTTTTTTTTTTTTATTTATTTGTTTTTGGTTTTACAAGAAAACCTTTACAAAAGCATAGTGCATTTCCTTAGATAAAATTACTAACGGTTCTCGGAAGCCAGGGAGTAGCTAAAAATCCTGAAAGGCCAATGAGTGACCACCAGGCAGCTCATTAGACTGTGTCATCTTTTGATGCTTTGTTAAAATGGTGAGTTCCTCTGATACTTTTACTATCGCGGCAGTGAGCATAATTTCCTGGCCGGAGATCAGTCTGTTCCAGAATGCATCTTGGATTAAGCTCTCTTCTCTGCTGACGAATCTCCTCAGGAAAGACACTCTTATGGCCCATGTGCCTTCGCATTCCAATAGCAAGTGTTTCAAGGTTTGGAGGTTCGGAGTTTTGCAGATTTCACAGAATTTTATTGCCTTCTCTCCCTGGTTTCTTTGAGCCAGTATTTCTCCTGTGTGGGCTAAATTCAGACGTAGTCTGAGAAAACTGTTTCTTGTTTCACGATCTGGGAATTTTTCCAGATAGCGTGGCATGGTTCCCAGTTTCCTGTCTACTATCAGGAAATAGTTCAGTGATTTTAAGTTTCTGACTCTTGTGATTGTGTCGATCCAGTCAGCCATTTTTAGGTTTTTTTTTTACTTTCAAAGGGTTTTGTAGCAGGGTTTCTGTTGTTAAATCAAGCTTATGCAGAATTTGTCCGATCTTCTTTTCTAGGCTCGATAGCTGTTTTGATTTTGCTTTCTTTAGATGTTGATTTATGTCGAAAAAGAGGGTGGCCTCACTGGCTGTGATTATATTACGGTATAGTGAGAGGAGTTTCCACTCTGCGTAGCAGCTCAGTGAGGTCAAGCCTAATTCGAACCTCAGACTAGCTGACGATGTACACATTGGAAGCCTGATGGAGGATTTCCAAATAAGGCCCTCGATTTTGTACCAATCATAGTTCCACAGCAGAGGTTTTGCCTCCAATCCGTAGAGGAGGACAGGAACTACTTTGCCTACATAGAATTTCTTGAGTGGTAACAGTGAAAATTTACAAAATTTTCCATTTAGGTTTTTCATTTGCGCAATGATTTTCGAGGTCTTGTTGTGAATGGATGAATTCGCCTTGTTTACAGTTGGATGGGCTAAGACTTCGTATCCCAGGTATGTTAGCTCATCTACTCTGGGAATTTCCTCGTTATCCAAAACCCAGATCCTTGATGTTACCTTTTTTCTTGGGTGTTTGAAAACCAGGACCTTAGATTTTAGTGGGTTTATTTTAAGGCCATTTAACTTGGCGTATTCATTGAGTTTAGATAAGAGATGTTGCAGTCCTAATGCTGATCCATCCAAGAGAACGAGATCGTCCGCATAGGCCAGCCAGTGAATTCTTCTGCTGTTGATCCTGGGACAGATCAGCGACGCCGAGGCCAAGAAGTCTCCTATGTCTGAGAGGAAAAGATTGAAAAGCAAAGGTGCACCCAAGCAACCTTGTCGTACCCCTTTTAGAACCTGGATTGCTTCTGAGAGGTTGCCGGCGTCATCCAGCCTCACTCTGATCGTAGTGTTTTTATGTAGTTCAACGAGCATAGCCAGCAGGGGGGCTGGAATTCCCTGTTTGCTCATTTTCTGCCATAGGAGTGATCTGTCCACCATGTCAAATGCCCTGGACAGATCTACCCATGCCCCATACAACGGCGAGCCTTCTTTCTCATTCGAGCTTTCGCTCAACAGGTTCAGTGTAAGGCCATTAAGGCTGGTAGAAAGACCCTTCCTGAAACCTGTTTGGTGCGGGGGGAGAATTTCGTTTGATTCTACCCAAAGGGAAAGTTCCCTCATCAATATTCTCATGAATATTTTGCTATCTATATCCAAGAGAGCTATGGGTCTATAGCATTTTGGACTTAGCCTGTCACCCCCTTTGAAGAATGGGATCATCACTGCATTCTTCCACGATGGAGGAAAAGTTTTTTCCCTCATTATTCCTTGAAAGAGATAGTATAGCAGTTTTGACCAAAGTTTTGGCTGATTTTTTTTAACACCTGGTATGTGAGGCCGTTCGGCCCTGCGGCTTTCGAGGTAGAGGATGATGTAATTAATTCTTCAATGTCTTCTACGGTAAAATCCAGAGACCAGGTGATGTTGCTGATATTAATGTCTCTTGAGCCTGTTGCTCCGAGGTTCTTGGCCAGGTGTTCTACCCACTTGCATTCCGACACTAAGTTGCAAAGAGCACTGTTTTGGCCAGTTTCAAGTTGATTTAGGACTGCCCAAAAATTTCTGCAGTTATTTGTGCTAAGAAGCGAAAGCATTCTCTCCCCGTCCTCTTGTATTTTTAAATGTTTGTGATTCTTAGACCAGTTTCTATAGATTTGTTTGGTTTTTTTGAGTTTTTGAATGCAGCCAACGGGATCTTCTGCTCTGGTCTGTCTTATACTTCGCAGTGTTTGTCGCAGGCATCTTTTCCTTTTGAAGGTTTCCTCGTCGAAGTGGTGGAGATGTGTCTGTTTCCCCACTGTTTGTACTTCGCTTGGTCGGCAGGTGGACCATATGAATTTTCCGAATTTTTCTGGATGACACTTTTCGGCCACTATTGAGGGATGAATGGTTGCTAGCTGATCATTCAAGTTTACCCCCCCATGTTTGTACTTGAGTGCTTTCAATTTCCCTTTAAAGCCCTCCAGTTCCTGTCTAATGCGTGGGTTTGCTGAACTCTGAATTTCAGGAAAGTAGAGTTCCATCCTCGCATGGTCACTTCCCCCTTCCCAATCTAAGTTGAGATGATGTTGGTGCAGGGTAAGTGATGAAGAGGTGAAGATATAGTCTATTGTTGATTGCAAACTTCCTTGCCGCCATGTTGGTCCGATTTTGTCCTTACTGCTGTCGTCTATAGATAGCATGTCAAGATCCCATGATTGGAAGAAGTCCCGCCATTGTTTGCCTTTCTGTGTAGTACTGTGTTTAGGTGAGCTGTTTTTCCTGTTCCCTACACTGATGAGATCTGTGTTTAGGTCTCCTGCTACGATGATCTGTGCTCCTTTGTGGATCATCTTAACCCTAGAGAAGAGTTCATTTAGAATTCCTATGAAGTCTCGGAGTTTGGAAATGGCTGGGTTCCAGTAGATATTTACCAAAATGAGATTTGCCTGACAGTCATTCTGTCTTATCTCTGCTTTAGTGGCCTGAATGCCCACTGGATTATTGCATAGCGTGACCACGTTTTTAATGGCGGAATTTTTAGTTGCTATTAGCATTCCTCCTGCTGGTCTACCTTTGGCTTTTTGAGAGGCCCTGAGGTTTTGCACTGTGAAGCCCTCTATCTCGATAGGATTAGCTAACCATGTTTCCTGAAATAATAAGATGTCATTACGTTCTAAGAGGTCGTTTCTGAGTTGCTTTTTCTTCAAAAAGCTTGGGCCTCTGGTGTTCCATGAGACTAATCTAAGGCCTCTCTGACTAAAGACTGTTCTGTTCCTCGCCCAGTTTCTGGAGGATTTGCGAGATGATTTCTGGGAGTTTAGTTATCAGGTCTTCTTTTAAACTGCGGCTGCTTGTTGCACTGCTTTGGGGCCCTCCATAAGTTCCGGCAGTGCCCTCAGCAGTGGGTGCAGGTTCTTCTGCGGTCTGGTTATGCCACCGGTAACTTCCATACATTCCTTCTTCCTCTGATTCATATACCCAAAGCCCTTCTATGTGCTTAAGATATAACGATTTCGATGGAACAGTGTTCATACATAAGAAATATACATTGGCTGAACCATACTTACTAAAAAGCCCATCTGTGCAACATAGAAAAGAGTTTATGAGATTAAGATTTAATCTGTGGTCAACACAAGAGGTTCTAGCAAAAAGGAAAAAAAATCTTAACAACAGAAAAAGGCTGCAGGTTCTGTAAAATCACATCACAAACAGAAACCTTACGCCATCTATTGGTTGACTGCAGTGAACTTTGTAACCAAAGGATTAAATTCTTAAAACCAGCGGTAAAAGATCATACAAACCTGTCACATGACACCCTATGGAAAATGATAGTTGGTGGACTTTCTATTCGGCTAAGAATGGGAGCCTTACATTTTTTAAATAGTTTAGAAGAGTTTAGAAGAGCTGAGAACACATGATAAAGACAAGGAATGAAACAACGAATTCAGACAAAAATCTAACATCTCCTGACGCTGAAAAAGAAAATTAAAATGAAGTGAACTTCTATGCAAATGTTTCTATGTAAAGTAAATGCTACGCTAATGTGACCAATTTGAGCACACTTGACCTTGTTGTCGTGAACTGGCTCCCATTTGACACCTAAATTCATTTTAAATGAACTTTTATTGTTATAATCATGTTTTTTGCTTTTGTATTGATAAACAAATTGTAAAGTTGATTAATTTCAACTAAAAACAATAATAAAAAAAAAAAAAGAATACTGCTCATGATGGAGTGCTGTTTATTAACTGCAGAGTGGTGGTCTGGAAAGCACTTAAAGTACACTATCCAGACACGTCAGATATGCAAATTATAATGGCAAGAAAGATGCAGAAAGGGGAGGAACGTCTTGTATGTATTCAACATTTCCAAGAGCAGTGGTCTTTGGAAACGCGTGAGCCATGGGGGAAATCTATACCTGTATTCTATCACATATTATGCCAAGGGCTGCCAGAACCAGTGTAGAATCAGCTCAAGAAGTTAGTGGGTATAGAAGCAAAACCATGGTCGGAAATACAGCTGACTATTGCGCATTATTGTAGATTATTACAGGAAAAGAATCGCAAGTAAGATGACCCTAAGAAAGGTGAGGAAGCAAAATTAGTACAGAAAAAATTGTCAACATACTCCATAGAAGGGGCGATGTTGACTAGCGGAGAAGGGTCAGATTTGCAGCAAGCAGCAGACATACCACAGGTGACTAACCAAAGGCAGCTTGACCAAGGTAATAATGGATTCATACTACGAGGAAGGGGAAGTTTCTGAGTTAGAGGCTTCCAGAATAATCAGGGACATTTTCAGAATAATCAGAGTGAGTTTCAAAACATGCAGAACGATAATCAAGGCATGCAGAGAGTACACGTTAGGAGACCTACTGTATGTTAGACATGTAAAATGACGGGACACTTTGCACACATGAGTAGAAGTCAAGGGTTTGTGCAAAATGAGCAATTCTCAAGAGGGGGGACCACATACCAGGCTGCATAAACTCAACAAAGTGGAGAGGGTTTTAACCAAAATCAGAGAGTGCAGTAAGGTTACAAACACCAAAGACAACAATGAATCAGATGCAAGGGCAGTCACAGCATTCACCCATGCAGTTACAGCAGGGCCCAAACACGGGACAGTTAATGACACCTAGGATAGGGGGTGTCACTGTTGAGGGAGGGAATCCTTTCACAGGTACAGGGATATGCATGTACCCACATAGGACAGCTTAGTGGGAGACTTGATGTGTTCGGTTCTATTAGTGAATCCCAATCCTCAAGAGGAACCAAGGGTTGATGTCACTATAGGGGGCAAATCCTTTTCTTTTTTTAGTAGACACAGGGCACAATGCTTATGTATACGAGAGAGCAAATTTATATTATCTGGGAATGCCACAAAAGCTCAAGGTTTCACAGGAGCTACAAGTTTAGTTACTTCCACTTAACAATTGCCAGTCTGTATAGGAGAGTGTTACATGTCTGTACCATTACTATATACAAGACAAACACATGTTAATATATTAGGTCGAGATTTAATGACCAAGTTAAACATTACGATTTTGTTTACTGATGAAGGTATGGTGTGTTCGACTCCAGGAATGCATTATTTAAACATAAGTGACTTTATTATAGCATGTACAGGACAAATGGCCGTACAAGGAGTACCATTAGAACCAGAGGTCTTCCATTATGGGTTACGCATTTGGTTAACACGGTTCCCAGGTTTAGTTTGTAAAACTGTGAGGATACCTGCTGAGTTTTTATTCAGGTCAAGGATATCAATGGATGAAGAAGGAGGACAAGTGTGTTCCTTAGAATTACAAGCAGCTATAGTGCGAGGGGAGTTAGCAATGCTTGATGGAGTTGATTATGAAGGTAGATGATGGAGTACAGTGATTGCCATACGGGAAGGTTACAGATTGACTGAAGTCACTGATGAGGTTATGTTTAGAGACCATCTGTCAGATTACGAAGTAGTATTTGAAATAAGTATCATTTATTGGGTGAGGGCAATAAGATGTGAGGTTCCTCAGAAAATTATGTTAGCACTGAAACATCCCGTGTTTTTTGATGAAGACATGGTGAAAGTGCCAGTTTCATTATGGACAACAGGCCCCTATGACGTAGGCCTATTGAACGGTGCTGGAGAAGTTAAGATTAAACTGAAAACAGGAGCAATTTTCCCTCAAGCATGACAATATCCCATGTTTAGAGAGGCAGACAAAGGTATTTTTAAAACAATATCGGCCATGATGGAACAAGGTATGTTAGTGACATCAGAGTCACTGTGTAATACGGCAGTGTACCCTATCAAGAAATCTAATGGGGGTCATGATGTTTAATTCAGGATTTATGCCCGATTAATCAGATTGTAGAAGCCGAGTTCCTTCTAGTTCCTAATCTAGTGACAATGTTATGTAGTATTCCTGTAGAAGCGTGATATATTACAGTGATTGATTTGAAAAATGTGTTTTTCTCAATCCTATTGCATAAGGATTCTCAAGATCTGACGTAATTTACGTTCAGACAGACTAAGTTAAAAAGCACAAGATTACCGCAGAGGTACTGTGAGTCTCCATCCATTTTCAAAAGAGTTCTGCAGATAAAATTAAGCGAGATCGATTTGCAAAGTGTTGTGTTGTAATACGTAGATGACATATTAGTCTGTAGCACCTCAGAGGAAGAGTGCAGACGTGATTCAGTTCAGCTAATTATTATTCTCACAGAAAAAGGATATAAAGTAGACAAGGAAAATGTGCAATATTGTCAAGAAGAAGTGTGATACATAGGTCTGTTAATTTCGCATGTAGGAAAGAAAGTTACTCCTGAGAAAGCTGAGGCTATTCTAAAAACAGCTAAGCCACACACGATACAGCACATGCAAAGATTTTTGGACTATGCAATTATGTGAGAGCATGGGTCTTTGATTGCAGTTCATATATAAGGCCCTTGTTGCAGGCTGCGAAGAAAGCACAGGAAACTCAAGAAAGAATTGTCTGGACTGAGGACATGGAGGAAGGATTTGATGAGTTAAAAAAGGCAATTTGCACAGCTCCAGTTTTAGGAATTTCCAATTATGCTGAGGAATTCTTATTTTCACATACGAATGGCATAGTCATGACAGCAGAAGTCACGCAGAGAACGATATTGGGATACAAGCCCTTAGCATATTACAGTGGGATTTTGTACCCAGTAATGAGGGGTCACTTTCCCTGTGAACAATCTTTGGCAGCCGCTGCGTTCGGTATTGAGAAAGCTGCCAGCATAGTAATGGGGTGCTCTATGATGTTATTTGTAGAACATGCTTTGTTTGCCATTTTGGAAAAACCTAAGGGTACGTAGACTTCTCATAGGGCTTCGGCCTATGAGGTGGTCATATTGAATCCAGTGAATAAAATTGTCTGATGCAGAATAGTGAACCCTGCCATGTTTATAGCAGAATGATTGGCAGAAGGCGAGCATGCAAGTGATTGCTCAAACTATGAGGAATTCTATGATGAGATCCCTAGGCTAAAAGAAAATGCTTTGGCAGCTGGGGAGATTCTTTTTATTGACAGGTTTTTCTAGAATCGATCATAATGATGGGCAGAGATATACAGGTGCCACTGTAGTGAAGTACACAGCCAATGGGGAGTTGGAAGTATTGGTAAGCGCACGACTACCATCTCACTTTTCAGCACAGGCTGCAGAATTAATGGTGCTGATTGTTGTTCTCGAGAAAAAAACACACTAGGAAGTGACTGTGTACAGTGACTCTCTATATGTGACGTCAACAGTACACGTAGGGCTAGCACATTTGAAAAGGAGGGGCTACCTCTGAGCGGACAGCACTCCAATACAACACGCCGGCTTATTGGACATACTCATTCAAGCACCACAAATCCCAATAGACATCGCAGTCATTAAATGCGCAGCTCACACTAAGAGAGCAGATTTTATCCCACACGGAAATCGAGCCACAGACGAGGAAGCAAAACGTATTGCGTGTTCAGAACACATTATGAAAATTGATATGCCTGATGTGAATGAAAGCATGGTGGTGATGATGAGTGTGTCTGATCGGTTTAATAACTTGTCTAAAGTTCAGCTAATAGAAATACAAGGGGAAGCACCACAGGATGAGAAAGATCACTGGACACAGAGGAGGTGTTCTTTATCCCCTTCCGAAGCATTATGGCAACAGGAAAGCACTGGTAAACTGGTGATGCCTGTAGCCTTATTAAGGGTGGTGTTGGAGCAGCTGCACTACCCTTTGTATGTCACTAGAGAAAGCCTTGCAGCAACTATTGCAGAGTACCGGTTCATACCGAACCTGCTAGAACACATTGCATTTTATGTAGTGAATTGCATCGTGGTTAGAAAGTTTACTGCTGCGCATACACTGAGTACAGTTACAGGAGTTATTCTGTGACCTAATGGTCTTTTTCAGCATTTACACATCGACTATGTCGATATGCTGGAGGTCTGTTATGAATATAGATATATGCTAGTAGTGATATATCCTTTTTCAAGGTGGATTGAAGCAGGCCCATGTACACACCAAGATTCCACCTGTGCAGCAAAACTTTTAGTGCGAGAAGTATTTCCTAGATGGGGAATATGTGAAGTATTAAGATCAGATAATGGCCCTCATTTTGTTGATAAAGTCTTTGAGCAAATAAGCGTGTTGCTCAGTATAAAGCACAAGTTTACATCGGCTCATCACCTGCAAGCGGAAAGGGTCTGTGACAGACTCAACAGCCTGCTTAAAGAGAGACTAGCCAAATTGAAGCTTACATTGAAGAAAGG
Organism: Ambystoma mexicanum; assembly: GCF_040938575.1. Classification (NCBI taxonomy): domain Eukaryota; kingdom Metazoa; phylum Chordata; class Amphibia; order Caudata; family Ambystomatidae; genus Ambystoma; species Ambystoma mexicanum. The sequence continues at coordinate 972,328,643 of NC_090926.1, forward strand.
ATGGTTGCCTTTCCTTCCACTGGCATTGTATGCATTGAGAAATAAACCAGGTTCCGACCAACATGTTATGCCCCATGAAATAGTGACAGTGAGGCAGATGAGGACACCCCTGACACCTCCATCTAGAACTAGAAGTGATGCCAGAGGACAGCAGAATTGCTAGGAAATAAGTAATATGCTTATTTAACATGTCATTTCAGATCAGCTCAAGTGGAAGGGGTGCAGGGCTCAGAACACAGATGGAGACCATGCAACAGACTGAATTAAAGAATTACGTCTTCCTAAAATTTACCCCAGTGATCAGAGCCTGATCAGGAATGTCACGACAAAGTGCCACGAGCCGTGCTTTAATGGCACGTTTTTCATGCAGGACTTAACACCATCAGCAGTGAAAGTGTTAGGAAGATGTGCATGGATATTTCTCGGAGACGTAAAGATCTACGTTGGAGAATCCCCTTCACCCCCACCCCAGTCGGAAGCAAGCATCGGGCAAGAATCTCAGCAAATGCAGATTAGGTCCATGACAAGGAAGAAGGATGCAGAAGCAGTTTAATAAGACAGATAGAGAGTACTTTGGACTGTGGTTCTTTTCGGGACACTCTTTTATATTGCTAAAAAAGGAGTAAAAGAAGGTTATTTGTTTTTGAGCCACAGAAGCATGTTGATATTGGACTGAGACGTATTTAAGTCTTGATCAAGAAGGAAAGATGCCAGAGCTGGAGTTCCTTTTCGACGACTGGAAAAGGGAAAAGTTTGCCTATTCCTTTCTCACTGAGTTTCTTTTCAGAGGCACCCATTGTAGTGCCTGATGGCCACTTTCACAGGATCATTCTTACAGTTTTCCTTTTCATTCTTCATGCATATTCTGCGCTTGTGGGGAGAACTAAGAGCGTTCATCTGTTCCTGCAAAATCCCAAAAAGGATCCAATTGTGAGACGATTGCTTCTAGCTATAATAGAGCAAATTCTCCAGTATCCTGAGTACAGTGTGGAAAACACAAATGCCTCTATCTGATGACAACACCCAGAGACTGGTTGGAATGGCCTTCTACTATTTGATTGAGGAATGCCCGCATCTTGTTTGAAGACAAACTGACATTCGCACTTTCTTGCGAGATCCGAGGAATACAGTGCCACTTAATGTATTCCTAGGTGATATAATCAAACAAGTCAATAGATATTTTGAGAGAACACTGAGAACATTTTAAATGAGACTTTTGGTGGAAGAGATCCAGGGCCTACTGTCTATAGTCTTCTAATTCCTGCTGCAGAAGCACCTGTATTTTGTTTGGCGAAAGTACGACTCCATTCTGTACATCTGTTAATCGTCCTGCAATGATCCAGCTGTTTGAACAACTTGTTGAGAAGATCAATATATTGCCAGAGTATTGCATGATATTACCCAAATACATTTAGATTTTTTATTCCTTAAAAAAGAATGGGTAATATGAATAGCAACAATAATGTTGTTAACAATGAGAGGCCACCACGAAGAGCAAGAAATTATTGCTGCGTTAAATGGGCCTATCTATATCTTATATATACATGCATCTTGTTCATTGTGATCCTTATTTCACTTACAGTACGTACAGCGTACTATTTTGATCCAAATAAAGCAAGGATCCCTGTGTATCTTCCAATGCAGACAGCCAAGACCTTATGTACATTCAAAGGTACCTAGTCCTATGATAGTCCTATGATAGATGCATCTAGGCTTCCTTTTGGGGGGTGGTCATGTTTGGAGGTTATACAGACTCTCTGTGGCCGTCATATTCTGCTACTAAAAAGAGGCTTCAGGAGCTTCCTCCTACACAAGTAGCACATGTAAAAGCACCCATTTTACTGTCAAATGTTCGTATAATTGGCCCAGGAAGAAGGAATTATGCTGACATGCTTCGTGAGATGATTATAGAGGCACATAAGAAAAAGATAAGATTTAAGAGAAGTGCTAGAGAAGATGATCATGAGTTGAATGATTACTTGGACAGTACAGTACCTTTGGGGAATATCATATGGTATGAGCGTATGAAAGAAGTGGGAAAGAGACCTTGAAGGAGAAATGCTTTGTATGTGCACTCCTGCCTTTAGCATGGGGAAGTACAAGATCTTCATAGCTATTGAGATAGACGTCCAGTCAGCACATTTTCTATCACACATAGCGTTGTGCCATACAAGGGGTCAGTTCATGGGCTGAACAGCCTATCTCAAATGGGCAACTGAATGTAAAGATCCAGAAGAAGATGATTATGTCCAAGATACCAAGACGAGGCTAAGAGCTCATACCAAGAATCATGTGATCAGATACGAAAAGCCTGGAGTAAAAGGAGCTTTAATTAGATGGGAAGTCAATAGACGGCTGGTGAGCCCAGGAAATACTAAAGAGGAGATCTGAAGATGGAAGGAAAGAGGCAAAATGCAGATCTGTTGTTCAGTACTATCTCTAGACAGTTGGGAAGAGGTGTGGTAATATGCAAAGCTTGGGTAGTAATGGGAGACTGGTAGCAAAAAGAAGTGGGCACCACTACAGGATGTGATTGTTACTCAAATAATGATTTCTGTTAGAAAATTACTTTCTTATGAAATTCCTTGTCCATAAATTGTAAAAGGGAGCCGGCTGAGATGAATAAGGAGACACCGAAATTCGAAATCAACAAAAAAGCAAAAGACCAAGTAGGATACAAGGTCACACAGCAACTCTCCAGGACACCCAATCTGGGTATATTGGTTATGCAAACTTTCCAAAGCTTAATATTTTCCAAAATTAAATGTTCGCATATTCAGAAAAAATAATAATGATGATAACCATGAAAATCCATTGATTCTTCAAAAATGATTTTTATCAACAAGTAGTTTTGTGAAAGAATAATACGTCTCGTGATGTGAGGCGTTGCTAATATCTTCTTAGCGAGGAAGAAAAAGCCACTAGCATCTTATATCAGACTAGAACATTTGCCAATGCATTTCGGATTTAAATATCCTTCATCAGGGCAAGTCTGTAATTGTACATGTGTCATTCCATAATATTCCAAAAGATAGTGTGTCAACAATATACATTCATATAAGTAGAGTAAATGACATACCAATCATTGTTGTGGTAGAAGAGGTCAAAATTGATAGATGCAAAGAATATGAAACAGAAACAGAAAACAGCAGTAAGAAGGCTGTTACATGTAAAGTTGGCGGTAACAAGAAGTGCGGATAGCATTTACCTGAGCAAATGGTAGAATGCTTGCATAGGTGGTGGCTTGGTGTACGAAAACCATGAGACCGGCAGAAAACTGCCCAGGAAAATGTCAGCGCTGTGGCGCAGCCTTCAGTATAGGCTGAAATGTAATGAAAGTAATATAAGCTGTAGAAGCAAACAGGTGGAATCCGTGTAAACATATCTTTAAAAAAGCTTACCGGGAGACCAGCGAGGAGTGGAACTGTTCCTCTCGCTAGCTGGCTTGAAACTGAGATGCAAGCATCGGCGCGTTGCCAAGACAACGCTCCTTTAATATTCCACGTGACCGCGGCCACGAGGGGCACGCGGCCAGGAATAACAAACTGTGTACGGGTCTCCGGATGGGAGTTCAGAGTAAAAAACTAATTGTCAGCCTTCCAAGAAGTAAATACGGAATAATGGTGACTTAAAATTCAGAAAATTTAATCAGTAGCAAACATGGAAACAGAAGAAATACTACAATTTAAAGTATGACAGGAGCAAAAAAGGAGTAAAGAAAAACGATGGCAAAAGGTTATGAAAGTGAGATAGCAAATAATGGAGGGTCCAATGCAAGGCCGGGCTGCTTAAGATGTTAAACAAGGTTGACACATGATTATTGTAACACATGGTTATGGAATTACAATCAACATTCATTGTGCAGTGTCGTACAATGACGGCACCAAAGAAAGTAACAATAATGGCACATATGTTATTCATAGTGTTATTATATGCCTCCCCACTGCTATGGTGGCGTCAACAACTTCACCTTGGGTCCCAGACACATGTCCAGGAGACGTAGCCGGGTGGCCTCAAATAAATCACTTACGCGGAATTCCGCAGTATATAGTAGCTAGAAACATGTCCTTAGAATCAAAGAGAATGCAAGATTATAGAAAACAGTGATAATTAATCTCCTCGTTCATTCCATTGGGAACCAAACACCCAAGTTTGTCAATCAAAAATGTCTCCCTTTGATTCAACCGCTATTTTTAAAGATATGTTTACACAGATTCCACCTGTTTGCTTCTACAGCTTATATTACTTTCATTACATTTCAGCCTATACTGAAGGCTGCGCCACAGCGCTGACATTTTCCTGGGCAGTTTTCTGCCGGTCTCATGGTTTTCGTACACCAAGCCACCACATATGCAAGCATTCTACCAATTGCTCAGGTAAATGCTATCCGCACTTCTTGTTACCGCCAACTTTACATGTAACAGCCTTCTTACTGCTGTTTTCTGTTTCTGTTTCATATTCTTTGCATCTATCAATTTTGACCTCTTCTACCACAACTATGATTGGTATGTCATTTACTCAACTTATATGAATGTATATTGTTGACACACTATCTTTTGGAATATTATGGAATGACACATGTACAATTACAGACTTTCCCTGATGAAGGATATGTAAATCCGAAATGCATTGGCAAATGTTCTAGTCTGATATAAGATGCTAGTGGCTTTTTCTTCCTCGCTAAGAAGATATTAGCCTCACATCACGAGACATATTATTCTTTCACAAAACTACTTGTTGATAAAAATCTTTTTTGAAGAATCAATGGATTTTCATGGTTATCATCAGTATTATTTTTTCTGAATATGCGAACATTTAATTTTGGAAAATATTAAGCTTTGGAAAGTTTGCATAACCAATATACCCAGATTGGGTGTCCTGGAGAGCGGCTGTGTGACCTTGTATCCTACTTGGTCTTTTGCTTTTTTGTTTTTCTTTAGTAATGGGAGACTACCAGCCAGTCAACTGTTGACAATGTGGAAAGGCTGTGTAAACCTGTATGGTTGAAACTTGCTAAACTATTGACATGGGTCGAGGATAAAGGAGGACCTTTGCAGATAGTGCCTTTGAAAAGTGCTAAGCTGTGCTTCAGAAACAACGGCACAAGAAAAGTTGGATAAAACCATAACTGTGATTGAGTCTTTGATGCACAAGGAATGAACATTGGAACAGCATTGATCATGGATCACAACTGGGCTTGAGGATCCAGAGCTTATATGAAGCTACCCAAGGATTGGGGAGGACGATGTTCCATAGTAAATGTTCATGTTCCAGCGTTAGAGACTCCTAAGGGTCACTTAAACATTGGAAGCTTTCCTCGGCCGATGCTTACTTAAGGAAGATGGGATCTGTGGAGCTGATAAGTAGAATGAAGAGAGAATACTATTTCTCAGCCAAGTCAATAGAAGCGTTTGACTCTATTCCAAATGAGCACAGACTGTTCAGCCAGACTTTGTCAATATTCACATTGATCTTTATGCCAATGATCCAGACTGCAGCATATACTGAATGGCTGCAGATTACCAGATGGGAGTTGTTGCAGACGATCAACACTACCATAAAGGGATTCAATGCTATCAGGGAAGAGCTGAAAGCCATATGACTGATGACTCTTCAGAACAGATACGTCCTGGACATGATCACAGCTATGGATGGAGGTGTTTGTGATAAAATTGGAGAATCATGTTGCAAGTTTATACCTTCTCATGATGACGAGAATGCTACCCTGATAGAGACCAGAGAGATGCTGACGAGGCTACATGTCCAGATGATAGATGAAGTGGAAGATATTGCTAATGATAGCTGGTTTGAATCACTCTTCTTGTGGATTCCACAATGGACAGCAGATATGCTCAAGTTCCTTGGAGCCCTGTTGGTGATGATCATGCTTGGATTTTGTATAATCAAGATCATAATCTCACAATGCAAGAAGACTGCAAAGAAAGCTATAGTGATGAAGATCATGATTGATGCTGAATCCAGATGGAAAACCAAAGAGCTGACAGATGAAGAAATCAGAGATTTCGTGAAAGTCAGTATCCATGCACCAAAGGGAACAAAAATCCTGTATCCAAAGAACCACAAGAACTATGCGGGAAGATAGATCTATTGCATTCCAAGTGGACAATGCATGCTTATGACCTGGAACAAAGATGCACATGTGAAATTAGCTGGATGCCTGAAAGGAGTAATAGAAATATGGGTCCCGAAAAAGCATTTCTTCAGACAAGGATGTCTAGATGTGAAAGATAATGAAGAGTGGTTGATGAATGTGTGAGTGTGAAACACGTGCAGTACCAGTGAAAATACTGATACCGAGGAGAATCCTGGAGGCAAGGTTCCCGTTAAGAAAGCCTTACCTGCATACGTGACAGTATGATGGCCATTTAAATGAAATCCCAGAAGAAACAGGACAAATGAATGAAAGAGCAGATTGGTGACGTCAAATGAAGTAATGCTGACACACCTAGAAGAGATGCAGAGACAAGAGAATGTAGACATTCTATAAGGCATCAAGAAAGTATTAAAGATGAGCAACATCTCGGGCTCGGGATGAAGAAGCTTATGCTACAGAAACAATGAAGATATCAAGTCAGTCAACCGATGTACAGATGCAAAGACACACAAGCAGACAAAGCATTCTTGAGGCTAGCTATATAGTGAATAGTTTGTGGCCAACGTATACATATATAGGAGTAAATAAAGAATGGATGATTCCACTACATATTACAGCAGAGCTGGACCAGAGAAGGAAGGCCTTTTCCAGTGTGTCACAGTTAAAAAGCAATTGCAGTACAGAAGTGAATTTCAGAAAGGTGAGGCTGGATCAGCCCCAAAAAGCCAAGGTTGTATCAGACTGGGACGAGTAGGCATTAGTTACAATCATGTGAAAGAACAAACCTCCTGTTCAGAAGGCATGGATGAAAACAAGGAAGACATCAGAGGTTCATTAAATAATAGTATTCTAAATACACCAGAGCTCAAATTTGTGGTCTTTAGTCACACGATGAACCACACCTACGAAGAAAGGCAGAGCATGCCTCTACTCCCCTAAAATTATCTGGAGCAAAGAACACTTCCAAGGCCAAGTTCAAAGCCTTAATTGACATGCAGAACACTGAGGTGATAATAGATGATATGCTAATTGGTGGGAAGCTATGGTTATGACCAGCTCACCAGCAGCTGGAAGTCCAGCCTGCGTGCTGCTAACATGGGTGGAAAAGTACTACAAGGTGTAAGAGTGCCAATCAATTATAGGGGGCTCCATAATTAAGGGATCTATAGTTTGTGCAACCAATGGGACGTCATGCATTTAGTGACGTTCATAGTGACCTGTTGAGGGGAGGGCTTAGTTGCCCCACCTGACGTTAGAGAACCTATCACTTTCTTTGACATAGCATGACATTAGCAAATACTTAGGTTTACGTCAGCAGTGACAGGTTTTTACTATAAAGATGATGTTTTTTATGAATTTCGTTGAGATCATGCTGTGAGACGTCCGTTGATGTCCGTTGTATTTACTGATTTAGATAATTGACATTAAAACAGTCAACTGTGTCAACTTCCTGAGTCGTATTGATTATTGATATTTGAGCATCTTTTGCATCTCCATTCATCTCAAAGTATTGCTACCTCGTCTTAAAGGGCTGGGTCAGTTGTCACAGTTCTCTATATACAAAGGCGGCGGGCTAGTCCTCCTCTCCTATCTCACTCAAGCTGTCTACCAGCGCTGAGTCGCACCCCATGTCCTCCTTCATCAGGTGGGCCTCCGTTGTTTCCTGGAGGGCTTGCAGGGTGGACATTATCTGTGCTTTTGCCTCCTGTGCCGCCTTGCAAGTGGCCTCCAGGATGGCAGCCCTCCTCCTTGCTTGATGCAGCGCAACCTCAGCCCTGGCCACCATCTCTCTAGTTTCCCATGCCCGCTGCATCTCTGCCACCAGCTGCCATTCATAGATCCTGAATGCGGAAGACATTCAGTGCATCAATCCAACTTGATCCTCCTGCCTCAAAATTTTAACCTGCTTCCTTGGGGTGGTCTGCTCTGCAACATAATGTCTCCTCCTCATTGACACCTGCTGCTGCTGTGCCCAGTGCACGCTCCATTGGTACACCCTCCCACCTGATGATCATCAGGGCATAGGACACCTGCACTGCTCTGTGGTGCCTACTGTCCTTCCATTGCCTATGTCCTTGTTGTTGACTGGGTAGGAACGGTGACCACCTCAGCTACCATACATGTGAACCACCCCTGCTGGTATGTGGTCCTAAATGCACCCCGGAGGACAACTGCCACACAGAAGAGGAAGTCGAGAAGGAGGTGCCCACAGAGCCCAGCAGGGATCAGACCTGTTGTAAACAAGTCCACAAGGCAGCACAGCTCAATGTGATGATGGGCAAGTAGACAATGAGTAGCCTGCCCATCATCATGAATAACCGCAGTCTGCCTTGTAGGCCCAACCAACAGGGGCAGCACCTGATTCTGGATGGACACATCAGCCGGCAAAGGGATGCTGGTCTGGGTGGAGGCATCCCAGCAGGCGCACATTCCGTCATCCCATGGCCCAGGGAAAGGATTTTGCACGGTCCATGATTGCCTGCACAGCCTCATGCCCCTGGGACATGATGGCAGCATGCACTCCCACCTCGACACTCCCACCTGACCCCATGTTCTGTGCTGCAAAGGCCACCTCCTCCACCTCTCCCTCCATCAACCTGGATGATTCCAGGCTGTCTTCCGCCATGGATGGCCCCTGTGATGCATCACCCAGTCTCACCACTGCTGAGGACTCCCCTGCCACCTCCACCTCCACCTCCTTGGACTTAGCCCGAGCAGCCACGCCCAATGGTACAGACGTACATCGGCTACATTGCTCCCCGAAGATGAGCTGTCAAGGGTGGGGGGTGTCTGGGGCCTGCGCCTTTGCACGGTGGAGGGATCCCCACTTCCATGCTCTACAGCACTGGATCTGCCATCTTCATCAGCTGCAGCAACTGTGGTAAAGGAGACACAGAAAAGAAACATCAGTGTACTGCAACTAAGCAGGTGTGGCATCAACTACATAAGAAGGAACATGACATTTCCATGAAACAATCAGCAACATCCACAGCCACAAACATGGACATGCAATCCACATCCAAACAGACACAACAACCCAGGCACAATAACAAATAGTTACATGACACATCCACATGTAAATGCAGCAGAATGTGCTAAGTGCACAGACACATACCAAGATGAATCACATAACTCTAGGGGAAGGTCAATGTGACCCAATTGCAACCTGATGCACATCCTGCAGAGACATGCCACATGGGCACAGGGTTGGGCAGGGAGAAAACCTGTATGACGTACACACATGTAAAGCATCTGAACACATATGTATATATATAAGCCGGGGACACATTGTGGGCAAGACACAAAGTGGAATCATGTCCACAAGTGGCCAAACATACTTGCACCACTCATAAAATGCTCATGCTGACACCTGCCTGTGCATCTCTACACACCATCACATCAAACAACATGCCTCTGGCAAAACCTATCCTGCGCGCATGTAACACATACATGCATCAACGGCACAGGCACACGTGGCATCCCATAGCCCCAAGCACATTCACATGGCATGCACACACATCACTCTGAGTGCAAAAACAGCATCATGACTGATAACATCACAGTCCTGCAATCTGCAGTGCTCAAACGTGACTACGCCAAACATCCGAATGCACGTGTGACTTCCAGACATGAGTGATGCATAGTCACACATTGCTATTGTGACCACAACAACATGAGCAGCATGCATGCACTTGACATGGTCAGCACTCCCTGAAATATCACACTTGCCATCCAGGCACATCTCAGACACAAGAAACATTGCATGTGCACTGATTGGAAAAATGTACCACAACACACAATGCAAATTACAGTGGATTTCAAATTCGCACAGTTCTCATGTCCGACATGGTGTGCAGAATTGATTGGGAAACATAAGAAAGAGTAAACACATCACTGGCTGTGCACATGAAGGAACGAAGAAGGAGTATTGTCATTTCCATTTATTTGGGGGGGCAGGGAATCCATTCCCTTCAGGAAGCGTACTGTTCTTTTTTTGGTGGGGGGTTGTGCCTCGAGGCACACACACATTTCTTCCCTCCCCTATTTTGAAGCATGCAGTCTGTCGCAAATGCACTTTTTCTGTTAGTGGTTGGCACTGTGAATCATGTACCTTTTTTTGCATTGTAGGAACGTTTCCGGGTGCTGTGTCTGCACTTTTTGTGTTATTGGATGCCACTGTGTATCGTGTGCATATTTCTTTATTTTTGAAAGCTTTCCTGGTGTCGCCTATGCACTTTTTGTGTTGTTGGGTGCCACTGCATAGTGCTAACCACATAATTTTCCTGTTTGGGGTACATTTGTTCCTTGGTGGACCACATGTCGACTTCAAACATCATGCAGACTGTTCCCTGATTCACATTGCCCATGACAATAACTTGATGCACCTCCCATTGATCCGTAACACTTGTGACATGGTTGGAAAGGGCGCAGATGGGGGTCTGGGTGGGGGTGATGCTGATGAAACACCTGCCCCAGCCCCAAGTGGACTGGGAAGAGGTGGTGACCCACCTGCGCAGGTGGTTGGGGAAGTAGTGGTGAAACAACTGCCCAAGACCAAGGTGGTTGGGACAAGTGGTGGTGACAAACCTGCCCCAACTCCAGGAGGACTTGGCATACCCAGTCCAAAGGTGACCCGGCACCTCAATGCCAAAGTGGTTCCAGCCAGACAGGGGTAGCTCCAACCCTCCCTGCCACTCTTGGCAGGAAGGGATGCCCTGCACAGCAGGTAGAGTCTCAACCCCAAGACACGGCACAGGACACTGTTCCGCACAGGAAGTAGAACGACTCTGATGAGGAGCTCCAGATCCTGACTGACTACGTGATCAATCACCATCGTGACATGTGCATGTATGCGGGGAGCACACATACAGCTGCAATACATATGGTGCATTGGCATCTTGTCACGGAACAGATAAACGCCTTAGGGGTGCAGATGACCACAGCGGAACAGGTCATGAAGGGCTAAAATGAGCTCACCCATCGCACCAAGCACAAGCTCAGTGTCAACCTGACCTCTGCACTGGCAACTTGAGGGGGCCACCAGAGGAGGAACAGCTGACACTGCATAAAGAGGCCATGAGCCAATTCATCCTCATTGAGCAGGTGCAAGGCAAGGGAGGTCTGGAGAATTATGAGGACACATCAGGTGAATGTCCATCATGGCACCCTCTGTGTTTTGCCAGTCATGCAGCACCCACATCAATCGTGTATTGGGACATTTGGATGCATTTGTATGACAGCCCTGGGTAAAGTATGTCCTGTGACATTGTGTCAATTGGCTATCATACTGAGTGTAGCCCATGTGGCAGCCAGTCGTGGCACATGTCTGCTGAAAACAAATTCCCTCTCCCCTACAAATGAGGACTGTACAAAAATAATGCAAGCTTTTGCAGACACAAGTACAGGAGCCTATGCCAGAATTCCAGACATGCTGCCAGAGAGCAGTATGACAAGTAAAGTAAAGGATTCCTTGTTGTTTACCCTCTCTACTATCTCTGTTACAGATATGGAAAAAACATTAAAGAAAATGCATCCGACATCCTGTCCTGGTGATACAATTGTTGCTAAAATTGTTCTGAATAATATTTGCTCCTTCTCACTATTTGTAACACGTTTCACCAGTGCAAATGTTTCCATTAAACAATCCCAGACATTATTAAGATTGTAGTGGTTACACCGTTGTTAAGAAAAGTGGGACAAGATCCAAAAGATGCTAATAATCTTTGATCTATTGCAAATGTCCCTTTTCTTCAAAAAATGGAGATAGGGTAGCCACGGTGCAGTTTCAAGAAAATATTGATCGGGGTAATATTCTACACTCCAGTCAGTCGGGGTTCGCAAACCAATTACGGGAAAGAAAGTACATTATTAGATCTACAAACACAGATGTTGGATGTCATAGAAAAATCCAAGGTGTTTGCAAACTGGTGAAACACAGGATGACAGCTAACTGGCTTTGTTTGAACAGCAACAAGACAGAGATTTTGATATTCGATATTCGGATCTCCTGATGCAAGAATAAAACTGGACTCATGTTTTCTAAATTTTACTATAGATGGTTACTGTAATGAAGTTCAGAATAAAGTTCAAACACTGGGTGTGGTTCTGGACTCCTCGCTTGGTGCAGATGATCAAGTGAATAGCGTGGTAAAAAGTCCCAGTACCACCTTAGATTACTGAGATTAGTGAAACCATGGGCCTCATTGCGAATTGAGCGCAAAAGGATACTGGCCATCGGTAAGGACACCGGTGCCGTAATCCATTTGCGCCCTATTCCGAGGTCCCTTAGCAGGTCCATTCCTTAACACCTGGTTTTACCAGGCGTTAAGGACGGGACCCGTTAAGGGACTTTGGAGCTAATAACGGTACCGCAATTTGCACTACTGTTATTAGCGCCCTCCTATGCGGGCTCAAATGGGAATGGGGAATGGCTTTTTCAATGGGGACTTACCGGTCCCGCAAAGGTCGAAATAGACCGGTAAGTCACCATTGAAAGAAGGCAGACTCGGTACCGGTATTGGAGGTAGTCATGGCGCTAAAAGCGCCATGATTACCGCCAAACTCGGAATGAGGCCCCATATGTTACAAATAGGAATTGTGAAATTCTAGTACGAGCAACTATTATGCCTAGATTAGCATATTGCAATGTGCTCCTGGGAGGAGCTAATAAGACCTGCATAAAAAAAATTAAAAAAAACTCTGAATACTTCAGAATGACACAGCACGCAGTATCAAGAACATACCTACGAGGGTACATATCACTACTGCAAGAAAGGAACTTCACTGGTTACCAGTTACATCCAGGATCTGTTTCAAGGTTATTACCTTGACACATAAATGCTTATTTGGATCTGCACGTTTACATCTTAAGAAAAGCCTTGTTTTGCAACCACAGAGGAGAGTCACCAGATCCAGCAGCATGTTTTGGTTTATGTGCCCTAAGACCAAGAAAATAAGGAGGAATGGACGTTCCTTCCCGTTACAGGCTGCAACTGCCTGGAATGGCCTACCTGTTGATTTGCAGAGGGAGAGGAACTTCCTCATTTTTCACAAAGGGTTAAAGACAATATTATTTAATTGAGACTGCTACTCCTGTGATATGATTCTCTCAGCTGAACATGTTTTGTTATCATTTTCTGTTGTATGTTCTATCAATGAGTGCTGTGATGACTGCGTGCTGCAGCGCATAAGGAATAAACACATAAATACATGAATTCATTAATAAAAAGATGAAAAGTGAAACTTGTAGTTGTGAGTTCAACTGCTAGAACAAATAGGGTAGAGTAGTGTTATTCCTTACCTATAGCACAACGTATGTAGACTGCTCTTCTAGTTGCACTTATTATTTATTTATTTATTTTATTTATTTATTTGCATTTTTAAAGCGCTCGCACAGCCAGTGGGCATCGAGTCACTGTTACAGGAATTCTTTGTTTTGGTTACGTAGTTGTTTTTGTCTTAGTTGTGTATTCATAACACGCTTAAATACCTAGAGGTTACTAAGGGCGGACCCGGGGATCGAACTTGTGTTGCTTCGTGCCATTTTGCTTCCAAGACGAGCACGTTGCGGCTGAGCTATCCTCCCAGGAGGTACATGTGTTTTCTGAACAAAATCAATTTTCGCTACAGACAACTAACTGCCTGTGCACGTTACTCTATACCCAAAGTGAAGAAAATGTATAAAAGGAACTCCCATGATGGTCTAGAACAATTTACATCCGATACGTCTGTAGAGTTGAGCTCTTCCTTACCCAACACAATATTCTTCTTTAAACCTTTTACGGGGTATAATTATTGCATTCATTTCATCCATGCATCATCATTTATCTGAAAAGCAAACTGCACACTGTTTCTATCTAATAAGTCTGCCCCTAAAAAAGACAAGGGCCTCATTACGAGTGTGACGATAAGAAACAAGTAAGGTACCAGCATGTCCGTGTTGCTCTCTCCCTGTAAACAACGGTTTATTATGAGCTTGCGTGCACGTGCGTACCGCCATGCCAGTAAGGCCGCACCGCCATGATGCTAACGTTCCTAAACCATCCATATAGCGGCATCAAGGAATGCGCTGATACCTCCTCTACCATCGTTGTCCCTTTTAATAATGGCAACATTCTTACCGTTAACGTCAATATCGGAACCAGAAGCAAAGTCATTGCACCGGAATGAGAAATGCTCCGGCAGCCTTCTTGAAAAACACAATCCATTGCAATCCTCTGCAGACAGGACCTGTGCACTAAAACTATCTACCCTACACACATTCCTAACCCAAATGTCACATCCCTGCCATGAAAACATACAACCAACATATCCCTGACGAGATGCTGGCCAAACCACTTTCACATCAATATGCATGCTGCATGCCTCTCCAATACCGAATACACCCCGATACCCAACCTAACTGCACATCGCACACTGCATGCAAGCCACAACACAACAGACACCTTGGATATCATGGCTGCACCTGAGGGACGCCCCAATCATGCAAGCACCATGCCCGCCACTACAACCAGAACACAACGAAGCACATGCCCCAAATTGTGCCAACGGCGATGCATGCAGGATGCAAGTCCTCCCATCACTGATGCCCTGCCTCTCTATCCCCACAGGTACAAATTCAGACAGCAACAGCGATGATGCCACAGCACAACCAAGACCACCTGCACAAAAGTCCAGTGGTGAGGACGATGCTACCTGGCCATCCACATCCAGGGGTGCAGCAGTAACCAAAGGGAGAGCCAAAGCACACACCAGTGCCCAACAGGGTACACAGGCCCTACGACAGGCTGAGCAGCCACCTGCCCCATCACCTTGGAGCACCATGGCGGAGGAACCCATGCCAGCAAGGCACACCTGTCAAAAGATGTTGCGGCCAGGAAGGTTACCCACATGCAACAATCGGCCCCCCAGGAGACACCTCTTACTGAGGATGGGCCAACATCAGTGGCAAGTGACATGGATGGCACACATTCAGCAGCCACCAGTTCCATGGGCGATGTTGTAGCATTGGCCCACCACAGTACGGATGAGGACGAGGGGCCAAAGGAGGATCCTAATTCAGGAGTCAGCATGTTGGGGGATGGTGGACACATGCCCAGCCCACAGGACACACCACAGGGCACCCCTGAGCATGAGTCCGAAGGCCACTGCGGCGAGGAGGAGCCAGCTCCACAAGTACACAGCCCTGCGATCAGCATGTCACCACCGGCCATGCAACCATCCCCAAGCACATCAATCAGGGACCTAGAGGGATGGTTGACCTGCTTGCAGGGGAGACAGGAATAAATGCATGACATGGTAAGGCAGTGTTTGGCTGATGGGGAGGAAAAGCGCAAGGCCTACAGAGACAACACTGTGGCCATCATCCGTGCCATCGACCATGTTGCAAAGCGGGTCCATGAGGGCTTCACATTTGTTGCACAGACCCTTGACTGCTTGGCCAACAACATGGAACAACGCCATCCTGCTGCACCCGAACCACAACCAAGTACATCAATGAGCACCACGCCTGCAAGCTCCACGCAAACTAGCCCTGTGCGCAGGTCCCTGTGCAGCATGCGCCGTCCAGAAATGCAACCCCCTCCATCAAAATGGGGGCAGCAATAGCTGGGGACCCTTGGACGTGTTGGTTTGCAGTCCAATTTTAGACTTATTGAGCTGTGGGTGTGTGGGGCTGTTGGGGGGTGGGGACATGGGTGTGTGGGGCTGGGGTGGGGAGCAGTTGGGGGGTGGAGGGTGTGGAGCTGTTGGGGTTTGGGGGTGGCTAGACATTGACGTACTGCGGGTGGAGGGTTCGTTCATCTAAATAGTTTCACCAGATCAATACACCTGTTGTGTCAAGGAAATCACATGACTGGACATTGCTTCTTGAGTGTGTGTCTATTTATTGTACAACAGTGTCCAATGCCCACAGTCCCCCAATCCCAGTGCCCAGAGTCCCCCAATCCCAGTGCCCAGAGTTCCACATTTCAAGCACCTTCTGCATCCCTGTGCATCAGAAATAATGGGCAATCAATGATTGGCGGACAGCACGTCCCTCATGTGCATCATGACCTGGCCGACGTGCAGCATCTTCTTTTTCTTCATCATCTTCATCGTCACCTGGTGTTGGCTGACCAGACGTTCTGAGCGAGTCCCGCGAGGGAACCTCGTAATGCGGCGTTAAGTCGTTAATGGCACCAGCATCCTTACCGGTGCCATTAACCCCTTACCGCCGCACTTGTAATGATTCCCACTGTGTATTAGTTCCACAATGGTGGTGATGGTGTCCCTGTCCAGGCGGTACAGGTTGTGGATCTGTGCTGGGGTTAAGTCGAATGGACTGGCCCTTATGCGAGGGATTGGTGGCTGCCTGCAGGGAACCACTGCCTCCACTGGTGGTATTTGCTGGCCCAGTCCCACCCTCCTTCTCCTCCTGCGTCTCCTCTATAATCCCTGCTGTACTGCCTGCTTAAGGAGTTGCAGTGCAGGCATGTCCTCCAGCACCTTTATCGCAACTGCAAGTTGAATCATTTGGGCCTTGGAAGGGGTGTGGTGTGTGGGTGTGCTCCTTTTGTGCTCGGCCCGACTCTGTTGCCTCCAGCTGTGCTGATTGTGTGCACCTGTGGCAGTTGGGAACACAGCAGATTGCCATTTATGAGTGATCCGCGATGCCGGTGTTACCGGAATCTTGGTGACCCTTCTTACTGGCATCTGGATGCCGGTATGTGCATGTCCGTGTGACTCATAATGTCCTCTTCCGTGCTCAATGCCAGTGTTACTGGCATGGCACCCGCAGGTCTGTCCCCAGTCCGGTATGGAGATGCACGGTCACAGCGGGTCCCTGTCGACGCTGGTGGGACTGGCATTGCAGGTGGTGATGGCCCGGTCCGGTAAACAATGCCGGTATTGCCTTATAAGTATCATTATTACCGGAGCGCCAACCTTGTAATGAGGCCCAATGTATATGTACAAGGGCTTCTTTAAGAATCTAAATCAGCAATGGGTCTTTTATCATAATTTGAATTCATGTATTTGTTTAATTGGTACAGAACCTGAGTTTGGTTTCTAAGCGCAGATCCAGAATTTAAACCTCTGTTGCTCTGCATGGTCTTGCTTTCAAGCCCAGCGTGTTCACCCTGTAGTATCCTCCATTCACAAAGCAAGAATCTAAATGATATTACATATTACAAAATGTAACCATACCTTCCCTTTCAAAACTATGTTCACCAAATATACATGTGCTCTATATAAAACCTATCAAATTCAGTGAAAAAACATTTTAAAAGGAATGTTATTGTTGCATGGTAAAATAGAAAAACACGAAGAAATCCACCAATTATGTTAAGCTATGCTACCAAAACTCATGCCCCCATCATGCACTGCTCAGACATACACTCTGGATATCAAAGAGGACATCACAAATAGCATCATCAATAACATCACTGATGACATCAGACATGCCTCTACTCTCCGCCCTCTGCAACTTATCCAGAACAGGACTGCAAGACTTGTCCTTGGCCTCAAGCCCAGGGATCGTATCTCTCCAGGCCTGAAATCTCTGCACTGGCTCCCAGTGGCTATGAGGATTAAGTTAAAAACCCTCTACATTGTCCACAAGGCCTTCTGGGGCCTGGGTCCACAATACTTGCAACTCTCTCTTCCTAAATATCTTCCTTCTCGAGCTCTTCGCTCATCTGCATCCACCTCCCTCAGGGTCAGCCGCTTCTCCAAGCAACGAGTTGGTGGTAGATCTCTCTCTCCGGCAGGGGCCTCCCTCTGGAACAGCCTTCCCGCCTCCCTGAAACTTGAGGAGAACCATCTCTGGTTCCAGAAGCACCTCAAAACCTTCCTCTTTGCCTCTCCTTTCTCCCTCCTTCTCCCCTGCTGAACTCCTGGCAGAAACTGCACTGGTTCCCTGGCCACCCTTTCTGATTCTCGTGCCCTGCCAGTTGCCCTCCTGCACTGCCTCCCTGGCACCCCCTGCACTGGGGGACTGTTTTTTTCTGTATCCCACAGTCCCCCTACCAGCACTTATATCTGCACTTACCTTGCACTGCCACCAGTGGCCGTTTTTATGTATCTTATTAATTCAATTATCCCATGTACTGCACTTTCCCCTCTCCCTTCCCCCACGCACGTTTCCCTTTCCCCTTCCGGTGCACTTGCGCAATCTGAATGACACCTGGCCTAGTAGGATCCTTGTTCTGTCCTCCCTTTTCTTCCCCCTCCCTTGCCTTGTCGCGCCTTGAAACACTTGTGTATAGGCGCGTTATAAATGCCACATCATATCATATCATATTACCTAACTCATTTTTAACAATCCTGACAAACTGACAAACTGCCTCATTATGAGTTTGGCGGTAATATTGGTTGTAAATCTGTCAAATGACCACCAAAATCATTTACATTTACTGCCACTCAATACCGTGGGCTTACCAAAAGTGGTGATAGTGTGGTGTGATTCCCCATATGACTCCATTGGGATTTTGGTGGATTTACCACAAATGGTAATTCCGCCGCAGTAAATCTGCTGATTTTTGGAGGAAAAGTGGTGGGTGTACCTCCAGCTTTCCCACCGAATTTGGTGATGTGGAAAAATGGTAGCAACAGAGTAACAGCCATTTTTACCTCACCGCCGAACTCTTAATGAGGCCTAAAGTCCTTACAAAGGTTTCTGTTTAAAGCATTGCTGCCAATATATGAAGGGTGATAAGGCCTCTCATTAACTACTCCATTCATCACAAAATGTACTTATTCAAACAGTAACTGTCTACTGAATTTCTGTTATAATATAACATTCTAAAGTACATTGATATAGGCAACATCTGCCTCATGGACCGTAGAAGTAGAGTATTCTTTATCTGTTAGATTGGTCAGTTAAGTTATAAGTCCAAGCCTATCAGGACCTTGAGTAATTTTAACCTTGAGCCAAGAGCTAAGTATACAATAATGATTATATATGTGGGTGGATAAGCGCAGACAGGTAACACCTAGTGAGTATGAAACAAACACTATGACCAGCAAATGAAAATGAGATTAGAGTCCGTCATCACACAAATAAAAGATACAAATAGTTGTATCTGTTTGGGTCATGCTCATTGTTAATTTATTTATTATTTATTGAACATTTGTATAGCACCTATACAGCTGAAAGGGTTTCCAGGTGCCAGAAGACTAAAGCAGGAGGGGGGAACACAGGGTAAAACAATAGATATTTCTACTAAGCCTTGTGACATTTGGATCATCCAAGTGCAGCAAACATGAAGTTCGGGGGTAGGGGCAGGTCAGGGCGAAGGGAGGGGGCCATGGTCATTTATGTGCACCATGGGCTCAGGCCAAAGTGTAAGGAAACTAACTTAAGAACATTCTGCGCAGTGAAAGCTTACATATATTGCACATTCATCGTAAATTTGCCATCTTTTTAATTCATTACCTCCAAGTAATGCTTACACTGCTTACTGTCACCAAAGAAAAGGAACTTTCCAGGAAATGTGATGTCATTAGAGATGTCATTGATGATGCCATTTGTGATATGATCTTTGATGTCCTGTGCAGTGCATGATGATGGTGCGAGGTATGGCTGCAAAGCATACCATAACTGGTGATTCTTTTTTATTTTTTTATTTTGCTTTGCAACCATATCATCCCTTTAACACATTTTTTTTTCACTGAATTTCATAGTTTTCTTTAGCGCAGCTTAACCATAATGTCTCTTTAACAAAGTGTTTCCACTGAATTACATAGGTTCTTTTTCAGTACAAGTTGAACAAGGGTGTGGAAGCCCCTCAAAAAACAGAAGATGGATGCTGTATCCGAACAACTCCTTTTTTAAAACTCTATACGGTTGAAACATAAACAAGCATTTTCGTTGTTAAAAGTGTGTTGTCAACATAAACACATACAATGAGTAGGCTTATAGGGCACTTTGAGACAGCATTTATTGAGGTATAAGCACCTTACAAATGCACAATAAATACATAAAATAAATAGATTTTCGTTATAAACTGATATTTTCACAATGCTATTTCGTTCACAAAAAATATTCACTGCATAGAAAACACTGATTTCCAGGATTTGTAGGTTACTCCATCCTTGCTAAACATTTTCATGACATCATGTCGAATACTGTCATTTTCAAAAGATGCCAGTCCAAAATCTGAAAGAAATTTACAGATGGTTTTATTCACATTACGCCTCGAATGTTCAATTAGTAGACAAACAGCTTTGGCCTTTTCCACACTTGTCTTTGCGTAATTCGTGAAAAATAAACATGGATGTGGAAAATGAGTTATCAAACTTGTAAATGCAACTTTAACAGCAAACTGCAAAGATACTCCAGTAACATACCCCAAGCTATCACTGCCACAATGAACAGTAATCATTAGTTGATGTTTCAAATGTACCATGTTCTGACACATTTTTAATAGTTGTTTCCACTTCATATCACAAACTCCATACCATAACATGTCCCATTTTATAAAGCCAAGATTATGTGAGATTCCAAGTTGCTTTGCACACATGTCCAACCATTAACTCCAGGAATCTTCTATGAGCCAAGTGTTAGGCAGAATTGCATGCAGTACCCTTTAGGAACACTACATACAATTGTGTCTACAGGTGTAAGCACAATCTCACCTTTGGTACAAGCCTGTACTACACAGTTATGTGGTAGCAGTGGCTGAGCAGCAGACTTATCTCAAGAGGGATGTGAGCAGTACAAGATGTTACGCAAAGGACTTGCAATCACAGTAGTTCAAGAAAACGCTTACTCAAGTTTCCTTGGTAAAAGAATATACATTTATTTACACATTTCGTTAGAAAACATTCCACTAGTAAGAAGCAGCTCAATATCACTCTAAAATACACTACAGTACACAACCAATAAGGTTCTGAACAAGTTAGGCTCACCTGAAGTGGGAGCAAAATGGCACTTCAGTAATTTTCAAAAGGGGTAGAAAGACAAAGGTGATAAGAAGCAAAATACAATTACTTTCAGAGGCAGAGCAATTAGTTTCAGTTCACTACAAGAGGTAATTCAATTCAATAGGCATGGGTCAAAGTCAATAGTTCAGTGTCCTGGATAGGCCAGCAGAGTTATGTTAGTAAACGGTTAAGTCTTTGCCAATGTTCTTAGCAGTAGTTTGCCAGAAAAAGAGGTATATGTCGGTTTAGGAGCCAACAAGACTCCGAAGTTGGGAAAGTTTCACAAACCTTCACCGTGGCAGAAAGGGTTTCCACACCGCGTTTGCACAATACCTTATGGATGAAGAAAAGCTGTAACTGAGGCAGTTGTCCCTGGCAGTTCCTGCATATCCCGCTCTTCCTGAGCTTCAGTCGTTGGAACAAGAAGGAGGACATTGGGAGGTTCCTGCACTGCCCAGGGAAGAAGCCACAAGTTTGGCTAAATGTTGGTTTTAAGGTGTGAGTGCCTTAAAGTTCACAAACTGGTATCCTTCTCACTGGCTATCTGGTTTTCTCAAGGGAAGAAGTTGTCCTTGAAAGGGCTTCTGTGTCGAGGGAGTTCAGGCAATTTGGACCTGCAGCAGGGCTTCACCGGGCAAACCAACGGTCCAGGAGTTGCAGCTTGGATTCCTTTAGCTCGTCTTCGGTTCTTTCGTTCAGTGGTTGACTCTGCCTTCCAAGTCCCAGAGACATGCTTTTAAATAGTTTCTCCCATTCATTCCAGCCTAGCTGTCACTCACCCAGTAGGGTGTCTGTCCTTGCCGGACAGTCAGCCAGTCAATCACGCCAGAGTGCATTCAGGTCTCTTAGGAGACTAAGCACAGGGAGTTTCAGGCACCTCCCTCACATCCTGTCCACCTCAGACACTCAGGCACCAGAGGAGGGCTTCAGCACTGAAGCCCGCCAAAGGGCATCAAACAAAGGGACCAAACCTGGTTTGGCATGCAGAGTTAAACACAAGAAGGACCTTTCCTAAAAGAAACGGCAAAAAAGATGACCGGAGTCCAATTTTTTGCTACCGGTGTTCGCGGTTGGGACAAGCATGGTAGTTTGTTCTAAAATCCCTGCCACCAGCCATTTCAAGTGGAAAGGGTACCATTTGAGTGTTATATGAGTGTCTAGACATAGGGGATGCTAGGAAACTCCTCCAGCACTCTATAGGAAGACAGTTTGTGCTGGGTCTATGAATTTAAAAAGACTAGCAAAGTCAATTTAACTTTACATGCACTGGGAGACGGTAGTCAGTCCCAGAGAAGGTATTTAAACTTTAGGAAGTCTGAAAGACATCCTTGTGCCACTGCACTGAAGGTGCTGTGTGACACACAAGAAAATGATGATGCCTATGGAGTTTGTCTATAAACTCCATATCCACAGAACACAGAAGTAAAACACACATCAAAATACATGAACAAGTGGGAAAAAAGGCTCACACTCTTTCCAGGTAAAAATGTAAATCCTAGAAATCCAGCAAAGTTGCTAGGGGTCTCAAAAGGTAAGGGAAATTAGCACATTACTGAGAATTCTCCCTAACACAAAGCCATCTTCTTATTCAGCTCCATGCTTTCTACAATGATAACAACAAATAAAGCCGTTGGTACCTTGCCTTATCCAGTTCAAATCCTCCTCCACAAACAGAAGTCTGATTGGTTGAGCCTCCCGACGTACGCAGACATCATTAATGTCTGTGGCCATCGCAGTCCTTTTTCATTGCAGGGCATTGTAAAAGTGCCCGGATGGCACGTGTGATCCGTGAAAAACCCACACATGAGTCTGCAGACCCATATCTCTGTGACACATCCTGATTGGCTGCATTGAATCAGTCAGAGAAGCATTCACAGACCCTCCATCTAACCTTCAGGGACTACCAGTTATAAGACTGTGCACATCCATTTAGTTAGATATGTCATTTTCCTAAATAGATTCACATACATCTAACAAAGCAGAAACTTTAAAGTTCTCCGAGAAAAAAAGGTTCCCAGATCTTGAATTTAACCAAAATCTCTGAACATGAGAAATATAGGGATTAGAAAACTAGAAGAGCCTATTAATCAATTAAAGAAACTAATTCATAGAGAGATTTACCAGAAACTACATTCCACCACCCTCACATAATACTCCAAAGCCCAAGTCAGTCCAACAGTCAATTTGGAACTCACCTTATGCAAATCTTTAAGATCAATCAGAGAAGATATAGCTAGTTTGAAAACATTTTTAACTATATTTCTGACTGGAGATCACTGCCTCATAAGGGCGCATAGTGCCGGCGCGTGAGTAGGCATGTGGCGAGACAGAGTTTGGATGGAGCAAGGACAACACCACCACTGCAGAGCTAATTCTAGTCGAGTGGCCCCGGCACGTGGCGCCATGTGAAGCTCCTGGGCGAAGCTAACCTAGTGTCTGCTTCGGTCCCCAAGAGCACAGCCGAGGTAAGTGAGCAATCTCACCCTATTGGCTATACAACTATGGACATGGGTGGGGAATCCCCACAAGACTGGTGAAAATGGTGGAAGGGGCAGTTTTGTCTGATTGGGGGATGGCCGGCAGCTGGACCTCCCGAATAATTGTAAATCTACAAACACCTCTGTTGGAAAGGGCAACAGTGCTATCTATGAAGGTTTTGGTAGCACTAAACACTGAACGTGTAGATAAAGGGATGAAAATACTCCCGGCTTACATATGCACTCCTCTCTTTCCCTCAGGGGCGAAACATGACAAGTAAGACTATGCCAATGGCAATTTGTACCATGAATAACACTGATAAGGCACCCCTGAACTTTCAGCCTTTAGAAAGACCCTCTGTGCCGTCACAGAGTGGTCTTTCTAAATCAGTTTTGTTTTGTTGCATTTTTTAAAAAAAAGTTCTTTTGACTCAATATTGTGGGACACAGCAGAAAAACCCAAAGAATATCCATCAAGCACGCAACGCAAAATCGAATAGATTGAGAACTTTTCTTCCAAATCTGAAAACACCCCCGATTCAAGCAACTAACATTCCCTTGTTTCAAATGGGTGAGCAAGTGAGGTCAAGGTATCCTAATCGAAATATAGAACACCGAATGGCTGAGTTTAAGCCCCAACCAACTAAGGACCGGAGTGACTGCTATCTGTATTTGTATTTGTATTTGTATTTATTTATAATGCACACCTAACCCAATGGTAGCCAGGCGCAAAGGCACCAAGAGGGTTGCAAAACTTAGTTACATACAGTAGGGTGAGGTCCAGCTGCGGTTACAATGCCGGACTTATCACGCCGAGTAGGAAGGGTAGAACATATACACTATAGGCAATACTATATACATATTTACATTCAATGAGGTAAGGAGCTACGTGAATCATCCGGGCATTGGCAAGGTCGTTATGAGTCAAGAGTTTTGAGCCAGTGGATAGTCCTGGCTCTTAACTGTCGGTAGGGTAGGTCCTCCCTGCAGGTAGGAGGAAGGGAGTTCCAGAATTGCGCTGCTTTTACTGGAAAGCTGTTGCTTCCAGACATAGTACGTTTAAACCTGGGCACCAGAAGAAGGTTAGAATTGGCCATTCTCGAGGGGCGAGAGAGGGTAGGTCTAGTAAATCTGGAGATGAGGTATTGAGGGGCTGCTTGGTGGAGGCATTTATGAATCAGAGACACCGATTTAAGGAATATCTTGTCCTTGGTGGATAGCCAATTGACAGATCTTCTGGAATCAGAGATATGGGCTTTCTTTGGGATACTGAGGGCCGCTCTAAGGGCATTATTTTGGAGGATTTGGATTTTGTTTGAGATATATTTGTTACAACCTACATATAGAGTGTTGCAATAGTCCAACTTGGACAGGATCAACGCCCTGGCCAAGGTGGTACAGTTGGTGGGGGAGAGAAAAGGTTTGGCCGCCCTAATAAGTTTGCAAGTGTATGAGGTGGCAGAGGCCATTGCATTCACTTGTTTGTTGAAGGTAAGGGTGGAATCTAGATAGAATCTGAGGGTTTTAACCTCCTGAGCTACCTTAATCTTGTTATCGCCAATTATGAACGGTGAGTATTTGTTGTCCAGCTTGTTGAGGAAGTGAGCAGAGCCTAGGATAAGGAGTTCCGTCTTGTCATCATTCAGGCATAGACCGTGTGAGGCCATCCATGCCTGGATGATGAGGTACACTCTATTAACGAAGGCCAAATCCTTGTCATAATCCCCCGACAACAGGATGAGGATCTGGGTATCATCGGCGTAATTAGTGTAGGTGATACCCAGATAAGACTCTCATCGTACGGTTATTAAGGAAGGATTGGACCCAATTGGTTGCTTCTTGAGAGAAGTGGGCAGCTTTTTGTAGGTGGTAGCACAAGATCTCATGGTCGACCAGATCGAAGGCCGCCGAGAGATCAAGGAGTAGCAGTAGTGCTGTCTTACCCTGGTCTCTCAGCTCGTCTATCTGTGCCTTGAGATCTATAAAGGCAGTTTTGGTTCCATGATGTGGCCTGAAGCCCGATTGTCAGACGCCTAGGAGATGGAAGTGCTCAAGGTAATGTTGGATCTGTTGGTACGCTATTTTGTCGAGGATTTTAAGAAGGGACGGTACTGTGGTAATGGGGCGGTAGTTAGTTGGAATGGATGGGTCTAAATTTGTTTTTTTAAGCAGAGGGCTATCCTGATGAGGTTGGCGATTTTGGGCTTGTGGCACTGTTAGACTTGTACGTTGGAGTCTCTTATACCAGTGGGTCTCCAGCTTATAAGCCTTGTAGGCAAGTAGTGACTAGACAGTCCCATGAAAAAATGAATTACTTTTTTTAACCTTTTAAGAGAAACATCCGGTCGCATTGCGGAAAGTAAACGCTGTGGCTGCAAATACCGCAAAAGTGGATGGACAGCAGCAGGTCGCATCTGTAACAGACGCACCACCCAAGATCTACAAAATAAATTCCAGTAGAAACACAGTAGTAGAACTGCTACTAGTCTTGAAAAATGGTTTGATCTTGAATCAGGTTAATGTTCTAAAACATCTGCATTACATCCCTAAACTAAGATATATTGAGTTGGATAACATAAAAATAGTTTATAATTTGTAGAGGAGAACTAACTTGATTGGGTTATCTTACACATAAAGTCGACATTGGTGAGAGCAACCTTATTGTAGGCAGCGTCTGAGATGCTCCCACTCAGCTTTGAATTCAAAGATGCCAGTTCCATCTGCCCTTGATCAAAACAATTTGTGGAAAAAAGATGTCCTTTGCAAATCCCACAAGTAGATAAAAGAAAGAGAAATGAGAACCAAATCACGATTATTACTAGACCCATGATGGGTAAGCAATGGTCACCTCCATGATAAAAGAGTCGTTCGACCCTTCAAAAAGCCACGAGAGGAAAGTCTTGGAGACACAGAATGGAGTTGATTTAAAGAACATGAATTAATATTGGTCATGCCTAGCTGTTTTTTTGGTAGCAACCACAAGAAATGTATATTTAACGACCCAGGAAAGTAGTGCTTTGCAAATGGGCTTCTGGAACACTAGATGATTTGTTAACCTTTTCAATAAGGGAAATCATGGCCTCGAAAACAATGACATCTTGGGCTCCATTACCGGGTTCCTGCAATGGGGACTTACTGGGTCATTCCTCCTTGCAGGAATCATTCCCCATTCCCATTTGAGCCCCCATGAGGAATATGGCTTTGGACTACTCCTGGGTAGTATTGGATTTCCAGGAAAAATGCAGAGGACGGTTGAAACACAAATTGAAAAGAATCCATTCCTATAATAAATAATTGGTAGAGGAAAGGAAAATCTACCGAGCTGACTTAAGAAAATGCAATTGACTCCCAATAGGAGTGTGAGACACATAAAGGAAAAAATGGAAATAGCAGTATAGAAGTTGCCACCTCGCCTCTAAAGCCAAAAGATTGCTAGTAGATGTGGAGCTGATGCTAAAAATAATCTGCAGGAACAACACAGCTATCTTTGTGCCTTATTGAATAATGCAGCCAGCTCTATTGTCGGACACTGTCTCGGAGGATAGATGGGTTGCCTACTTTTCAGCCCTCTTTGCATGGCTGGAATCCAGGGGTAATGTTGATGAGACTAAACCCATGGAGAAATGGTTGATTAGTTTTGACAGGGATGACTTTGTAGTGCTAATGAAGAAGCTAAAAACCTCACAAGCCCTAGGACCAGACGCCCTATCCAACAGGATACTCAAGCTGAATCTATAGGCATGTGATGACTTCTGTGTTATTATAATATAAGTCTTTATTTGTATATGGTTTTCAAACAAAACCTTTACAAAACACTATTTAAAATGAATGGAACAATTAAAAGGATAAAACAACAAATACACATTTTAAAAGAAAAAGGCATATTTAACTTCATTACGAAACAAAATACAATTCTATTACACAACCCTGCAATAAAATAAAATTTCCCTGAAGTATTTTACATTTTTCATGATAAACCGCATTCAGTTTTCAAAAACCTTACAATTGCTAACTGCAGGGATATTTTCTTATCGAATAACATATGTTTCCATACTTGATTTGGAATTACTTTTGTTACATCTGATACGAAGCTAGAAAAATAGAGTAGTCTTTTTTCTACTAACTTATGACATTCCAATAAGAGATGTCTTAAAGTTTCTTTTACATCATGAGAATTACAGAACCTGCACAAAGTTGATACATCAGGCCCTTTAGTTCTTGCGGAAATGATTTCCCCCGTAGATAAAACATTAAATCTAAATCTCATATAGATGTTCCGATAACCTCTATTAGGAAAGATGTATAGATAAGGTTCCATATTTATAATATGAGATCATATGTGAATACAACCTACATGAGGACAGTTCTCTAATAGTTTCCGCCCAATCTACATTTGTAAGAGTTGTTTTACTTTTCTTGGATTTGTTACTAGCGTTGATATCGGGACTCCAGCACTGCTTAATGCAGTTAGCGATAAATTCATAAGTTTTGTCAAAAAAACGGATTTTGGATTCCCTTGTTTCAACTTGCCATACAACTCATAATACAAATTATTTTGCGTTTGTATTAGTAGATGGCGAAACAGAGATAGACATTTCCATTCCACTATACTCTTAAATGACTGTAGTCCTAATTCATAACGTATTGCATGTATAGGGACACACTTGGGCAAGCAAAACATCATTTTCCTTAGAATAACCGTCTCAAGTCTATGTAAATCAAGTCTGCCCATTATGTATGGGATTTCACTGCCATACATGATCTTCGGGATTACTTTGCACTTGTAGAATCTAAGACATGGGTTAAGAGAGAAGTTTCCAAATTTTAAATCAACTACCCGCAGTTGAGTTGCGCATGCTTTGGCCTTGGATAAGAAGTGTGTGAGAATAGATAGATTGTTACTTTTTGCATTAACCAAAAAACCCAAATAAATCATTGAGCTTCTGATAGGTAACCTATGCAACCCCATACGCCAGTTTTTCAAAAGTGGTCTCCTCTTTCCTGTCAAACACAGGATTAACGATTTTAATGGATTCACTACCCAAGCATTCACTTCCATATATTTCCCAAATGCTGTCAAAAGGCGCTGAAGTCCTATTGGGGACCTATTGAATAAGAGGAAGTCATCTGCGTATGAACACCAGCACCTCTTCTTGCCTTCTAGTATTGGTTGAATGAAGGCAGCAGGGCATAATGCCTTTCCTATGTCAGAAGTATAGAGATTGTATAAAGTTGGGGCAAAAATGCACCATTGACCGAGGCCATGTGAGGTCTTAATAGGTGCAAAAAGAAGGCCTTTGTTATTTAACCTAATCTGAATAGTAGATCCTTCATGGAGATGGATCAAGATGGCTAACAATTTGCGAGGTAACTGCATATCTAACAACTTCTTCCATAAGATTGATCTATTAACCAGGTCAAACGCAAGAGATATATCCATGCTTGCCAAATAGACCGGACTAGCCCCTTTTTGCCATCCCAGTTCTTGCAGGAGTGAGATTATCAACCCGCCCGCCAATGTTCCAATCCCCTTTCTAAAGCCAAATTGTGCAAAGGAATAGATCTTTTCGGTTGTAGCCCAAATTTCTATTCTTTGTAGAAGAAGGCTTGCATAGATTTTGGAGTCTGAATCCAGGAGAGCTATTGGACGGTAATTGGATGGCATGGATCGATCTCCCTTTTTATAGACCGGTATTATATAGCTCATATTCCAAGAAAATGGAATACATCTAGTTCGGCTTATATCTTCAAAAAGTAGGAAGAGTGATTTGGACCAGATATCTGGGTTCCCCTTAAACAAAATGTTTGATAACCCGTTAGGTCCCGCAGCACGGGAGAAACTAGATCTTATTATCCTCTCTCTTATCATGTTAATCGAGAAGTTGCCAGGCCAAGGTGTGGTCTTAAAGTTGTCTCTCAAAGAACCTACCTCCTGTAAATCACCATATAGGTTCTCAAAATGATTTTTCCATGTCATCTCATTGATTGGATTCAGATTGGAAGTTCGAGAAGATCTTGAGGATTTGTTTATAAGCTGCCAAAATTGCTTAGATGAATTATTTTTCAATGCGGTCAACATTTCCTCATTATCTTCTTGAAATAATTTGTGTTTATGTGATTTAGACCAATTCTTATAGACTTGCTTGATGCCTTTAACCCCCTTTGTTTGATATCATCTTCTATGTTAAGACGATGTACTTGTCTTAGAGCACGGCGTAGCTCAATTTTTGCTAAATAGACAGTAGAGTCATATTTATGCAAATGTTGTTTAGAGGGATGGTTTCCCATCTTTTTGATGGACTTCTCAATTAATGTTTTGATGTATGGGCCAAAATGTTCAGGTGTGTACCTCACCTTTTTTTCCGCATATGTGGAATCTGTATGATCTTTACAGAAGAGGTTGTTACATTTTAAGACATTTCCCGGGTGCCAACAAATCCTATTACTCCCATTATTTATAAGCAAATCCTGAAGCCTCTTCAGGGGTTCAGGATTTCTTATGTTGATGGAAAGATTCAATTCCAGCATTTTATGATCACTTATAGAGGAGGGAGTTAATCCAAAGCTTTCAATCAGGCAAAAAACCTCTGTGGAAACATATATATAGTCAAACGGGGAAGACTTAGCCCCTGATGTCCAGGTTATATATGGGACATCGGTGTTCAGGATTAAGTGAGCGGATTTTAGTCCCCAATTTTTAAATTGTGTAGACCAACGCATACGATCTACTTTTTTGTATGTCAAGTTTTCCAAATAAATATCCTGAGTTTCTCCTTGATCCATCATTGTGAGGAGGAGTGAACGGTTCATGGGGGGAAGATTTCATTTGTCTCCGATAATAAATTAGTGTTCAGGTCCCCCATTATTACAAATTGAATACCTGGATAAATGTAGAGGTATTTCTCCATTGTTTCTTCCATTTTTGAAGTAATTTCAAAAATGTTTATTCCAGATGACCAATATATGTTCCAAATTAGTATATGATTAAAGTTTTCAAGCTTTAGCATAGCACCCAATCCCATAGGGGGAATGGTGAAAGTTTCAACAATATTAATGCCCATGTCTAACTTTATTGCTAATAGGAGTCCCCCCTTAGGTCGGCCTAAGCTCCCTTGGGAGGCAAGAAGGTGATGGCATTCAAAACCATCCATCTGTGTGGGCGAAGTCATCCAGGTTTCCTGTATGCAAATAATATTCTTTGTTCTCAAGTAGTTGCATAATTCCATACAAGACGACAGATGAGAACTCCCTCTTGAATTCCAGGAGAGAATAGAAACATGGGTGCTTACTGCTAATGTTACTGTTTCAGATTTTGCAATTGGGCAATAGAGTTTCTCAGGCTCAAGGCTAGCCATCTTCAGCTTGAGTCGTGCTCCTGGAGGATCTCTGACTCTTTTTTTTTGTTGCTCTAGATCACCCCCGCCTCCAGGTCTTTGAGCTTGGGTGAAATTAGAAAATTCCGATTGCATGTTTCCATCTCCAAAGTTTAGTATATCGAATCCCCTCTTGTTAAATTCATCTAATTCCAAGAGAACGTTCCGATATACCAATTTAGAGTAGAATATGATTCTAACATGATCATAACAGTCAGGATGTATAAAATCTATCCTTTTGATATCTGCGGAGGTCAAGTTTGCTAAATTCGGGATATCATTAAGCAGCTGCAGAGTTCTGTTTCTGTTCATAGGAGGCTGAAAGCCACACTCAAAGAGAGGAAAGATGAGAATACTGGGAGAGTCTAAAAAGCCTGGAGTTCTCCAAGATATATGTTTAAATTCTGTATCCATGTAGTGTTTGGGCACCCTTCCTTCCCCGGCCTCCCTATGTAATTGGGGTGGTCTGACAGGGGTATGGGGCGGCGACTCTGATGATGTAGGAAATGATTCTATTGGCATGGGTGTAATTGATTCCGTAACCTTCAAGGAGGGTGACCCTTCCCTAATCACTTGCTGCTTTTTAGGCAGTAGAGTTTTATTACTGCCAGCCAAGGCAATTGGAGCCTGTGCTTCCTGCAGTGTTTTATCCTTTAGTGCATCAGCGATAGAAGTGCTTATAAGCAGTCTAACCTCCATTTCGGTTAAAGAATGCTCAATAGATGAATTATCAATTAGATCCTTCGGCACACATGGGATCACAGAATAATTCTCTTTGTTGTGATACATTACTCTGGTTTCTTTAGTCTTCTCTTGAATCTGAGGGGCCCAAGGGCCCAGAGTAGTTTTAGACCCCGTTGTCAATGGCTTGGACAGATCAATGGAATGATTTATAGCCAAAGACTCATAAGGATATTTCGCCTTTAAAGCCGCTTCTACAGCAGCAGTTCTAAGTGTTTTTATCTCGATTCCGCTCAAGGCAGGGGGCTCAAGAAAGCTAGTTCCAGGGCGTTCTGCAAGGGCAAATCCTCTACAGAATTTTCTTGGGTGGGGGGCACCAGAGTTGCTGGATCGCTTGATTCTAAGGTTTGAGCCACCTGCGGAGTGATATTTGTCAAAAACTCATTTGCCAGCGGATTCAAGGGGGTGATAGTACGATCTAACTTTTGATTTTTCGGCTTTATAAAGAGATCATAAGTCTCTTTTTGAGGTTTTATGCCTTTAATTTTGATACTTTCATCCTCAATCACCTTACTAAGTCCCATGACTGATGTTGGAGTCAAACTCTTATGGGACATTTCATTCGTCAGGGGGTTCTTCGCATGCCTATACTTTCCCACCTGACCATTGTAAGGGGGTTCTTCTTTATCGGACTCTTGGTCAGAAGTCCCAACTGTGTCTTCTACTATTAGATTTTTCCAGGAATTTTTCACGATTTTTCTTCTTTTATTGAAGAAAGATGCCTGTCCCTTCTCCTGATTGTTTTTGTTGTTCTGATAATTTTTATTTTTGTTTTTATTATCTTGTATTATTTGCCCGCTCCCTTCTTCTATCTCTATAGGATTTTTATGCTTGGGTTTAGAATGTTCCTCAGAGACTTTCGGAGGTTCAGAATTCAGTTGCACGGCAGTCATATTTTTTGTGGCCAGATTGTCATACTCCATCCTAATGGGAAATACGCCTGTAGCCATCAGTTTTGTGATAATTTTTGTGGGCAGAAGTTCTAATGCTTCGGTAAGTCTATTAGTTTGATCAATTTGCCTACCCATTAAAATACGATTTTCCATAAATCCAGTAGAGTGGACTTTAAGTTCTTGCAATATGTCCCTTAGGAGTGTGCCAGTCTCTGATGTATTACCCAAATTCAATTCGTTAAAGGGATTAGAGGATTCCAAAGGGTGCTGAGTGAGGTCTCTCAGATCTGCATCGGCTGAGAAAAAATCAGGGGGGGTATCCAAAAAAGAGGATTCCGGCACTGTTACAATCTCCTCCCTTGTCCCCCCATCTGTTGGAAGAGGATCAATTATTTCATCTTCAGGGGCCTGCATAGGGCCTTCAGTGGAGTCAATAGATGGATGTACAATTACTTCTGACTCCAGTATCATTGAATCGCTTGGCTCAGTAGGGGACAACGGTAATGGCATGTTCATAGCCATTCTTAAGGTATTTTTTACAGGTGTGAATATTAGAGGAGCTGAGAAGATGTCATCATATAGTCTGGGTCCCTGTATGGTAGAACTCCTAGTAGAAGGGCCAGCTGCAGCTCCTCTAGAGTAGACATATTCGACGCTATTTCGGCGTCTTGACATCCCAAATAAATCGGCAGAACCAAGATATAACTGTTTTATATATCTGGTTGAGAAAGTTGTATTCAAGGTTTGCCAGATTATATTCAAATTTCAGACCAATACAAGTAGGATGTCACTTCCCTTTTAGATGCTATTAGTACTACGTAGTATAGACAGATCCAGACCTGTCCGAAAAACGTACACTCTGAGGGTCTAAGCATGCAGCCTATTTACTGCGTTTTAAATCATACACAGTAGTTAGTCCTCTGTCTTCTCGTGCGGTCAGGCTGCTACCCTTAGCAACCTCCACTGAACCCGTTGTCCCTCCACCCCACAAGCAGAAAGTATCCAAAACTTAATTTTGTCTGCGAACGAAAGACTCACCGACAACCGCGCTCCCCGCAGCGCACACCGCGAACAGCAAACAGTGCTTTCGGTGCTTGTTCGGTGCGCGCGCGGATGCGCTGGAGCCGGTGTATTTATGCTCCACCCCGTGAGCACGCCAAAAGAAAGGGGGCGGAGTATTCGCACCAAGAGAGCCCCTAAAGGAATTAGGAAGAAAGATACAATGAGAGAGAACATAAAATGTATATCAGAATAACAGGTGGGCAAAGTGAGTGAAAGTAAAGGGAGCACAACCTGCACAATGTGCACAATTCTCTACAAATGCACGACGTGCACAGCAGTCACCTTGTCAGTTTCTAGTCCAGGCAAATGTGGTGCAACCCGAGCAGACGTCCGCTGCTCTTTGAATCACGGCACAGAGTACTCAGCAGACAGTCCAGGCGAAGGGGAGAGAAAATCCTTTGAATACTCGGCGGCCACGCGAAGAGCTTTGTGATAGCAAACAGTGCTTTCCGTGCTTGTTCGGTGTGTTATTATGTAATCAGATCTTAGGGAAGTTCCTTTTTCTCGGAAGACGGGCTTGATAATCCCTTTATTCAAGAAGGGCATTAGAGAAGACCCTCGAAACTATCGTCCAGTCACTATCTTGAACATATTGGGAATGATTTTTTAGGCTGTTTTGTTGCGCCATCTGATGACTTGGACCACAGAAACAGACCGTCTGGATCCAAGACAGTCCGGTTTTCTGAAGGGAGTGGGCACAATCCTTAATCTCTTCTTGCTGAATCTTTTAAAGCTAAGAGCTCTTAAGACCAAAATGAAAACCTATTTCACAGTTATCGATCTGGAGCAAGCTTTACAGTGTGAGCCAGGAGGGACTGTGGCATAAGCTTTTAACTTGGAAATGTTCTCCCGAACTGGTTGAGGCAATTAAAGTGTTATATGCGGCAACATCGATACAGGTCAGACTTTATTGGGACAGCATCTTCTATAAAAAGATTGACACCTTTCTGGGACTTAAGCAAGGCTCACAATTGGCAGCAGCCCTATTCAATTTATACCTTTCGGATATGGGTGACAAGCAGAAGGGAATAACGGCTTACCTGCCAAAAATGGACCATCATGCCACTTCCTGAATACTACATGCAGATGTCTTGGACATGATTGGCCAAACACCTATAGGGTTACAGAAGAGATTAACCCAACTGGAAAGTTACATTTCGAGAATGATCTCTGAATTAATGTTCTGTTTCTCTTCTCCTTTGATCGATTTTGGAGTATGTTCAACAAACTGGATGAAATGTTTTAAGATTATTTTTTCTTTGACCATTAGATGCATTTTGGTAGGGTTATATTGAAGTGTAATGTGAATAATATGAAAAGTGTGTAACAAATCAAACATTTAATAAAAAAAATATGCAAATGTTACCACAGATATATTGATGATAGATTTGGAATTTGGAGTGGTCCTTTGGAAGAACCCTTGGCATTTTTTGCTTTTATGAATGACCTTGAGCCACATATCAAATTCACAATTAAGTAAAGTACAGGTATAAAACCATTACATTTTTGGATATTGAAGTTTACACAAAGAGTGGTCAACTTGACACAACTTTATTTTCACAATCTGCAGACAGGAACAGTATACTGGTGGCTTTGAGTTTCTCTAGAAGCACAGTTGAGTCTATTCCATTAAGACAGTGTCTTCTGTAAAGGAGAGACATCAGGAATATGAGCAAAAGTCATGTGAACTACAGGAGAAATGTGTAAATAGAGGATAAACACCTGTCCAAGTAAAAAAGGTATCAGATACGGTCAATAATATACCTCGAGATGGTGCCCTCTCGCCTAAAAAAAATGCTCAATAAAATAAAGAATACATACAAATAAATGAATCTTGAACATAATTTATCTTGCTACCTGTAAATTATCAACAATAAGCAAATGTGTAGTGTAATTCTATTGCTGGTTACAGATTGTATGTCTGAGGAAAGGACTCTATGCGAAATGTAGCACACAAACAAAAAATATGGCATGTTATGCTATTACTCTTGTGTCTGATTCATACTTTTGTTTAGAAACATAAGGGAACATATTGTTTGCCAGCCTTGGCTCTATCATATGCTATAAATTACATAAATCAGTCATTGGTAAATATATAACCATGTAACACAATGTATATCATTCATGTTAAACAGTATGCTACTTGACTAATGTCTATTAGATGTGTTCTTTTTGCATCTATGATTCTTTGTGTTTATATGTAAATGTGTGTGTGTTATATCTTTCATTCACAGTATGTTTACTTCAAATATTACTATAAAATAGAAAACAGAATTAACCATAATAGAAAGGAAGTGTTATATTCAGATTAAATGTTTAACATTGTATCAATGCTACAGATACGCATGATTGAGAAGGATGAACAAAACATGGCCGTATTAATCAGTCAGTCAGTCAGTCAACAAGTTTATTCGGATTCCGAAGGAAATCCATCAAACACAAAAAACATCATACAAAAACAATTACATTCAATATTCCAAAAGATAACAGAATGCACCCCATCAAAAATCATTGAGGAGGAAAATAAATAAAACTAGGAGCCCCATTATCATCAAGAAGTCCCCCATTACAAGGGCCTATCCCCCAAGGAACCTGACCCATGACGACCCAAAGGGGTGAGGTTAGCACCAGACAGGGGAGAGGGTCTCATAGTTAACCTCGGGGGGCACTCAGGGACTATTAGAGGATGACTACTAATTAGAATACCACTCCTGGGTGACCAACTAGACCCCCCCACGTTGTCCTAGGACCGCCCTTGCCACTCACAAGTCCCAAAATGCAAGTTCCACAATGTCACCTTGCTGATTGACCGCTCTTGGCATTCTGCGACACCCTGCCAAGGATTCCCTGGACACAAAAGAGCAGCCTCTTACGGACCGCAGCCAATGTAGACTTTTGTTGAGGAGGGCATCCCTTGACTCCTTCCTGTCCCTTGCCAACCTGGGTACGCCATGCAGATACATGGTAGCTTGACCGGTCCGGCCTAGGCCATAGGGTGGAGGTAACCTCTCTCTACGCCACGAGCCATAGGCTCTCCCCTCTCCAGGAATGAGGCGTTTAGGGCCCGATTTGCTTGGTGCAGTGTCCTCCCGAGATATAGATTTTGCCTTAGATTGGGGCACCCCCTTGGACACTCTAGGCTTGACACAAGTACTGGGGTTGATACCCTTGGCTGCTTGTAGATTCCCAAGCACCAAGCTAGAGCAAGGATCAGTGAACGTGGGTGACACAGGGGCCTGTTCCTGATGGTGTGCCAGGGGGTGGGCCAGGGGTGTGACGATGGGCCCTTTGCAAGCTATTAGAATGTTACAGGGCTCCCCCTCGCACTGCTTTTCCCCCTGCATTCCTATGAGGACTGAGAGCAGATTTTTAATAACTGCCAACTCAGCCAACACTTGGATGCATACACAATTGCACACCCTGGCTGTAGAATCACCCCCAATTCGGGGGTCAGTGGCTTGTTTTACAGTGGAATTGGAGTCATCAGGTTGTTGCTTCGGAGCCCCGAGTAAGGATGGATGAGAATGCGAGCTGACTGAAGGGCTTAACGATGACATATAATCGCTCCAGAGACTGCTATGATCAGAAGATATATCCAGCGGGGGTATGTCAATAGGCGGACTGCAAAGATGCAAGCTGCCCTCGTTGAGTGAGCGGACAGGGGTGGAGCTGGACGGGCCCACCTCTGTGCAAGAGCCAGGGTTAGAGCAAGGGACTGGGATGAGGACCATGCTGAGGGTTCCAGGGGTAGGATTTGGTGGAGGACAGCTGCTTTCCAATGTTACAGTCCCGGCCACTTCCCGCTCTTGTTCCCCCTCTTGCTCTTGCTCGAAACAGGAATGGCCGGATACAGGGATCCCGATTGAGGCACTGGGTATCGTGGGGAACTGAGGTGTAGAGAGCTCGACCTCGTCGGAGATCTGGAGGGCCGAGTTGGGGGGTTTGACTGTATGACACTGTTGGCGCTGTCTCCTGACAACCAGTATCTTGCGATCCGATTGAGGACCGTTAACATGGGGAGCAGACGTGAGGCAAAAGGGAGGGGGGAGGAGGGGCAAAACAGAGGGAGCTTTCCTTGGCTCAGCATGAGACTTCAAGGACCTTAGAGACTTTAGGAGAGTCATGGTCGGCGATCTCTGTCCCCCCTTGGCAGCAGTTGGATTTGGGGTTGCTTGATGGCTGTCTCTTAAGTGTCTCTTAAGGAGTCCCTCCAGGGACAGACAGCGTTCTCCGCGGGCCACCAACACCCCGCGCCCTTGACCTGCGTAAGAATCTTGTTGTGGGCTTGGCTGTTACAAAGGGCCTCAAGTACTCTAAGGGAAGGTTGGCAGGAATGGTGATGGCTGGCTTTTGCTCACCTTGAAGACCCACGGAGCAGTCCAGGACGTTATAGGCCGGTCAGTCTGGTCCCCCACGGATCCGCGAACACCCTGCGGGCCGCAAACACCCGCGCCCTTTCTCCCGCGGGCTTCACCCTAGCGGGTGCAGGAGGCAAGCAGAAGTAGTGGAGGGGGCGTGGCTTCTGTATGGAGGCCCTCCTGGGCCAAGCGAAACACCCTGCGGGCCGCAAACACCCGCGCCCTTTCTCCCGCGGGCTTCACCCTAGCGGGTGCAGGAGGCGAGCAGAAGTAGTGGAGGGGGCGTGGCTTCTGTATGGAGGCCCTCCTGGGCCAAGCGAAACACCCTGCGGGCCGCAAACACCCGCGCCCTTTCTCCCGCGGGCTTCACCCTAGCGGGTGCAGGAGGCGAGCAGAAGTAGTGGAGGGGGCGTGGCTTCTGTATGGAGGCCCTCCTGGGCCAAGCGAAACACCCTGCGGGCCGCAAACACCCGCGCCCTTTCTCCCGCGGGCTTCACCCTAGCGGGTGCAGGAGGCGAGCAGAAGTAGTGGAGGGGGCGTGGCTTCTGTATGGAGGCCCTCCTGGGCCAAGCGAAACACCCTGCGGGCCGCAAACACCCGCGCCCTTTCTCCCGCGGGCTTCACCCTAGCGGGTGCAGGAGGCGAGCAGAAGTAGTGGAGGGGGCGTGGCTTCTGTACGGAGGCCCTCCTGGGCCAAGCGAAACACCCTGCGGGCCGCAAACACCCGCGCCCTTTCTCCCGCGGGCTTCACCCTAGCGGGTGCAAGAGGCGAGCAGAAGTAGTGGAGGGGGCGTGGCTTCTGTATGAAGGCCCTCCTGGGCCAAGCGAAACACCCTGCGGGCCGCAAACACCCGCGCCCTTTCTCCCGCGGGCTTCACCCTAGCGGGTGCAGGAGGCGAGCAGAAGTAGTGGAGGGGGCGTGGCTTCTGTATGGAGGCCCTCCTGGGCCAAGCGAAACACCCTGCGGGCCGCAAACACCCGCGCCCTTTCTCCCGCGGGCTTCACCCTAGCGGGTGCAGGAGGCGAGCAGAAGTAGTGGAGGGGGCGTGGCTTCTGTATGGAGGCCCTCCTGGGCCAAGCGAAACACCCTGCGGGCCGCAAACACCCGCGCCCTTTCTCCCGCGGGCTTCAATCTTACATTGTGATGTTCTTATCAAGTAGTGAATGGGGATATTTAATTGGAATAATGTAGCTCAACATTATAATAACAGTAGAAGGTTATTGATTACAATGACTAGAAACGAACAGACCAACAATGGCAGTATGAATTTCCTGGATCGATGACGTAATCACGCATCTACTTGACTCGCAATCACGTAATGCAATTCAGACTTTAATGCAAGTGCAGGGCAGGAGGCTTGTTATCTAGCTGTATCCTGCACTGCGTCTCATTCTTTATAACATAAGCTTTCCATACGAGGTGAGATGAATACTGAACGGCATTAGATCATTGACTTTAAACTTATAAGAATGGACACTTATGTCCTTCATTTATCATTGTGGAACCTTTTCTGGTATTACACTGCAAACATTGGGACTTCCTTGTTAGTTACAGTATAAGCCTTCCATGCGAGGTAAGATGAAGAATGGGCGCCATTAGATCGCTGACTTTGATATTATAAGAGCCGGCATTCATGTCCTTCATTTATCATTTGAGAACCATTAATGAAAACATTGGGACTTCCTTTTAATGAGTCTCCCGTTAATAATTATGAGTGATATTGTGGTTTAATATATCACCAATTCTACGTAAATGTGAGTGAGTTATTTGTGATTAATGGTACTCTAATATGGCTCTGATCTGTTCACAGAGCTATCCTGTGTACAGTTGAGATTGTTTAGATGATTATTGGAGACTCCAGGTTAGTGACACAACATCCTCTTGAATGTAGTTAATCCAATTTAAAGAGAATTCATTTTATTTTTAAATAACCATTGTAGGGAAAGAGTTTACAATCACCTGATGATTGGTAGGTATGTCGTACAAGATCAAAGACATTTATGGGCCTCATTATAAGTTGGCCTGTACGAAATTAATGTGCAGTATTAACATATTCCGGAACGTTTCTGCATCGGCCAGCTGCCGGTATCAGTATTTCAGTTTGCCGGTTTCCAGACTGATTTACCTCCAGGATACCGACAAAGTTGCAATGAGCCCCAATGAGAAATCACATTGGTTTCAATCGGCCTTGGATCCAACAGCAAATAATAAATACAACATAGCTTACCCCTTAATTATGCGCACATTCTTCAATAATAAGCTTGATTATAACCAAATGCCATTTTGAGACATCAATCATAACTTAGAAATGCGCTCCTACAACTTAATGAGAGTATAATAATTCAAACAGCGCACCCATTCCAAGCTATAACACAATGATATATACCAAGATGCCAAATTGCCCCCATATGAATTACTTAAAGGCATTTGTGGCAATGTGGTATATTTACAATTAGTCTGCAAAGAAAAATGTTGAAATACTAGGAGTAGGACGACTAGTACACCAATCTTTAATTGTACTAGGTAATGGTGTTCTAACAAAAGATAAAAACATTTGGCAACAACTAGTTGACTTAAACTAAGTTAAACAAGCCCTAGAGTATCTCAGTCAGAACAATGATCACTACAAAGACATAATCATAGAAGCCAATTTAAAAGAAACAACAGACATTTATGAAGATACACCACAAACTGTTCAATTAGAATGTGTTGACCCTAACACATACGGGCAGCATTGTTGACTAGTACACAATCCACCCACTACATTCCAGAGACACAATCGACATAAAAATGTTTGGCAGATGAGCACAAACACAGCCAAATAACTAGTTCTATGGGAAGATGGCCACTCGTACCTTTTCAAAGAAGAGAAACAGCCATTTGCAAATCTGTCAGCCCCAACCCCCCACTTGGGCAGTCCAGCACTGAAATGCTAGGCAATGCTCCTAAGAACACGAGTACCAATAGCACCCCAGACATGTGTTTCAGCCTAGTCGGGCTACCTCAGTGAGGGGAATCTATGCCTCACTAAGCACATCCAGCAAGGGATCCACATATGGATTACTCAGGGTAATTTAGGGTGAAACCCCAAGTTCCTTAAAAATCATTAAAAAGTCTGTGATCCTCTCCAATGAGAATGAGCATGGCTAAATAATCTGTTCTTTGGGAAAGTGCCCACTCGTCAGGGGCTACAACGTTTTAGCTTACTGTACCTTTCACAGAGGAGAAATATCCATGTGCTGGTCCCACCCACTTGGGCAAACCCGCATTGAAATACTAGGCAATCAAATAGTTATTTCAAGATACTTTCACCATTTTTTTATTACCATGTTATATTTCATCTTCATTCTCCAATTGCAGAAGTACAGCACTTGTCATGTTATGTTATGTTATGTTATGTTATGGTACGTTAATTAAACTTATAAAGTGCAACTTACACCAAACAAGGCATGATGGTGCTAAGGGAATATTAGACAGAAAAGGAAAACAAAGAGAATGGAGTCAGCCAAAACCCAAAATAGAAATGTTCTCCAATGAAGACAGGATAAAATGTGATTTTCGATGTTGCAGAGAGATTTGGGAAGCTGATTCCAAAGTGAGGCAGCTGCAACGGAAAAAGCTGAACCACCAGTACTAGAGCGATGAACATGATATGATATGATATGGCATTCATAACGCGCCTATACACAAGTGTTTAAAGTCACGACGAGACAAGGGAGGGGGAACAGAGGGAAGACAGACAACGATCTTACTAGGCCAGGTGTCATTCAGGTCGGGCAAGTGCATGAGAAGGGGGGAAAGGGAAAAGTGTGGTGGTGGGGGGGAGTGCAGTACATGGGATAATAGAATAAATAAAATAAATAAAAAATTGCCAGCTGGTGGCAAGTGCAAGGTAAGTGCAGACATAAGTGCTGGTAGGGGGACTGTAGGTATACAGAAAATAGTCCCCAGGTGCAGGGGTTGCCAAGGAGGCAGTGCAGGCATGCAACTGGCAGGGCCTGGGCGCGTGATCAGAGGGATGGCCAGGTAACAAGTGCAGTCTCAGTATCAGCCAGGAATTCAGCAGGGGAGATGGGGAGAGAAAGCAGAAGCAAAGAGCAAGGTTTTACGGTGCTTCCGGAAATGGAGTTGGTTCTCCTCAAGTTTCAGGGAGTCAGGGAGGCTGTTCCAGAGGAAGGCCCCAGCGAAAGAGAGAGATCTACCACAAACTCGTTGCTTGGCGAAGCGACTGCCCATGAGGGAGTTGGAGGCGGATGAGTGAAGCGCTCGAGATGTAAGATATTTAGGGAGAGAGAGTTGAAGGTATTGAGGCCA
This sequence comes from Ambystoma mexicanum, assembly GCF_040938575.1. Lineage (NCBI taxonomy): Eukaryota > Metazoa > Chordata > Amphibia > Caudata > Ambystomatidae > Ambystoma > Ambystoma mexicanum. The sequence goes on from NC_090926.1 coordinate 972,370,881, forward strand.
CAGGCCCCAGAAGGCCCTGTGTACGATGTAGAGGGTTTTGAACTTAATCCTCGCAGCCACTGGCAACCAGTGCAGAGATTTCAGTCCTGGAGTGATACGATCCCTGGGCTTGAGGCCAAGGACAAGTCTTGCAGTTCTGTTCTGGATGAGTTGCAGAGGGCGGAGAGTAGAAGCAGGCAGATTTAGAAAGAGGCTGTTGTAGTCCAGCCTAGAGAGAACCAGAGCTCTAGAGACAGTGAGCTTCTGCGGTAAGGAGAGGAAAGGAAGAATATCTCTGAGGAGGTGCAGCTGGTATGTGGCTTCTTAGAGACGTCAGAGATGTGAGGAGAGAAGAAGAGTGTGGAGTCGAAGATGACCCCAAGGTTTTTAGCCTTGCAGAAGTGAGCAGGAAGAGGGCTAAGAGAGGCCAGCCAGAGAGTGGTAGGAAAGGAGGGAGTGGGTGTGCCAATGAGGAGAATCTCAGTCTTACTGGCATTAAGGCAGAGATCATTGACGACACACCACTACTGGATAGCAGACAGACAGTCGGAGATGAGTGAAGGAGAAGAGGTGGCTGAAGGTAGCCTGAAAAAGAGCTGAGTGTCATCCGCATAGCACTGGAAGTTGGGGCAGAGAGTGGCAATGCAGTGGGCAAGAAGTGTCAGGTATTGGTTGAACAGCCAGGGAGAGAGGTTAGACCCCTGGGGAAAAGCACAGGTGGATATAGAGATAGAGATAGAGGATGGACCCGAGTTGGACCTGGGAGGGTCGATCAGAGAGGAAAGAAGCCAGCCACACCAGGGCCTGACTGGTGATACCCAGGATATCACAGAGACAGTTAAGCAGAATGGCATGGTTGAATGTGTCAAAGGTAAAGGAGAGATCAAGCAAGATGAGGACACAGTGGGTGTTGGAATCAAGGTTGAAGAGCAGGTCTTCATGGATGTTCAGGAGAGCAGTTTCCGTGCTTCTGGCAGCTCTGAAGCCAGACTGATGATCATGAAGACAACCAACAGATTCAGTGTGGAGATTGAGCTGGGAGATGGCCAGCTTTTCCAGGAGTTTGCCCAGGAAAGGAGTAGTGGAGATTGGGTTATAGTTAGTCGGGCAAGACGGGTCGGCAGAGGGTTTCTTAAGAAGAGGGTGCACTAGGGAGTGCTTCACGGGGGATGGGAAGACTCCAGTGGTGAAGGAGTGGTGCAGAAGTCAGCCAGAGCAGAAGCCAGGGAGTCGATGTGGTCCTTGATAGCTTTGGAAGAACAGGGATGAACCTGTTTTGATAAGACTTTTATAGATTGGACTTGTCTAGAAACCTTGTCTGGGGAGAATAGGGGAAAGGCAGAGATGGAGGGAGGAGAAAAGGTGGCCGAAGAAGGACCAGAGGAGGAGCATGGAGTCAAAGGAGGGGGGTAGAGGAAGAGAGACAGGCAGGATGTCCTGAGTTTTAGAGATGAAATGAGAAGCCAGAGCCGTGCAGAGGGCCTGGGAAGGGACACAGAGGTAGAGACTGTAGCAGGGTTGGCCAGTTCTTGCAGATTTTAAAGAGTTTGGCCTAGTTGTTAGATGCTGCAGAGATGTGGGCTTGGATGTGAGCTCTCTTCTTGGTGTGGATAGAGAGCTGGTAATGCCTTTGGAGCAGACAGCAGGCACATTTGTCAGAGGATGAACCAGCAACACGCCATTTCCTCTCAGTGGGACCTGGATGATGAGCGAATTGGCAGATCGAATGGGAACTGAGATGGAATAAATGGGTGAAATTTGGCTGAAGGTTTTTGGCACCCGTTACATGATATGATATGATATAGCATTTGTAATGTGCCTGTACACAAGTGTACCCATGCCATAGAAGGCATGATGAACAATGCCCAAAGATTTAAATTTAATGTTACTTGAGACAAGTAGTCAGTGAAGAGAACACAGAACTGGGGAAATAGGCTCACGACAAAGAAGGCAAACAACTACTCTAGCTGCAGAATTCTGTAAAATGAACAGCCGTCTTAACAAATAGACCGGTTGAGCCAGAAAAAGAGAATTGCAGTAATCCATGATGCCGAAAGCAGGAGAAGCAGCAACGGCAGCACAAAGATGCGTTGGTAGGAAAGGGAGGATCCTGTTTAGGATCTTCAGTTTGAAATTACCCACTTGACAGACAATACTCATTTGGGCTTCAACTGACATTGAAACAGAGATTTTTCACGCTATGGCCTTGACTTCTTTTGGAGAAAAGAATAACAGTTCTTCCTAGGGAGCATCAGATATTCACTTGCTTTAATCTATAAAAAATGCTTCCAAATTTGGCGATGACACTGATGACACTGTTTAACAATTTATTGAGAGATACCTTACCTGTGACATCCCTGTGAGGAAGTTGACCCTCCGCGTGGGAAAAGTGGGCTCGCCAGGCCTTTCTTGTTTGTTTAAAAAGAATTAATGATGGACCCATCCCCATGCACATTTTCCATGCTCACCGCAAAGCATAATATTAGTCATGTACTCTGGGAGGACACAGCTTACTAGTGTCGCCCTCCCCTGTCATGTGTAGCTGACACCTCACAGCCGTTTGGGTACATCAAAAGCCTTTGGTGGTGGGCAGCCTGATTAGAATTTCAAGGCCCCATGGATTTGCATCTCCATTTTCAAACCTTGCTGGTGGCGACGAATACTGAAGAATGTTAATTAGCAGGCGTCAAGGAAGGCATGGGTGCAGGAAGTGGCAATGAAACCAGACACCTCTTTGTAATGCAATGTGTCACTTGGTTCTAACATCCCTCCTTGGTATGAAAGGGCAGTGAATGTCCTGTTGGCAACCGCTCCTTTCAGACCAGAGAAGTATGTGAATTGTAGGAGACAAAAGTCTGCCTGCAACCCCCTACTGCAAAGGAGGCCCATGTTGTAATCACTTGCCACATAGGGCTCAGTTAATTAGGGGACACTTTGATGTACAACACCCTGCACCCTGGTTCTTACCTGAAGCATAAGTTAGGCTTGACCTACACAAATCTCTGGGCCTTGTTTGGCTTTAAAAGAGGGCTGAGCCCTTCACTGATCAGATCATCTGAAGACTTTGCAAGGAGTTAGAAGAAGGACTCATTTGGACCGAGTTGAAGGTATAGTCTACCTTGTATTGTATTGTATTGTATTGTATGTGAAATTTGCAGAGCGCACACAGACCAAAAGGTATTGAGGCGTTAAGGGTGAGAGAGAAGCTAAGGGGGTTAGACTGAAAACAAGTGAGTTTTTAAATCCTTACGGAGTGAGAAGAACTCTTGAGGCTTACGAAGGTCAGGGGATAGGGAGTTCCAGAGCATGGAGGCGAGAACCGACAAGGATATCTCTCTAGCTCTGGCCCGACACATAGCAAGCACTTGCTCGTTGAGTGCAGTGGGCGATTAGGGATTAAGGGCTGAATCTTGGATCTTGGCGTATAAAAATTCAGCTCTAGCTCCATTGGTAGCACGATGAACCATGCAGAGCACCTTAAACTTAACTCGACTTCCAATAGGAAGCCAGAGTAGCTGACGCAGAAGTTCTTCCGAGTGGGCAAGTCTAGGAGCTCCAAGGACAAAACGTGCTGCAGCGTTCTTGAGATTTTGGAGGTGATGGAGAAGCCTATAAAGGATGCCCAAGGTAGATAGCATTACAAAAGTCTACAGAGATCATAATAGAGGCTGTGATAACTTTTGATCTCAGGACAACAGGGAGAAGGGGTAAAACCTTTTTTTTTATAACCTTGAGTTTTATAAAGCCTATCGGGCAGACTGCAGAGACTTGTGCTTCCTGGGACACGATAGACATGAGTTTGATGCCAAGACTTTTTACCACAGGAGAAGGCTCGGGACATGGGTCAAAAGAAGAGGGCCAGTACTCACTAGTCCATAGCTGACCATTTGCATTGGAGCCAACAAGGAGAACCTCCATTTTGTCACCATTTTACTTCAGCCAGTTATTAGCCACCCAATCACCCACTGCAGCAAGGCACCTTTTCAGCTTATTTGGTGGATTAGTGGAGGGTGTGTTAAGGTGAAACAGAATCTGGGTATCGTCCGCATAGGAGAAAAAATTAACTCTGTAGCTGGCAACAAGTTTAGCCAGAGCCTACATATAAAGATTAAAAAGCAGTGGGGATAGGGCAGAACCCTGAAGGACTGCACACTTCAATACAGTTGGCAGTTTACATCTTCCACCAGTGAAGGAAGGCCAAGAGTTCCAAGAGGGAAGCAAGATCACTGCCCTAAATGTCTCCCAGGGAACAGAGGGACATACCAGACTCAGAGGACCCATCCAGCAGCTCCAGACCTGGTACCCAGCCAGCACACAGTGTGCCCTGCTATGTTCTGACAGCAAGTTTCCTAGGTGGGAAGTGTCAGAGAATCTCTGGACAAAAGGACAAGGCCTTTGCCTGCTAACACCCTGTTGTGCTTTGGGCTGTCCATCTTGAAAGGACACAAGCCCTGCGAAGAACCTAGGAGGAGTGCCACACAAGCATCATTCAGCGTCCATCTTTTTTAAGGACGATTTTGAGACAGTCGAGTCCTTAAACCGCATCCAGCTGCACCTCTGACTGTTGTCACACTGCAGTCCAAGATGCCTCGACCAGCATTCCAGATACCCCAACCAGCACAGAGAGACAGCAAATCTTGGCCTGAGCCTCCGCGCTGGACAGCCTGCAAACGTCCGTCCAGCCTCGCTTACCGAACTGCCTGATGCCTGGTACACGCAGCAGTCTCCCGCCACTAACTCTGTCTCATGGGCTGCGAAGCACCCTGGAACTGCCTCAAGGCTGTCCACCACCAAGAACTTCCTCAGCACCAGGTACATTGTGGTTCTGCCCTCCTGGACAGTTACAACATTTTGCCCCTTTGGAGTAGAAACCAAATAATCTTTAACTCTAAAATGGATGACTTTACCAACTACCCTCCTGTCAGTATCCAGAGTGCATACTATTCTTTTGTGAATCTATATGTCCTCTGTGTTCCTTCACAGAGGGGGATGTAATTGCAGTGTGCTAGAACTGTCTGTTGTAGTAATAATAAAGTAGATACTTTTATACAACCTCGACTGGACAGTCCCTTTTATCATTGGATAATAATTGTATTTTCACTGTGTTGCAAACAACCAACGATCCACAACCTTGCAGAGAGACGCATGCCATTCCATCCAACACCCAAAATTGGACAAGAAGGTCTTAAAATTCACTTGTATTCCAATCTGTTCAGATCCCTACTGTTGTACTATAGGTGTGGGGTTGATTGATGGTTTAGAAACTGATATTCATCCCTGGACCACTGGTGCCCCCGGAAGTTGATTTGTCACAATCCCGACTGAGGACATAAATAATGACCTACAGCCCATATATTATGTTTCCAATGGCATAAGTGTGGTAAATACTGACAACCTCGCTAAAGAAACAAAAGTCAATACTTCACCAAATGTCGTATTATATTTCTTAGACCAGTTTGTACGAAAGATCAAGAAAATAGTTTCATGTCGTCTATTAGACACAGTGTCAAAAGCAAATCTCCCAAACACATACAACGTTAAAAGAGAGGATGCATCCAAGTACATCAATCATTACAATCCTATCACTGCACTCTTCTGAATGTTAATCTAGACATTCAATACATTTTAAACAATTGAACTGTAGTTGCAAGTTATGGCAGTGCATAGCTCAACAAAGCTGAGAAAACAGAGCTAAAAGACCTCAGAGATGACTTATCATTTGATAAAACTTTTTCACAAAAACTCTACTGCTCTGATATCAAAAGTATGTAACATAGAGAGTGAGAGTCATACAAAGCTGCAGATCATTTAACAGGTACAGCCTTGTACAGGAAATCTGAAAAAGAGTAATCAAATCCTACTGAGACATTCAATCTATAGCTACAGAAAAAATCTTAACAGCCAAGACATCTGACAGAATAATCTGATTGAAACATACTTTCAAACAAAAGTACTGCTTTGGAAACATGTGTTTGGATAACACAGAAAAAAAACTACACATATATAAATGATGTCATGCCGAATGAAGCAATCATGTGTGCTTGTATGTAAGTGGTGAAGCTGGTCCTATCAACATACAATAAATAAATCACCAAAAGTATGTCACACACTCCCAACATGACTCTGCTAAACATAGTCTAGTTGAACCAATTACCTGGGCCCACCTGTATGTGCCTAGCCTAAATTGCCTTTGACTACCATAGCTTTACAACTTAGCTCACCCCGTAGCTACAACTATGCTCACCTGGCTCATGCTCATCATGTTCCCTTACTGTGTCATACACAATAATGTACCATGTAGTGGTAATAGTTACTTCGCCTTCAGTAATGGATTAGCCAAACTCGGATGCCCAAGACACTACCCCATCCCCTGCCCCACACCTTTCCTGCCTACCCTACCACCTTTCCCTCATAGTTGCCACTCACACTACACTTCTAAAGCTAGTGACCATTCAGCTGACATCTCAGCCAACACTATCTCAGATAGACCTCTGAGCCAACACAGACCTAATGCTCCACTCCTGACAGAGGATGATTACCCCAACATCAATCCTAATCTCCTCAAACACAACATACCACTAGGCTACCCCCCCTCAGTCAACCCTAACCTCACCACCCGCAACAGCAGACTAGGCACTAGACTCCATGTCACGTCCATCAAGCCCTCTGCAACTCCCAAAATTAAGGCTAACAATCAGGACACTGCCACTAGCAAACATAACCCCCCCCCCCTTAAAAGGAGCTCTACTCAATGTCAGATCTCTTGTTGCTCACCACACAGAAGTCGCTGACATCATCCTATCAGAAAACATCGACTTCCTTGCCTTAAGAGAAACGTGGTTACACGAGGCAGCAGGACCCTACCTAACCCTAGCTGTCCCCGACAAATACTCCATCCTCAGAGCTGACAGACCCAATGCTCGCGGAGGAGGTGTAGCAATCATATTTAAATCCTCATTAGACCTCAGATCAGTTACCCCCCCCTTAAATCATGCAAGCACCTCACTGTCAAACTCCAAACCGCCCCCAAGAGTACGATTACCATTCATTTCATATACAGACCCCCAGGTCCTTCTGGTACCTTTGGGGAAGACATCACCTCTTTAATAGCCGAAAGCTCTAAACCCTCAGCACAAATTATCATTCTTGGTGACTTTAACTTAGGATATAATGACCCTAACGACACTCCAGCATCCTCCTTGGCCAATGCTCTAGCTGAGCACGACTTCACCCAACTCAGCTCTCTACCTACTCATCAGAAAGGTAGAATCATTGATTGGGTTGTAGCCCTCAATTGCAATATCACCTGCAATACCTCCCAACCTCTCGCCTGGACTGACCACTACCTCATATCACTTGAAATGGACATTAACAACCCTAATCTTAAACAACGACCCCACGCACCAGCCTGTCCGACCAGAAATAAGCGCAACATTACTGCAGAAACCCTAATACTCCTGGTCCTCCTTACTGTAAATACACTCCCAGCCACGGCTGACCTCGACTTACTGGTCAACACATACAATGACGCCATGACCAATGCCATTGATACCATCGTCCCTTGAAAGCTGCGAAAAGGTAAACCTAGAGCTCACCTGAATTCCTGGTACACACCTGATCTCAAAATACTGATAAAAAAGAAATTCAAGTTGGAAACCCTCTGGAAAACGTCCCCATCAACTGAAAATAAAACTAATCTCATGACTGTCTCCTTCCTTTACAAAAAGGAGATCATCCGGACCAAGAAGGACGCCTATAATGTTAGAATAAACCAGGCAAGTTCCTGTGCTAAAGAACTCTTCACTATTCTAAAGGAATTAGAAAATCCCAACCCACCTACGGATACTTGCCTGAAAGACAAACTCTGGTGCAGTAGTATCCAGAATGCCCTTGCCACTAAAATCACAGGGCTCCAAACTAAAATTGAGGACAAACGACAACAACTCTCTACTAGTAATCCCTCCAGTCCAAATACACCACCTCCTACTAACATTAACACTGGCTTCATGTTCAAAAGGGTAACCATACCAGAAGTCCAGAAAATCATAACTTCCTTAAAACCATCAAACTGCAAAGGGGACAGCTGCCCTGCCCAGGTCATTAAAGATGCAGCTAGAGACCTTTCCCCCTTCATCTCTAAACTCATAAATCTATCCTTCTCCACTAATTCAGTACCTAGTAACCTAAAACAATCATGGGTTCTCCCACTGCTAAAAAAACAATCACTTGACCCGGCCATTCCCACCAATTACAGACCCATCACTACGGTTCCTTTTCTACTAAGTGCAGACATAAGTGCTGGTAGGGGGACTGTAGGTATACAGAAAATAGTCCCCAGGTGCAGGGGTTGCCAATGAGGCAGTGCAGGCATGCAACTGGCAGGGCCTGGGCGCGTGATCAGAGGGATGGCCAGGTAACAAGTGCAGTCTCAGTATCAGCCAGGAATTCAGCAGGGGAGATGGGGAGAGAAAGCAGAAGCAAAGAGCAAGGTTTTACGGTGCTTCCGGAAATGGAGTTGGTTCTCCTCAAGTTTCAGGGAGTCAGGGAGGCTGTTCCAGAGGAAGGCCCCAGCGAAAGAGAGAGATCTACCACAAACTCGTTGCTTGGTGAAGCGACTGCCCATGAGGGAGTTGGAGGCGGATGAGTGAAGCGCTCGAGATGTAAGATATTTAGGGAGAGAGAGTTGAAGGTATTGAGGCCACAGGCCCCAGAAGGCCCTGTGTACGATGTAGAGGGTTTTGAACTTAATCCTCGCAGCCACTGGCAACCAGTGCAGAGATTTCAGTCCTGGAGTGATACGATCCCTGGGCTTGAGGCCAAGGACAAGTCTTGCAGTTCTGTTCTGGATGAGTTGCAGAGGGCGGAGAGTAGAAGCAGGCAGATTTAGAAAGAGGCTGTTGTAGTCCAGCCTAGAGAGAACCAGAGCTCTAGAGACAGTGAGCTTCTGCGGTAAGGAGAGGAAAGGAAGAATATCTCTGAGGAGGTGCAGCTGGTATGTGGCTTCTTAGAGACGTCAGAGATGTGAGGAGAGAAGAAGAGTGTGGAGTCGAAGATGACCCCAAGGTTTTTAGCCTTGCAGAAGTGAGCAGGAAGAGGGCTAAGAGAGGCCAGCCAGAGAGTGGTAGGAAAGGAGGGAGTGGGTGTGCCAATGAGGAGAATCTCAGTCTTACTGGCATTAAGGCAGAGATCATTGACGACACACCACTACTGGATAGCAGACAGACAGTCGGAGATGAGTGAAGGAGAAGAGGTGGCTGAAGGTAGCCTGAAAAAGAGCTGAGTGTCATCCGCATAGCACTGGAAGTTGGGGCAGAGAGTGGCAATGCAGTGGGCAAGAAGTGTCAGGTATTGGTTGAACAGCCAGGGAGAGAGGTTAGACCCCTGGGGAAAAGCACAGGTAGATATAGAGATAGAGATAGAGGATGGACCCGAGTTGGACCTGGGAGGGTCGATCAGAGAGGAAAGAAGCCAGCCACACCAGGGCCTGACTGGTGATACCCAGGATATCACAGAGACAGTTAAGCAGAATGGCATGGTTGAATGTGTCAAAGGTAAAGGAGAGATCAAGCAAGATGAGGACACAGTGGGTGTTGGAATCAAGGTTGAAGAGCAGGTCTTCATGGATGTTCAGGAGAGCAGTTTCCGTGCTTCTGGCAGCTCTGAAGCCAGACTGATGATCATGAAGACAACCAACAGATTCAGTGTGGAGATTGAGCTGGGAGATGGCCAGCTTTTCCAGGAGTTTGCCCAGGAAAGGAGTAGTGGAGATTGGGTTATAGTTAGTCGGGCAAGACGGGTCGGCAGAGGGTTTCTTAAGAAGAGGGTGCACTAGGGAGTGCTTCACGGGGGATGGGAAGACTCCAGTGGTGAAGGAGTGGTGCAGAAGTCAGCCAGAGCAGAAGCCAGGGAGTCGATGTGGTCCTTGATAGCTTTGGAAGAACAGGGATGAACCTGTTTTGATAAGACTTTTATAGATTGGACTTGTCTAGAAACCTTGTCTGGGGAGAATAGGGGAAAGGCAGAGATGGAGGGAGGAGAAAAGGTGGCCGAAGAAGGACCAGAGGAGGAGCATGGAGTCAAAGGAGGGGGGTAGAGGAAGAGAGACAGGCAGGATGTCCTGAGTTTTAGAGATGAAATGAGAAGCCAGAGCCGTGCAGAGGGCCTGGGAAGGGACACAGAGGTAGAGACTGTAGCAGGGTTGGCCAGTTCTTGCAGATTTTAAAGAGTTTGGCCTAGTTGTTAGATGCTGCAGAGATGTGGGCTTGGATGTGAGCTCTCTTCTTGGTGTGGATAGAGAGCTGGTAATGCCTTTGGAGCAGACAGCAGGCACATTTGTCAGAGGATGAACCAGCAACACGCCATTTCCTCTCAGTGGGACCTGGATGATGAGCGAATTGGCAGATCGAATGGGAACTGAGATGGAATAAATGGGTGAAATTTGGCTGAAGGTTTTTGGCACCCGTTACATGATATGATATGATATAGCATTCGTAATGTGCCTGTACACAAGTGTACCCATGCCATAGAAGGCATGATGAACAATGCCCAAAGATTTAAATTTAATGTTACTTGAGACAAGTGGTCAGTGAAGAGAACACAGAACTGGGGAAATAGGCTCACGACAAAGAAGGCAAACAACTACTCTAGCTGCAGAATTCTGTAAAATGAACAGCCGTCTTAACAAATAGACCGGTTGAGCCAGAAAAAGAGAATTGCAGTAATCCATGATGCCGAAAGCAGGAGAAGCAGCAACGGCAGCACAAAGATGCGTTGGTAGGAAAGGGAGGATCCTGTTTAGGATCTTCAGTTTGAAATTACCCACTTGACAGACAATACTCACGTGGGCTTCAACTGACATTGAAACAGAGATTTTTCACCCTATGGCCTTGACTTCTTTTGGAGAAAAGAATAACAGTTCTTCCTAGGGAGCATCAGATATTCACTTGCTTTAATCTATAAAAAATGCTTCCAAATTTGGCGATGACACTGATGACACTGTTTAACAATTTATTGAGAGATACCTTACCTGTGACATCCCTGTGAGGAAGTTGACCCTCCGCGTGGGAAAAGTGGGCTCGCCAGGCCTTTCTTGTTTGTTTAAAAAGAATTAATGATGGACCCATCCCCATGCACATTTTCCATGCTCACCGCAAAGCATAATATTAGTCATGTACTCTGGGAGGACACAGCTTACTAGTGTCGCCCTCCCCTGTCATGTGTAGCTGACACCTCACAGCCGTTTGGGTACATCAAAAGCCTTTGGTGGTGGGCAGCCTGATTAGAATTTCAAGGCCCCATGGATTTGCATCTCCATTTTCAAACCTTGCTGGTGGCGACGAATACTGAAGAATGTTAATTAGCAGGCGTCAAGGAAGGCATGGGTGCAGGAAGTGGCAATGAAACCAGACACCTCTTTGTAATGCAATGTGTCACTTGGTTCTAACATCCCTCCTTGGTATGAAAGGGCAGTGAATGTCCTGTTGGCAACCGCTCCTTTCAGACCAGAGAAGTATGTGAATTGTAGGAGACAAAAGTCTGCCTGCAACCCCCTACTTCAAAGGAGGCCCATGTTGTAATCACTTGCCACATAGGGCTCAGTTAATTAGGGGACACTTTGATGTACAACACCCTGCACCCTGGTTCTTACCTGAAGCATAAGTTAGGCTTGACCTACACAAATCTCTGGGCCTTGTTTGGCTTTAAAAGAGGGCTGAGCCCTTCACTGATCAGATCATCTGAAGACTTTGCAAGGAGTTAGAAGAAGGACTCATTTGGACCGAGTTGAAGGTATAGTCTACCTTGTATTGTATTGTATTGTATTGTATTGTATGTGAAATTTGCAGAGCGCACACAGACCAAAAGGTATTGAGGCGTTAAGGGTGAGAGAGAAGCTAAGGGGGTTAGACTGAAAACAAGTGAGTTTTTAAATCCTTACGGAGTGAGAAGAACTCTTGAGGCTTACGAAGGTCAGGGGATAGGGAGTTCCAGAGCATGGAGGCGAGAACCGACAAGGATATCTCTCTAGCTCTGGCCCGACACATAGCAAGCACTTGCTCGTTGAGTGCAGTGGGCGATTAGGGATTAAGGGCTGAATCTTGGATCTTGGCGTATAAAAATTCAGCTCTAGCTCCATTGGTAGCACGATGAACCATGCAGAGCACCTTAAACTTAACTCGACTTCCAATAGGAAGCCAGAGTAGCTGACGCAGAAGTTCTTCCGAGTGGGCAAGTCTAGGAGCTCCAAGGACAAAACGTGCTGCAGCGTTCTTGAGATTTTGGAGGTGATGGAGAAGCCTATAAAGGATGCCCAAGGTAGATAGCATTACAAAAGTCTACAGAGATCATAATAGAGGCTGTGATAACTTTTGATCTCAGGACAACAGGGAGAAGGGGTAAAACCTTTTTTTTTATAACCTTGAGTTTTATAAAGCCTATCGGGCAGACTGCAGAGACTTGTGCTTCCTGGGACACGATAGACATGAGTTTGATGCCAAGACTTTTTACCACAGGAGAAGGCTCGGGACATGGGTCAAAAGAAGAGGGCCAGTACTCACTAGTCCATAGCTGACCATTTGCATTGGAGCCAACAAGGAGAACCTCCATTTTGTCACCATTTTACTTCAGCCAGTTATTAGCCACCCAATCACCCACTGCAGCAAGGCACCTTTTCAGCTTATTTGGTGGATTAGTGGAGGGTGTGTTAAGGTGAAACAGAATCTGGGTATCGTCCGCATAGGAGAAAAAATTAACTCTGTAGCTGGCAACAAGTTTAGCCAGAGCCTACATATAAAGATTAAAAAGCAGTGGGGATAGGGCAGAACCCTGAAGGACTGCACACTTCAATACAGTTGGCAGTTTACATCTTCCACCAGTGAAGGAAGGCCAAGAGTTCCAAGAGGGAAGCAAGATCACTGCCCTAAATGTCTCCCAGGGAACAGAGGGACATACCAGACTCAGAGGACCCATCCAGCAGCTCCAGACCTGGTACCCAGCCAGCACACAGTGTGCCCTGCTATGTTCTGACAGCAAGTTTCCTAGGTGGGAAGTGTCAGAGAATCTCTGGACAAAAGGACAAGGCCTTTGCCTGCTAACACCCTGTTGTGCTTTGGGCTGTCCATCTTGAAAGGACACAAGCCCTGCGAAGAACCTAGGAGGAGTGCCACACAAGCATCATTCAGCGTCCATCTTTTTTAAGGACGATTTTGAGACAGTCGAGTCCTTAAACCGCATCCAGCTGCACCTCTGACTGTTGTCACACTGCAGTCCAAGATGCCTCGACCAGCATTCCAGATACCCCAACCAGCACAGAGAGACAGCAAATCTTGGCCTGAGCCTCCGCGCTGGACAGCCTGCAAACGTCCGTCCAGCCTCGCTTACCGAACTGCCTGATGCCTGGTACACGCAGCAGTCTCCCGCCACTAACTCTGTCTCATGGGCTGCGAAGCACCCTGGAACTGCCTCAAGGCTGTCCACCACCAAGAACTTCCTCAGCACCAGGTACATTGTGGTTCTGCCCTCCTGGACAGTTACAACATTTTGCCCCTTTGGAGTAGAAACCAAATAATCTTTAACTCTAAAATGGATGACTTTACCAACTACCCTCCTGTCAGTATCCAGAGTGCATACTATTCTTTTGTGAATCTATATGTCCTCTGTGTTCCTTCACAGAGGGGGATGTAATTGCAGTGTGCTAGAACTGTCTGTTGTAGTAATAATAAAGTAGATACTTTTATACAACCTCGACTGGACAGTCCCTTTTATCATTGGATAATAATTGTATTTTCACTGTGTTGCAAACAACCAACGATCCACAACCTTGCAGAGAGACGCATGCCATTCCATCCAACACCCAAAATTGGACAAGAAGGCCTTAAAATTCACTTGTATTCCAATCTGTTCAGATCCCTACTGTTGTACTATAGGTGTGGGGTTGATTGATGGTTTAGAAACTGATATTCATCCCTGGACCACTGGTGCCCCCGGAAGTTGATTTGTCACAATCCCGACTGAGGACATAAATAATGACCTACAGCCCATATATTATGTTTCCAATGGCATAAGTGTGGTAAATACTGACAACCTCGCTAAAGAAACAAAAGTCAATACTTCACCAAATGTCGTATTATATTTCTTAGACCAGTTTGTACGAAAGATCAAGAAAATAGTTTCATGTCGTCTATTAGACACAGTGTCAAAAGCAAATCTCCCAAACACATACAACGTTAAAAGAGAGGATGCATCCAAGTACATCAATCATTACAATCCTATCACTGCACTCTTCTGAATGTTAATCTAGACATTCAATACATTTTAAACAATTGAACTGTAGTTGCAAGTTATGGCAGTGCATAGCTCAACAAAGCTGAGAAAACAGAGCTAAAAGACCTCAGAGATGACTTATCATTTGATAAAACTTTTTCACAAAAACTCTACTGCTCTGATATCAAAAGTATGTAACATAGAGAGTGAGAGTCATACAAAGCTGCAGATCATTTAACAGGTACAGCCTTGTACAGGAAATCTGAAAAAGAGTAATCAAATCCTACTGAGACATTCAATCTATAGCTACAGAAAAAATCTTAACAGCCAAGACATCTGACAGAATAATCTGATTGAAACATACTTTCAAACAAAAGTACTGCTTTGGAAACATGTGTTTGGATAACACAGAAAAAAAACTACACATATATAAATGATGTCATGCCGAATGAAGCAATCATGTGTGCTTGTATGTAAGTGGTGAAGCTGGTCCTATCAACATACAATAAATAAATCACCAAAAGTATGTCACACACTCCCAACATGACTCTGCTAAACATAGTCTAGTTGAACCAATTACCTGGGCCCACCTGTATGTGCCTAGCCTAAATTGCCTTTGACTACCATAGCTTTACAACTTAGCTCACCCCGTAGCTACAACTATGCTCACCTGGCTCATGCTCATCATGTTCCCTTACTGTGTCATACACAATAATGTACCATGTAGTGGTAATAGTTACTTCGCCTTCAGTAATGGATTAGCCAAACTCGGATGCCCAAGACACTACCCCATCCCCTGCCCCACACCTTTCCTGCCTACCCTACCACCTTTCCCTCATAGTTGCCACTCACACTACACTTCTAAAGCTAGTGACCATTCAGCTGACATCTCAGCCAACACTATCTCAGATAGACCTCTGAGCCAACACAGACCTAATGCTCCACTCCTGACAGAGGATGATTACCCCAACATCAATCCTAATCTCCTCAAACACAACATACCACTAGGCTACCCCCCCTCAGTCAACCCTAACCTCACCACCCGCAACAGCAGACTAGGCACTAGACTCCATGTCACGTCCATCAAGCCCTCTGCAACTCCCAAAATTAAGGCTAACAATCAGGACACTGCCACTAGCAAACATAACCCCCCCCCCCTTAAAAGGAGCTCTACTCAATGTCAGATCTCTTGTTGCTCACCACACAGAAGTCGCTGACATCATCCTATCAGAAAACATCGACTTCCTTGCCTTAAGAGAAACGTGGTTACACGAGGCAGCAGGACCCTACCTAACCCTAGCTGTCCCCGACAAATACTCCATCCTCAGAGCTGACAGACCCAATGCTCGCGGAGGAGGTGTAGCAATCATATTTAAATCCTCATTAGACCTCAGATCAGTTACCCCCCCCTTAAATCATGCAAGCACCTCACTGTCAAACTCCAAACCGCCCCCAAGAGTACGATTACCATTCATTTCATATACAGACCCCCAGGTCCTTCTGGTACCTTTGGGGAAGACATCACCTCTTTAATAGCCGAAAGCTCTAAACCCTCAGCACAAATTATCATTCTTGGTGACTTTAACTTAGGATATAATGACCCTAACGACACTCCAGCATCCTCCTTGGCCAATGCTCTAGCTGAGCACGACTTCACCCAACTCAGCTCTCTACCTACTCATCAGAAAGGTAGAATCATTGATTGGGTTGTAGCCCTCAATTGCAATATCACCTGCAATACCTCCCAACCTCTCGCCTGGACTGACCACTACCTCATATCACTTGAAATGGACATTAACAACCCTAATCTTAAACAACGACCCCACGCACCAGCCTGTCCGACCAGAAATAAGCGCAACATTACTGCAGAAACCCTAATACTCCTGGTCCTCCTTACTGTAAATACACTCCCAGCCACGGCTGACCTCGACTTACTGGTCAACACATACAATGACGCCATGACCAATGCCATTGATACCATCGTCCCTTGAAAGCTGCGAAAAGGTAAACCTAGAGCTCACCTGAATTCCTGGTACACACCTGATCTCAAAATACTGATAAAAAAGAAATTCAAGTTGGAAACCCTCTGGAAAACGTCCCCATCAACTGAAAATAAAACTAATCTCATGACTGTCTCCTTCCTTTACAAAAAGGAGATCATCCGGACCAAGAAGGACGCCTATAATGTTAGAATAAACCAGGCAAGTTCCTGTGCTAAAGAACTCTTCACTATTCTAAAGGAATTAGAAAATCCCAACCCACCTACGGATACTTGCCTGAAAGACAAACTCTGGTGCAGTAGTATCCAGAATGCCCTTGCCACTAAAATCACAGGGCTCCAAACTAAAATTGAGGACAAACGACAACAACTCTCTACTAGTAATCCCTCCAGTCCAAATACACCACCTCCTACTAACATTAACACTGGCTTCATGTTCAAAAGGGTAACCATACCAGAAGTCCAGAAAATCATAACTTCCTTAAAATCATCAAACTGCAAAGGGGACAGCTGCCCTGCCCAGGTCATTAAAGATGCAGCTAGAGACCTTTCCCCCTTCATCTCTAAACTCATAAATCTATCCTTCTCCACTAATTCAGTACCTAGTAACCTAAAACAATCATGGGTTCTCCCACTGCTAAAAAAACAATCACTTGACCCGGCCATTCCCACCAATTACAGACCCATCACTACGGTTCCTTTTCTACTAAGTGCAGACATAAGTGCTGGTAGGGGGACTGTAGGTATACAGAAAATAGTCCCCAGGTGCAGGGGTTGCCAATGAGGCAGTGCAGGCATGCAACTGGCAGGGCCTGGGCGCGTGATCAGAGGGATGGCCAGGTAACAAGTGCAGTCTCAGTATCAGCCAGGAATTCAGCAGGGGAGATGGGGAGAGAAAGCAGAAGCAAAGAGCAAGGTTTTACGGTGCTTCCGGAAATGGAGTTGGTTCTCCTCAAGTTTCAGGGAGTCAGGGAGGCTGTTCCAGAGGAAGGCCCCAGCGAAAGAGAGAGATCTACCACAAACTCGTTGCTTGGCGAAGCGACTGCCCATGAGGGAGTTGGAGGCGGATGAGTGAAGCGCTCGAGATGTAAGATATTTAGGGAGAGAGAGTTGAAGGTATTGAGGCCACAGGCCCCAGAAGGCCCTGTGTACGATGTAGAGGGTTTTGAACTTAATCCTCGCAGCCACTGGCAACCAGTGCAGAGATTTCAGTCCTGGAGTGATACGATCCCTGGGCTTGAGGCCAAGGACAAGTCTTGCAGTTCTGTTCTGGATGAGTTGCAGAGGGCGGAGAGTAGAAGCAGGCAGATTTAGAAAGAGGCTGTTGTAGTCCAGCCTAGAGAGAACCAGAGCTCTAGAGACAGTGAGCTTCTGCGGTAAGGAGAGGAAAGGAAGAATATCTCTGAGGAGGTGCAGCTGGTATGTGGCTTCTTAGAGACGTCAGAGATGTGAGGAGAGAAGAAGAGTGTGGAGTCGAAGATGACCCCAAGGTTTTTAGCCTTGCAGAAGTGAGCAGGAAGAGGGCTAAGAGAGGCCAGCCAGAGAGTGGTAGGAAAGGAGGGAGTGGGTGTGCCAATGAGGAGAATCTCAGTCTTACTGGCATTAAGGCAGAGATCATTGACGACACACCACTACTGGATAGCAGACAGACAGTCGGAGATGAGTGAAGGAGAAGAGGTGGCTGAAGGTAGCCTGAAAAAGAGCTGAGTGTCATCCGCATAGCACTGGAAGTTGGGGCAGAGAGTGGCAATGCAGTGGGCAAGAAGTGTCAGGTATTGGTTGAACAGCCAGGGAGAGAGGTTAGACCCCTGGGGAAAAGCACAGGTAGATATAGAGATAGAGATAGAGGATGGACCCGAGTTGGACCTGGGAGGGTCGATCAGAGAGGAAAGAAGCCAGCCACACCAGGGCCTGACTGGTGATACCCAGGATATCACAGAGACAGTTAAGCAGAATGGCATGGTTGAATGTGTCAAAGGTAAAGGAGAGATCAAGCAAGATGAGGACACAGTGGGTGTTGGAATCAAGGTTGAAGAGCAGGTCTTCATGGATGTTCAGGAGAGCAGTTTCCGTGCTTCTGGCAGCTCTGAAGCCAGACTGATGATCATGAAGACAACCAACAGATTCAGTGTGGAGATTGAGCTGGGAGATGGCCAGCTTTTCCAGGAGTTTGCCCAGGAAAGGAGTAGTGGAGATTGGGTTATAGTTAGTCGGGCAAGACGGGTCGGCAGAGGGTTTCTTAAGAAGAGGGTGCACTAGGGAGTGCTTCACGGGGGATGGGAAGACTCCAGTGGTGAAGGAGTGGTGCAGAAGTCAGCCAGAGCAGAAGCCAGGGAGTCGATGTGGTCCTTGATAGCTTTGGAAGAACAGGGATGAACCTGTTTTGATAAGACTTTTATAGATTGGACTTGTCTAGAAACCTTGTCTGGGGAGAATAGGGGAAAGGCAGAGATGGAGGGAGGAGAAAAGGTGGCCGAAGAAGGACCAGAGGAGGAGCATGGAGTCAAAGGAGGGGGGTAGAGGAAGAGAGACAGGCAGGATGTCCTGAGTTTTAGAGATGAAATGAGAAGCCAGAGCCGTGCAGAGGGCCTGGGAAGGGACACAGAGGTAGAGACTGTAGCAGGGTTGGCCAGTTCTTGCAGATTTTAAAGAGTTTGGCCTAGTTGTTAGATGCTGCAGAGATGTGGGCTTGGATGTGAGCTCTCTTCTTGGTGTGGATAGAGAGCTGGTAATGCCTTTGGAGCAGACAGCAGGCACATTTGTCAGAGGATGAACCAGCAACACGCCATTTCCTCTCAGTGGGACCTGGATGATGAGCGAATTGGCAGATCGAATGGGAACTGAGATGGAATAAATGGGTGAAATTTGGCTGAAGGTTTTTGGCACCCGTTACATGATATGATATGATATAGCATTCGTAATGTGCCTGTACACAAGTGTACCCATGCCATAGAAGGCATGATGAACAATGCCCAAAGATTTAAATTTAATGTTACTTGAGACAAGTAGTCAGTGAAGAGAACACAGAACTGGGGAAATAGGCTCACGACAAAGAAGGCAAACAACTACTCTAGCTGCAGAATTCTGTAAAATGAACAGCCGTCTTAACAAATAGACCGGTTGAGCCAGAAAAAGAGAATTGCAGTAATCCATGATGCCGAAAGCAGGAGAAGCAGCAACGGCAGCACAAAGATGCGTTGGTAGGAAAGGGAGGATCCTGTTTAGGATCTTCAGTTTGAAATTACCCACTTGACAGACAATACTCACGTGGGCTTCAACTGACATTGAAACAGAGATTTTTCACCCTATGGCCTTGACTTCTTTTGGAGAAAAGAATAACAGTTCTTCCTAGGGAGCATCAGATATTCACTTGCTTTAATCTATAAAAAATGCTTCCAAATTTGGCGATGACACTGATGACACTGTTTAACAATTTATTGAGAGATACCTTACCTGTGACATCCCTGTGAGGAAGTTGACCCTCCGCGTGGGAAAAGTGGGCTCGCCAGGCCTTTCTTGTTTGTTTAAAAAGAATTAATGATGGACCCATCCCCATGCACATTTTCCATGCTCACCGCAAAGCATAATATTAGTCATGTACTCTGGGAGGACACAGCTTACTAGTGTCGCCCTCCCCTGTCATGTGTAGCTGACACCTCACAGCCGTTTGGGTACATCAAAAGCCTTTGGTGGTGGGCAGCCTGATTAGAATTTCAAGGCCCCATGGATTTGCATCTCCATTTTCAAACCTTGCTGGTGGCGACGAATACTGAAGAATGTTAATTAGCAGGCGTCAAGGAAGGCATGGGTGCAGGAAGTGGCAATGAAACCAGACACCTCTTTGTAATGCAATGTGTCACTTGGTTCTAACATCCCTCCTTGGTATGAAAGGGCAGTGAATGTCCTGTTGGCAACCGCTCCTTTCAGACCAGAGAAGTATGTGAATTGTAGGAGACAAAAGTCTGCCTGCAACCCCCTACTTCAAAGGAGGCCCATGTTGTAATCACTTGCCACATAGGGCTCAGTTAATTAGGGGACACTTTGATGTACAACACCCTGCACCCTGGTTCTTACCTGAAGCATAAGTTAGGCTTGACCTACACAAATCTCTGGGCCTTGTTTGGCTTTAAAAGAGGGCTGAGCCCTTCACTGATCAGATCATCTGAAGACTTTGCAAGGAGTTAGAAGAAGGACTCATTTGGACCGAGTTGAAGGTATAGTCTACCTTGTATTGTATTGTATTGTATTGTATTGTATTGTATTGTATGTGAAATTTGCAGAGCGCACACAGACCAAAAGGTATTGAGGCGTTAAGGGTGAGAGAGAAGCTAAGGGGGTTAGACTGAAAACAAGTGAGTTTTTAAATCCTTACGGAGTGAGAAGAACTCTTGAGGCTTACGAAGGTCAGGGGATAGGGAGTTCCAGAGCATGGAGGCGAGAACCGACAAGGATATCTCTCTAGCTCTGGCCCGACACATAGCAAGCACTTGCTCGTTGAGTGCAGTGGGCGATTAGGGATTAAGGGCTGAATCTTGGATCTTGGCGTATAAAAATTCAGCTCTAGCTCCATTGGTAGCACGATGAACCATGCAGAGCACCTTAAACTTAACTCGACTTCCAATAGGAAGCCAGAGTAGCTGACGCAGAAGTTCTTCCGAGTGGGCAAGTCTAGGAGCTCCAAGGACAAAACGTGCTGCAGCGTTCTTGAGATTTTGGAGGTGATGGAGAAGCCTATAAAGGATGCCCAAGGTAGATAGCATTACAAAAGTCTACAGAGATCATAATAGAGGCTGTGATAACTTTTGATCTCAGGACAACAGGGAGAAGGGGTAAAACCTTTTTTTTTATAACCTTGAGTTTTATAAAGCCTATCGGGCAGACTGCAGAGACTTGTGCTTCCTGGGACACGATAGACATGAGTTTGATGCCAAGACTTTTTACCACAGGAGAAGGCTCGGGACATGGGTCAAAAGAAGAGGGCCAGTACTCACTAGTCCATAGCTGACCATTTGCATTGGAGCCAACAAGGAGAACCTCCATTTTGTCACCATTTTACTTCAGCCAGTTATTAGCCACCCAATCACCCACTGCAGCAAGGCACCTTTTCAGCTTATTTGGTGGATTAGTGGAGGGTGTGTTAAGGTGAAACAGAATCTGGGTATCGTCCGCATAGGAGAAAAAATTAACTCTGTAGCTGGCAACAAGTTTAGCCAGAGCCTACATATAAAGATTAAAAAGCAGTGGGGATAGGGCAGAACCCTGAAGGACTGCACACTTCAATACAGTTGGCAGTTTACATCTTCCACCAGTGAAGGAAGGCCAAGAGTTCCAAGAGGGAAGCAAGATCACTGCCCTAAATGTCTCCCAGGGAACAGAGGGACATACCAGACTCAGAGGACCCATCCAGCAGCTCCAGACCTGGTACCCAGCCAGCACACAGTGTGCCCTGCTATGTTCTGACAGCAAGTTTCCTAGGTGGGAAGTGTCAGAGAATCTCTGGACAAAAGGACAAGGCCTTTGCCTGCTAACACCCTGTTGTGCTTTGGGCTGTCCATCTTGAAAGGACACAAGCCCTGCGAAGAACCTAGGAGGAGTGCCACACAAGCATCATTCAGCGTCCATCTTTTTTAAGGACGATTTTGAGACAGTCGAGTCCTTAAACCGCATCCAGCTGCACCTCTGACTGTTGTCACACTGCAGTCCAAGATGCCTCGACCAGCATTCCAGATACCCCAACCAGCACAGAGAGACAGCAAATCTTGGCCTGAGCCTCCGCGCTGGACAGCCTGCAAACGTCCGTCCAGCCTCGCTTACCGAACTGCCTGATGCCTGGTACACGCAGCAGTCTCCCGCCACTAACTCTGTCTCATGGGCTGCGAAGCACCCTGGAACTGCCTCAAGGCTGTCCACCACCAAGAACTTCCTCAGCACCAGGTACATTGTGGTTCTGCCCTCCTGGACAGTTACAACATTTTGCCCCTTTGGAGTAGAAACCAAATAATCTTTAACTCTAAAATGGATGACTTTACCAACTACCCTCCTGTCAGTATCCAGAGTGCATACTATTCTTTTGTGAATCTATATGTCCTCTGTGTTCCTTCACAGAGGGGGATGTAATTGCAGTGTGCTAGAACTGTCTGTTGTAGTAATAATAAAGTAGATACTTTTATACAACCTCGACTGGACAGTCCCTTTTATCATTGGATAATAATTGTATTTTCACTGTGTTGCAAACAACCAACGATCCACAACCTTGCAGAGAGACGCATGCCATTCCATCCAACACCCAAAATTGGACAAGAAGGTCTTAAAATTCACTTGTATTCCAATCTGTTCAGATCCCTACTGTTGTACTATAGGTGTGGGGTTGATTGATGGTTTAGAAACTGATATTCATCCCTGGACCACTGGTGCCCCCGGAAGTTGATTTGTCACAATCCCGACTGAGGACATAAATAATGACCTACAGCCCATATATTATGTTTCCAATGGCATAAGTGTGGTAAATACTGACAACCTCGCTAAAGAAACAAAAGTCAATACTTCACCAAATGTCGTATTATATTTCTTAGACCAGTTTGTACGAAAGATCAAGAAAATAGTTTCATGTCGTCTATTAGACACAGTGTCAAAAGCAAATCTCCCAAACACATACAACGTTAAAAGAGAGGATGCATCCAAGTACATCAATCATTACAATCCTATCACTGCACTCTTCTGAATGTTAATCTAGACATTCAATACATTTTAAACAATTGAACTGTAGTTGCAAGTTATGGCAGTGCATAGCTCAACAAAGCTGAGAAAACAGAGCTAAAAGACCTCAGAGATGACTTATCATTTGATAAAACTTTTTCACAAAAACTCTACTGCTCTGATATCAAAAGTATGTAACATAGAGAGTGAGAGTCATACAAAGCTGCAGATCATTTAACAGGTACAGCCTTGTACAGGAAATCTGAAAAAGAGTAATCAAATCCTACTGAGACATTCAATCTATAGCTACAGAAAAAATCTTAACAGCCAAGACATCTGACAGAATAATCTGATTGAAACATACTTTCAAACAAAAGTACTGCTTTGGAAACATGTGTTTGGATAACACAGAAAAAAAACTACACATATATAAATGATGTCATGCCGAATGAAGCAATCATGTGTGCTTGTATGTAAGTGGTGAAGCTGGTCCTATCAACATACAATAAATAAATCACCAAAAGTATGTCACACACTCCCAACATGACTCTGCTAAACATAGTCTAGTTGAACCAATTACCTGGGCCCACCTGTATGTGCCTAGCCTAAATTGCCTTTGACTACCATAGCTTTACAACTTAGCTCACCCCGTAGCTACAACTATGCTCACCTGGCTCATGCTCATCATGTTCCCTTACTGTGTCATACACAATAATGTACCATGTAGTGGTAATAGTTACTTCGCCTTCAGTAATGGATTAGCCAAACTCGGATGCCCAAGACACTACCCCATCCCCTGCCCCACACCTTTCCTGCCTACCCTACCACCTTTCCCTCATAGTTGCCACTCACACTACACTTCTAAAGCTAGTGACCATTCAGCTGACATCTCAGCCAACACTATCTCAGATAGACCTCTGAGCCAACACAGACCTAATGCTCCACTCCTGACAGAGGATGATTACCCCAACATCAATCCTAATCTCCTCAAACACAACATACCACTAGGCTACCCCCCCTCAGTCAACCCTAACCTCACCACCCGCAACAGCAGACTAGGCACTAGACTCCATGTCACGTCCATCAAGCCCTCTGCAACTCCCAAAATTAAGGCTAACAATCAGGACACTGCCACTAGCAAACATAACCCCCCCCCCCCTTAAAAGGAGCTCTACTCAATGTCAGATCTCTTGTTGCTCACCACACAGAAGTCGCTGACATCATCCTATCAGAAAACATCGACTTCCTTGCCTTAAGAGAAACGTGGTTACACGAGGCAGCAGGACCCTACCTAACCCTAGCTGTCCCCGACAAATACTCCATCCTCAGAGCTGACAGACCCAATGCTCGCGGAGGAGGTGTAGCAATCATATTTAAATCCTCATTAGACCTCAGATCAGTTACCCCCCCCTTAAATCATGCAAGCACCTCACTGTCAAACTCCAAACCGCCCCCAAGAGTACGATTACCATTCATTTCATATACAGACCCCCAGGTCCTTCTGGTACCTTTGGGGAAGACATCACCTCTTTAATAGCCGAAAGCTCTAAACCCTCAGCACAAATTATCATTCTTGGTGACTTTAACTTAGGATATAATGACCCTAACGACACTCCAGCATCCTCCTTGGCCAATGCTCTAGCTGAGCACGACTTCACCCAACTCAGCTCTCTACCTACTCATCAGAAAGGTAGAATCATTGATTGGGTTGTAGCCCTCAATTGCAATATCACCTGCAATACTTTCCAACCTCTCGCCTGGACTGACCACTACCTCATATCACTTGAAATGGACATTAACAACCCTAATCTTAAACAACGACCCCACGCACCAGCCTGTCCGACCAGAAATAAGCGCAACATTACTGCAGAAACCCTAATACTCCTGGTCCTCCTTACTGTAAATACACTCCCAGCCACGGCTGACCCCGACTTACTGGTCAACACATACAATGACGCCATGACCAATGCCATTGATACCATCGTCCCTTGAAAGCTGCGAAAAGGTAAACCTAGAGCTCACCTGAATTCCTGGTACACACCTGATCTCAAAATACTGATAAAAAAGAAATTCAAGTTGGAAACCCTCTGGAAAACGTCCCCATCAACTGAAAATAAAACTAATCTCATGACTGTCTCCTTCCTTTACAAAAAGGAGATCATCCGGACCAAGAAGGACGCCTATAATGTTAGAATAAACCAGGCAAGTTCCTGTGCTAAAGAACTCTTCACTATTCTAAAGGAATTAGAAAATCCCAACCCACCTACGGATACTTGCCTGAAAGACAAACTCTGGTGCAGTAGTATCCAGAATGCCCTTGCCACTAAAATCACAGGGCTCCAAACTAAAATTGAGGACAAACGACAACAACTCTCTACTAGTAATCCCTCCAGTCCAAATACACCACCTCCTACTAACATTAACACTGGCTTCATGTTCAAAAGGGTAACCATACCAGAAGTCCAGAAAATCATAACTTCCTTAAAACCATCAAACTGCAAAGGGGACAGCTGCCCTGCCCAGGTCATTAAAGATGCAGCTAGAGACCTTTCCCCCTTCATCTCTAAACTCATAAATCTATCCTTCTCCACTAATTCAGTACCTAGTAACCTAAAACAATCATGGGTTCTCCCACTGCTAAAAAAACAATCACTTGACCCGGCCATTCCCACCAATTACAGACCCATCACTACGGTTCCTTTTCTACTAAGTGCAGACATAAGTGCTGGTAGGGGGACTGTAGGTATACAGAAAATAGTCCCCAGGTGCAGGGGTTGCCAATGAGGCAGTGCAGGCATGCAACTGGCAGGGCCTGGGCGCGTGATCAGAGGGATGGCCAGGTAACAAGTGCAGTCTCAGTATCAGCCAGGAATTCAGCAGGGGAGATGGGGAGAGAAAGCAGAAGCAAAGAGCAAGGTTTTACGGTGCTTCCGGAAATGGAGTTGGTTCTCCTCAAGTTTCAGGGAGTCAGGGAGGCTGTTCCAGAGGAAGGCCCCAGCGAAAGAGAGAGATCTACCACAAACTCGTTGCTTGGCGAAGCGACTGCCCATGAGGGAGTTGGAGGCGGATGAGTGAAGCGCTCGAGATGTAAGATATTTAGGGAGAGAGAGTTGAAGGTATTGAGGCCACAGGCCCCAGAAGGCCCTGTGTACGATGTAGAGGGTTTTGAACTTAATCCTCGCAGCCACTGGCAACCAGTGCAGAGATTTCAGTCCTGGAGTGATACGATCCCTGGGCTTGAGGCCAAGGACAAGTCTTGCAGTTCTGTTCTGGATGAGTTGCAGAGGGCGGAGAGTAGAAGCAGGCAGATTTAGAAAGAGGCTGTTGTAGTCCAGCCTAGAGAGAACCAGAGCTCTAGAGACAGTGAGCTTCTGCGGTAAGGAGAGGAAAGGAAGAATATCTCTGAGGAGGTGCAGCTGGTATGTGGCTTCTTAGAGACGTCAGAGATGTGAGGAGAGAAGAAGAGTGTGGAGTCGAAGATGACCCCAAGGTTTTTAGCCTTGCAGAAGTGAGCAGGAAGAGGGCTAAGAGAGGCCAGCCAGAGAGTGGTAGGAAAGGAGGGAGTGGGTGTGCCAATGAGGAGAATCTCAGTCTTACTGGCATTAAGGCAGAGATCATTGACGACACACCACTACTGGATAGCAGACAGACAGTCGGAGATGAGTGAAGGAGAAGAGGTGGCTGAAGGTAGCCTGAAAAAGAGCTGAGTGTCATCCGCATAGCACTGGAAGTTGGGGCAGAGAGTGGCAATGCAGTGGGCAAGAAGTGTCAGGTATTGGTTGAACAGCCAGGGAGAGAGGTTAGACCCCTGGGGAAAAGCACAGGTAGATATAGAGATAGAGATAGAGGATGGACCCGAGTTGGACCTGGGAGGGTCGATCAGAGAGGAAAGAAGCCAGCCACACCAGGGCCTGACTGGTGATACCCAGGATATCACAGAGACAGTTAAGCAGAATGGCATGGTTGAATGTGTCAAAGGTAAAGGAGAGATCAAGCAAGATGAGGACACAGTGGGTGTTGGAATCAAGGTTGAAGAGCAGGTCTTCATGGATGTTCAGGAGAGCAGTTTCCGTGCTTCTGGCAGCTCTGAAGCCAGACTGATGATCATGAAGACAACCAACAGATTCAGTGTGGAGATTGAGCTGGGAGATGGCCAGCTTTTCCAGGAGTTTGCCCAGGAAAGGAGTAGTGGAGATTGGGTTATAGTTAGTCGGGCAAGACGGGTCGGCAGAGGGTTTCTTAAGAAGAGGGTGCACTAGGGAGTGCTTCACGGGGGATGGGAAGACTCCAGTGGTGAAGGAGTGGTGCAGAAGTCAGCCAGAGCAGAAGCCAGGGAGTCGATGTGGTCCTTGATAGCTTTGGAAGAACAGGGATGAACCTGTTTTGATAAGACTTTTATAGATTGGACTTGTCTAGAAACCTTGTCTGGGGAGAATAGGGGAAAGGCAGAGATGGAGGGAGGAGAAAAGGTGGCCGAAGAAGGACCAGAGGAGGAGCATGGAGTCAAAGGAGGGGGGTAGAGGAAGAGAGACAGGCAGGATGTCCTGAGTTTTAGAGATGAAATGAGAAGCCAGAGCCGTGCAGAGGGCCTGGGAAGGGACACAGAGGTAGAGACTGTAGCAGGGTTGGCCAGTTCTTGCAGATTTTAAAGAGTTTGGCCTAGTTGTTAGATGCTGCAGAGATGTGGGCTTGGATGTGAGCTCTCTTCTTGGTGTGGATAGAGAGCTGGTAATGCCTTTGGAGCAGACAGCAGGCACATTTGTCAGAGGATGAACCAGCAACACGCCATTTCCTCTCAGTGGGACCTGGATGATGAGCGAATTGGCAGATCGAATGGGAACTGAGATGGAATAAATGGGTGAAATTTGGCTGAAGGTTTTTGGCACCCGTTACATGATATGATATGATATAGCATTCGTAATGTGCCTGTACACAAGTGTACCCATGCCATAGAAGGCATGATGAACAATGCCCAAAGATTTAAATTTAATGTTACTTGAGACAAGTAGTCAGTGAAGAGAACACAGAACTGGGGAAATAGGCTCACGACAAAGAAGGCAAACAACTACTCTAGCTGCAGAATTCTGTAAAATGAACAGCCGTCTTAACAAATAGACCGGTTGAGCCAGAAAAAGAGAATTGCAGTAATCCATGATGCCGAAAGCAGGAGAAGCAGCAACGGCAGCACAAAGATGCGTTGGTAGGAAAGGGAGGATCCTGTTTAGGATCTTCAGTTTGAAATTACCCACTTGACAGACAATACTCACGTGGGCTTCAACTGACATTGAAACAGAGATTTTTCACCCTATGGCCTTGACTTCTTTTGGAGAAAAGAATAACAGTTCTTCCTAGGGAGCATCAGATATTCACTTGCTTTAATCTATAAAAAATGCTTCCAAATTTGGCGATGACACTGATGACACTGTTTAACAATTTATTGAGAGATACCTTACCTGTGACATCCCTGTGAGGAAGTTGACCCTCCGCGTGGGAAAAGTGGGCTCGCCAGGCCTTTCTTGTTTGTTTAAAAAGAATTAATGATGGACCCATCCCCATGCACATTTTCCATGCTCACCGCAAAGCATAATATTAGTCATGTACTCTGGGAGGACACAGCTTACTAGTGTCGCCCTCCCCTGTCATGTGTAGCTGACACCTCACAGCCGTTTGGGTACATCAAAAGCCTTTGGTGGTGGGCAGCCTGATTAGAATTTCAAGGCCCCATGGATTTGCATCTCCATTTTCAAACCTTGCTGGTGGCGACGAATACTGAAGAATGTTAATTAGCAGGCGTCAAGGAAGGCATGGGTGCAGGAAGTGGCAATGAAACCAGACACCTCTTTGTAATGCAATGTGTCACTTGGTTCTAACATCCCTCCTTGGTATGAAAGGGCAGTGAATGTCCTGTTGGCAACCGCTCCTTTCAGACCAGAGAAGTATGTGAATTGTAGGAGACAAAAGTCTGCCTGCAACCCCCTACTTCAAAGGAGGCCCATGTTGTAATCACTTGCCACATAGGGCTCAGTTAATTAGGGGACACTTTGATGTACAACACCCTGCACCCTGGTTCTTACCTGAAGCATAAATTAGGCTTGACCTACACAAATCTCTGGGCCTTGTTTGGCTTTAAAAGAGGGCTGAGCCCTTCACTGATCAGATCATCTGAAGACTTTGCAAGGAGTTAGAAGAAGGACTCATTTGGACCGAGTTGAAGGTATAGTCTACCTTGTATTGTATTGTATTGTATTGTATTGTATGTGAAATTTGCAGAGCGCACACAGACCAAAAGGTATTGAGGCGTTAAGGGTGAGAGAGAAGCTAAGGGGGTTAGACTGAAAACAAGTGAGTTTTTAAATCCTTACGGAGTGAGAAGAACTCTTGAGGCTTACGAAGGTCAGGGGATAGGGAGTTCCAAAGCATGGAGGCGAGAACCGACAAGGATATCTCTCTAGCTCTGGCCCGACACATAGCAAGCACTTGCTCGTTGAGTGCAGTGGGCGATTAGGGATTAAGGGCTGAATCTTGGATCTTGGCGTATAAAAATTCAGCTCTAGCTCCATTGGTAGCACGATGAACCATGCAGAGCACCTTAAACTTAACTCGACTTCCAATAGGAAGCCAGAGTAGCTGACGCAGAAGTTCTTCCGAGTGGGCAAGTCTAGGAGCTCCAAGGACAAAACGTGCTGCAGCGTTCTTGAGATTTTGGAGGTGATGGAGAAGCCTATAAAGGATGCCCAAGGTAGATAGCATTACAAAAGTCTACAGAGATCATAATAGAGGCTGTGATAACTTTTGATCTCAGGACAACAGGGAGAAGGGGTAAAACCTTTTTTTTTATAACCTTGAGTTTTATAAAGCCTATCGGGCAGACTGCAGAGACTTGTGCTTCCTGGGACACGATAGACATGAGTTTGATGCCAAGACTTTTTACCACAGGAGAAGGCTCGGGACATGGGTCAAAAGAAGAGGGCCAGTACTCACTAGTCCATAGCTGACCATTTGCATTGGAGCCAACAAGGAGAACCTCCATTTTGTCACCATTTTAC
Source organism: Ambystoma mexicanum (assembly GCF_040938575.1). Lineage (NCBI taxonomy): Eukaryota > Metazoa > Chordata > Amphibia > Caudata > Ambystomatidae > Ambystoma > Ambystoma mexicanum. The sequence continues at coordinate 972,400,860 of NC_090926.1, forward strand.
TTCAGCCAGTTATTAGCCACCCAATCACCCACTGCAGCAAGGCACCTTTTCAGCTTATTTGGTGGATTAGTGGAGGGTGTGTTAAGGTGAAACAGAATCTGGGTATCGTCCGCATAGGAGAAAAAATTAACTCTGTAGCTGGCAACAAGTTTAGCCAGAGCCTACATATAAAGATTAAAAAGCAGTGGGGATAGGGCAGAACCCTGAAGGACTGCACACTTCAATACAGTTGGCAGTTTACATCTTCCACCAGTGAAGGAAGGCCAAGAGTTCCAAGAGGGAAGCAAGATCACTGCCCTAAATGTCTCCCAGGGAACAGAGGGACATACCAGACTCAGAGGACCCATCCAGCAGCTCCAGACCTGGTACCCAGCCAGCACACAGTGTGCCCTGCTATGTTCTGACAGCAAGTTTCCTAGGTGGGAAGTGTCAGAGAATCTCTGGACAAAAGGACAAGGCCTTTGCCTGCTAACACCCTGTTGTGCTTTGGGCTGTCCATCTTGAAAGGACACAAGCCCTGCGAAGAACCTAGGAGGAGTGCCACACAAGCATCATTCAGCGTCCATCTTTTTTAAGGACGATTTTGAGACAGTCGAGTCCTTAAACCGCATCCAGCTGCACCTCTGACTGTTGTCACACTGCAGTCCAAGATGCCTCGACCAGCATTCCAGATACCCCAACCAGCACAGAGAGACAGCAAATCTTGGCCTGAGCCTCCGCGCTGGACAGCCTGCAAACGTCCGTCCAGCCTCGCTTACCGAACTGCCTGATGCCTGGTACACGCAGCAGTCTCCCGCCACTAACTCTGTCTCATGGGCTGCGAAGCACCCTGGAACTGCCTCAAGGCTGTCCACCACCAAGAACTTCCTCAGCACCAGGTACATTGTGGTTCTGCCCTCCTGGACAGTTACAACATTTTGCCCCTTTGGAGTAGAAACCAAATAATCTTTAACTCTAAAATGGATGACTTTACCAACTACCCTCCTGTCAGTATCCAGAGTGCATACTATTCTTTTGTGAATCTATATGTCCTCTGTGTTCCTTCACAGAGGGGGATGTAATTGCAGTGTGCTAGAACTGTCTGTTGTAGTAATAATAAAGTAGATACTTTTATACAACCTCGACTGGACAGTCCCTTTTATCATTGGATAATAATTGTATTTTCACTGTGTTGCAAACAACCAACGATCCACAACCTTGCAGAGAGACGCATGCCATTCCATCCAACACCCAAAATTGGACAAGAAGGTCTTAAAATTCACTTGTATTCCAATCTGTTCAGATCCCTACTGTTGTACTATAGGTGTGGGGTTGATTGATGGTTTAGAAACTGATATTCATCCCTGGACCACTGGTGCCCCCGGAAGTTGATTTGTCACAATCCCGACTGAGGACATAAATAATGACCTACAGCCCATATATTATGTTTCCAATGGCATAAGTGTGGTAAATACTGACAACCTCGCTAAAGAAACAAAAGTCAATACTTCACCAAATGTCGTATTATATTTCTTAGACCAGTTTGTACGAAAGATCAAGAAAATAGTTTCATGTCGTCTATTAGACACAGTGTCAAAAGCAAATCTCCCAAACACATACAACGTTAAAAGAGAGGATGCATCCAAGTACATCAATCATTACAATCCTATCACTGCACTCTTCTGAATGTTAATCTAGACATTCAATACATTTTAAACAATTGAACTGTAGTTGCAAGTTATGGCAGTGCATAGCTCAACAAAGCTGAGAAAACAGAGCTAAAAGACCTCAGAGATGACTTATCATTTGATAAAACTTTTTCACAAAAACTCTACTGCTCTGATATCAAAAGTATGTAACATAGAGAGTGAGAGTCATACAAAGCTGCAGATCATTTAACAGGTACAGCCTTGTACAGGAAATCTGAAAAAGAGTAATCAAATCCTACTGAGACATTCAATCTATAGCTACAGAAAAAATCTTAACAGCCAAGACATCTGACAGAATAATCTGATTGAAACATACTTTCAAACAAAAGTACTGCTTTGGAAACATGTGTTTGGATAACACAGAAAAAAAACTACACATATATAAATGATGTCATGCCGAATGAAGCAATCATGTGTGCTTGTATGTAAGTGGTGAAGCTGGTCCTATCAACATACAATAAATAAATCACCAAAAGTATGTCACACACTCCCAACATGACTCTGCTAAACATAGTCTAGTTGAACCAATTACCTGGGCCCACCTGTATGTGCCTAGCCTAAATTGCCTTTGACTACCATAGCTTTACAACTTAGCTCACCCCGTAGCTACAACTATGCTCACCTGGCTCATGCTCATCATGTTCCCTTACTGTGTCATACACAATAATGTACCATGTAGTGGTAATAGTTACTTCGCCTTCAGTAATGGATTAGCCAAACTCGGATGCCCAAGACACTACCCCATCCCCTGCCCCACACCTTTCCTGCCTACCCTACCACCTTTCCCTCATAGTTGCCACTCACACTACACTTCTAAAGCTAGTGACCATTCAGCTGACATCTCAGCCAACACTATCTCAGATAGACCTCTGAGCCAACACAGACCTAATGCTCCACTCCTGACAGAGGATGATTACCCCAACATCAATCCTAATCTCCTCAAACACAACATACCACTAGGCTACCCCCCCTCAGTCAACCCTAACCTCACCACCCGCAACAGCAGACTAGGCACTAGACTCCATGTCACGTCCATCAAGCCCTCTGCAACTCCCAAAATTAAGGCTAACAATCAGGACACTGCCACTAGCAAACATAACCCCCCCCCCCCTTAAAAGGAGCTCTACTCAATGTCAGATCTCTTGTTGCTCACCACACAGAAGTCGCTGACATCATCCTATCAGAAAACATCGACTTCCTTGCCTTAAGAGAAACGTGGTTACACGAGGCAGCAGGACCCTACCTAACCCTAGCTGTCCCCGACAAATACTCCATCCTCAGAGCTGACAGACCCAATGCTCGCGGAGGAGGTGTAGCAATCATATTTAAATCCTCATTAGACCTCAGATCAGTTACCCCCCCCTTAAATCATGCAAGCACCTCACTGTCAAACTCCAAACCGCCCCCAAGAGTACGATTACCATTCATTTCATATACAGACCCCCAGGTCCTTCTGGTACCTTTGGGGAAGACATCACCTCTTTAATAGCCGAAAGCTCTAAACCCTCAGCACAAATTATCATTCTTGGTGACTTTAACTTAGGATATAATGACCCTAACGACACTCCAGCATCCTCCTTGGCCAATGCTCTAGCTGAGCACGACTTCACCCAACTCAGCTCTCTACCTACTCATCAGAAAGGTAGAATCATTGATTGGGTTGTAGCCCTCAATTGCAATATCACCTGCAATACCTCCCAACCTCTCGCCTGGACTGACCACTACCTCATATCACTTGAAATGGACATTAACAACCCTAATCTTAAACAACGACCCCACGCACCAGCCTGTCCGACCAGAAATAAGCGCAACATTACTGCAGAAACCCTAATACTCCTGGTCCTCCTTACTGTAAATACACTCCCAGCCACGGCTGACCCCGACTTACTGGTCAACACATACAATGACGCCATGACCAATGCCATTGATACCATCGTCCCTTGAAAGCTGCGAAAAGGTAAACCTAGAGCTCACCTGAATTCCTGGTACACACCTGATCTCAAAATACTGATAAAAAAGAAATTCAAGTTGGAAACCCTCTGGAAAACGTCCCCATCAACTGAAAATAAAACTAATCTCATGACTGTCTCCTTCCTTTACAAAAAGGAGATCATCCGGACCAAGAAGGACGCCTATAATGTTAGAATAAACCAGGCAAGTTCCTGTGCTAAAGAACTCTTCACTATTCTAAAGGAATTAGAAAATCCCAACCCACCTACGGATACTTGCCTGAAAGACAAACTCTGGTGCAGTAGTATCCAGAATGCCCTTGCCACTAAAATCACAGGGCTCCAAACTAAAATTGAGGACAAACGACAACAACTCTCTACTAGTAATCCCTCCAGTCCAAATACACCACCTCCTACTAACATTAACACTGGCTTCATGTTCAAAAGGGTAACCATACCAGAAGTCCAGAAAATCATAACTTCCTTAAAACCATCAAACTGCAAAGGGGACAGCTGCCCTGCCCAGGTCATTAAAGATGCAGCTAGAGACCTTTCCCCCTTCATCTCTAAACTCATAAATCTATCCTTCTCCACTAATTCAGTACCTAGTAACCTAAAACAATCATGGGTTCTCCCACTGCTAAAAAAACAATCACTTGACCCGGCCATTCCCACCAATTACAGACCCATCACTACGGTTCCTTTTCTACTAAGTGCAGACATAAGTGCTGGTAGGGGGACTGTAGGTATACAGAAAATAGTCCCCAGGTGCAGGGGTTGCCAATGAGGCAGTGCAGGCATGCAACTGGCAGGGCCTGGGCGCGTGATCAGAGGGATGGCCAGGTAACAAGTGCAGTCTCAGTATCAGCCAGGAATTCAGCAGGGGAGATGGGGAGAGAAAGCAGAAGCAAAGAGCAAGGTTTTACGGTGCTTCCGGAAATGGAGTTGGTTCTCCTCAAGTTTCAGGGAGTCAGGGAGGCTGTTCCAGAGGAAGGCCCCAGCGAAAGAGAGAGATCTACCACAAACTCGTTGCTTGGCGAAGCGACTGCCCATGAGGGAGTTGGAGGCGGATGAGTGAAGCGCTCGAGATGTAAGATATTTAGGGAGAGAGAGTTGAAGGTATTGAGGCCACAGGCCCCAGAAGGCCCTGTGTACGATGTAGAGGGTTTTGAACTTAATCCTCGCAGCCACTGGCAACCAGTGCAGAGATTTCAGTCCTGGAGTGATACGATCCCTGGGCTTGAGGCCAAGGACAAGTCTTGCAGTTCTGTTCTGGATGAGTTGCAGAGGGCGGAGAGTAGAAGCAGGCAGATTTAGAAAGAGGCTGTTGTAGTCCAGCCTAGAGAGAACCAGAGCTCTAGAGACAGTGAGCTTCTGCGGTAAGGAGAGGAAAGGAAGAATATCTCTGAGGAGGTGCAGCTGGTATGTGGCTTCTTAGAGACGTCAGAGATGTGAGGAGAGAAGAAGAGTGTGGAGTCGAAGATGACCCCAAGGTTTTTAGCCTTGCAGAAGTGAGCAGGAAGAGGGCTAAGAGAGGCCAGCCAGAGAGTGGTAGGAAAGGAGGGAGTGGGTGTGCCAATGAGGAGAATCTCAGTCTTACTGGCATTAAGGCAGAGATCATTGACGACACACCACTACTGGATAGCAGACAGACAGTCGGAGATGAGTGAAGGAGAAGAGGTGGCTGAAGGTAGCCTGAAAAAGAGCTGAGTGTCATCCGCATAGCACTGGAAGTTGGGGCAGAGAGTGGCAATGCAGTGGGCAAGAAGTGTCAGGTATTGGTTGAACAGCCAGGGAGAGAGGTTAGACCCCTGGGGAAAAGCACAGGTAGATATAGAGATAGAGATAGAGGATGGACCCGAGTTGGACCTGGGAGGGTCGATCAGAGAGGAAAGAAGCCAGCCACACCAGGGCCTGACTGGTGATACCCAGGATATCACAGAGACAGTTAAGCAGAATGGCATGGTTGAATGTGTCAAAGGTAAAGGAGAGATCAAGCAAGATGAGGACACAGTGGGTGTTGGAATCAAGGTTGAAGAGCAGGTCTTCATGGATGTTCAGGAGAGCAGTTTCCGTGCTTCTGGCAGCTCTGAAGCCAGACTGATGATCATGAAGACAACCAACAGATTCAGTGTGGAGATTGAGCTGGGAGATGGCCAGCTTTTCCAGGAGTTTGCCCAGGAAAGGAGTAGTGGAGATTGGGTTATAGTTAGTTGGGCAAGACGGGTCGGCAGAGGGTTTCTTAAGAAGAGGGTGCACTAGGGAGTGCTTCACGGGGGATGGGAAGACTCCAGTGGTGAAGGAGTGGTGCAGAAGTCAGCCAGAGCAGAAGCCAGGGAGTCGATGTGGTCCTTGATAGCTTTGGAAGAACAGGGATGAACCTGTTTTGATAAGACTTTTATAGATTGGACTTGTCTAGAAACCTTGTCTGGGGAGAATAGGGGAAAGGCAGAGATGGAGGGAGGAGAAAAGGTGGCCGAAGAAGGACCAGAGGAGGAGCATGGAGTCAAAGGAGGGGAGTAGAGGAAGAGAGACAGGCAGGATGTCCTGAGTTTTAGAGATGAAATGAGAAGCCAGAGCCGTGCAGAGGGCCTGGGAAGGGACACAGAGGTAGAGACTGTAGCAGGGTTGGCCAGTTCTTGCAGATTTTAAAGAGTTTGGCCTAGTTGTTAGATGCTGCAGAGATGTGGGCTTGGATGTGAGCTCTCTTCTTGGTGTGGATAGAGAGCTGGTAATGCCTTTGGAGCAGACAGCAGGCACATTTGTCAGAGGATGAACCAGCAACACGCCATTTCCTCTCAGTGGGACCTGGATGATGAGCGAATTGGCAGATCGAATGGGAACTGAGATGGAATAAATGGGTGAAATTTGGCTGAAGGTTTTTGGCACCCGTTACATGATATGATATGATATAGCATTCGTAATGTGCCTGTACACAAGTGTACCCATGCCATAGAAGGCATGATGAACAATGCCCAAAGATTTAAATTTAATGTTACTTGAGACAAGTAGTCAGTGAAGAGAACACAGAACTGGGGAAATAGGCTCACGACAAAGAAGGCAAACAACTACTCTAGCTGCAGAATTCTGTAAAATGAACAGCCGTCTTAACAAATAGACCGGTTGAGCCAGAAAAAGAGAATTGCAGTAATCCATGATGCCGAAAGCAGGAGAAGCAGCAACGGCAGCACAAAGATGCGTTGGTAGGAAAGGGAGGATCCTGTTTAGGATCTTCAGTTTGAAATTACCCACTTGACAGACAATACTCACGTGGGCTTCAACTGACATTGAAACAGAGATTTTTCACCCTATGGCCTTGACTTCTTTTGGAGAAAAGAATAACAGTTCTTCCTAGGGAGCATCAGATATTCACTTGCTTTAATCTATAAAAAATGCTTCCAAATTTGGCGATGACACTGATGACACTGTTTAACAATTTATTGAGAGATACCTTACCTGTGACATCCCTGTGAGGAAGTTGACCCTCCGCGTGGGAAAAGTGGGCTCGCCAGGCCTTTCTTGTTTGTTTAAAAAGAATTAATGATGGACCCATCCCCATGCACATTTTCCATGCTCACCGCAAAGCATAATATTAGTCATGTACTCTGGGAGGACACAGCTTACTAGTGTCGCCCTCCCCTGTCATGTGTAGCTGACACCTCACAGCCGTTTGGGTACATCAAAAGCCTTTGGTGGTGGGCAGCCTGATTAGAATTTCAAGGCCCCATGGATTTGCATCTCCATTTTCAAACCTTGCTGGTGGCGACGAATACTGAAGAATGTTAATTAGCAGGCGTCAAGGAAGGCATGGGTGCAGGAAGTGGCAATGAAACCAGACACCTCTTTGTAATGCAATGTGTCACTTGGTTCTAACATCCCTCCTTGGTATGAAAGGGCAGTGAATGTCCTGTTGGCAACCGCTCCTTTCAGACCAGAGAAGTATGTGAATTGTAGGAGACAAAAGTCTGCCTGCAACCCCCTACTTCAAAGGAGGCCCATGTTGTAATCACTTGCCACATAGGGCTCAGTTAATTAGGGGACACTTTGATGTACAACACCCTGCACCCTGGTTCTTACCTGAAGCATAAGTTAGGCTTGACCTACACAAATCTCTGGGCCTTGTTTGGCTTTAAAAGAGGGCTGAGCCCTTCACTGATCAGATCATCTGAAGACTTTGCAAGGAGTTAGAAGAAGGACTCATTTGGACCGAGTTGAAGGTATAGTCTACCTTGTATTGTATTGTATTGTATTGTATTGTATGTGAAATTTGCAGAGCGCACACAGACCAAAAGGTATTGAGGCGTTAAGGGTGAGAGAGAAGCTAAGGGGGTTAGACTGAAAACAAGTGAGTTTTTAAATCCTTACGGAGTGAGAAGAACTCTTGAGGCTTACGAAGGTCAGGGGATAGGGAGTTCCAAAGCATGGAGGCGAGAACCGACAAGGATATCTCTCTAGCTCTGGCCCGACACATAGCAAGCACTTGCTCGTTGAGTGCAGTGGGCGATTAGGGATTAAGGGCTGAATCTTGGATCTTGGCGTATAAAAATTCAGCTCTAGCTCCATTGGTAGCACGATGAACCATGCAGAGCACCTTAAACTTAACTCGACTTCCAATAGGAAGCCAGAGTAGCTGACGCAGAAGTTCTTCCGAGTGGGCAAGTCTAGGAGCTCCAAGGACAAAACGTGCTGCAGCGTTCTTGAGATTTTGGAGGTGATGGAGAAGCCTATAAAGGATGCCCAAGGTAGATAGCATTACAAAAGTCTACAGAGATCATAATAGAGGCTGTGATAACTTTTGATCTCAGGACAACAGGGAGAAGGGGTAAAACCTTTTTTTTTATAACCTTGAGTTTTATAAAGCCTATCGGGCAGACTGCAGAGACTTGTGCTTCCTGGGACACGATAGACATGAGTTTGATGCCAAGACTTTTTACCACAGGAGAAGGCTCGGGACATGGGTCAAAAGAAGAGGGCCAGTACTCACTAGTCCATAGCTGACCATTTGCATTGGAGCCAACAAGGAGAACCTCCATTTTGTCACCATTTTACTTCAGCCAGTTATTAGCCACCCAATCACCCACTGCAGCAAGGCACCTTTTCAGCTTATTTGG